>NC_140635.1:8232500-8677500 GCF_057382275.1 Copadichromis virginalis | reverse complement strand
TTTATCAGCGTTAACATCTAAAAAGGCAAGTTCAAAATGCAGTTTTGATCCAAATTTCCAATAAAACCAGAGGTTCATTGCCTTTTAAACCTGCAATCTTTCAGCTTAACCCCACATGCTTCTTTTAACCAGCTGACATACCGGGGGTTTTGAAGCAATATCATCTCTCACCTAGCATAAATCATTAAATCAAGCTCTGGTGGGTTTTTTCAGGCGCATAATTTATTTGAGACTTCTTGACACCACAATAAAAAAAAAAAAAAAAAGGGACAGAGTCTGTATGTGAGGACCCCATGTTATCAGTAGAGCTGACTATCATTCCTGATATGGAACTTTATTTTGATTTGCTGGTCAAAACCATATGCCGTTCAATAAACCATAAAAGCTGAATTTCATCACTGAGTGGGAAAACTGTAACAGCCACACAAAGTGGATGGACATTTGGCTTATCTTTATATTCTCTTGTGGCTTTGTCTTATAGTTTTTCTTTATGGGTTTTTATTAAAAACGTTTTCTGCACAAATGAACCACCCTGTGCAGTTTCATTTCTAATAAAGACCCCAGAAGAGTAACAGGTTTTCGAGCAGGGAACAGTGTTGGTAGTTGTTCGTGTGCGATGGCAGATGCCTGCAGAGCTCTGTCTTGCTGAATGACTTTGTTCCCGGCCATAAAAGCAACCAAGCAAGGAGAATCTGTGTCTGCCACGAGCCCCTTTGCAGCTGCACTGTGTCTAGCTTTTTCCCAGCTTGCTTTCTCTCCAATTGAATCTCTCTGTGCTGCAGACACCACCTCTACTTTTAACTGTAGGTGTCTAATCGATGCCCACGCACTAAGCAACACACTCAGGTGGGACGGTACAATAGAAGATCTTAAATCTTGAAAGCAACAAGCAGACAACGGTGCATGGAGAGCAAACAACAAATAGAAAAATATTATTCTCCATTCTGCAAGAACACAGGGTCAGAGGAAGACTTTGTGGTTTCTGTCTACAGTACAAACAAAATGTACTTCTCAGCAAGATTATAAGCATAAAAAATGTAGAGACTTACAATAAATGTTCCATAAGATTCATGAAAGTTTGTGACCACAGGTACTTCAGGTTGATTAAAAATAGCTGAGGAAGACTGGATTCATTCAAAACTGTACCACAAATCTGAAGTACAAGTACTCACAGAGCTGATATGGGAGACTAGGATCAGTAATCTTCACGGGCGAATGGTTCTAGAAATTGTTGTTGTTGTTGTTTTTTAACAATATCAATGTTTACAATTTGTGGGGAAAAACATGAGAAATATCAAAACTTATTTTGGTTTTTATAAAGTTTAATAATTAAAATGATTGAATTTCAATTCCATATCAATTGAAGACCTTATCACGAGGAATGACTCTGCATGGTGTTGTCAAGGGCTGTAGCTGATAATATCACAGGGTAAAATTGTCCCCAAATTAATGCTATGAGTGCCAGAGATGAAGAAATGCAACACAGGCAGGTCATTTCAGGTATTATTCCATATGAGACTCCAAAACATTGCACAGAGCTTTGGAAAATATGAAATTCTAATGTTCTTCTGTTCAAATATGTCGCTCATGAAAATAATCTGACAGGGTGTACCCCACCTCTCGCCCTATGACAGCTGGGATAGGCTCCAGCGCCCCCTGCAACCCTAAGGATAAGCAGAAGCAAATGGATGGAGAGATATATGTATGTATGTATATAGAAATATATCCTTTCTCTGAGCATCACAGCTCTTCAGGCATTTCTTTTACACTCTATATGGATCATAGACAGATTCGTCTACTTTAAATGTGTTTATTCCAGCCAGCTCTCTGAATAATCTCAGCTTCAGACGTGGATATCGGCTTTTCTTTGGTACATTTTTAAATGAATAAGATTAGATGTTAAAGTCAGTCTACTGAGGTATAAGGAAACCATAAATTTGCAACTAGATTGCATTTTGCCTCTTTTAGTTCACCATGTTGGTTTCGCATCATATTCTTTAATGGTCTGCTCTGTATTTAGTGTCTCCTCTGTCCCCATGTTTCTTTTTAGTATCTTTGTTCTAGCTAATGTCTTGTGTTTGTTGTAGTCACACTTGTTTTAATTGGTAATCATTTTTCCTTATATGCAGTTTGTGTCATTGTATTTTGTCTTTGGGCATTTTTGAATTATCCCTTTTTCCAGGGACTCATTAATCCACTGTATAGTGTTTGTTACTGTGCCAAGACATAATTTGTGAACAGTCCCTTCATAATTTGTCTGTGTGTAGAACACAATAAATATTACATTATGGTTCAAACATGAAAGCCTTTCTTGAAATGTGAGGGTCTGGCAACAGATGTTAATTGATTGAGGATTAAAACAACCATGAGCTAATACTACAAATGAATGCTAATTGAAAGATGCACTGTCAAGAATTTAATGTTCTGCATGAAATTCTAGGTCACAAAAAAAAGTTAAGTCAGGAATCTGTCCATATGTAGTTGAAACAGGAAAGAACGATGAGGGGACGAACAGACTTGGCAGATATTTACTGTGACTTTGAGTGTCATCCTGTGTGTGATCCTTTGAAAGCAAATCGCTGCTTTTAGCACCAAGAGGAAAGTGAGCCACCAAAAGTCCAGTATCTGATAACGGCACACTTGTCAGCGATCAGAATAGGATTATTGATCCCGTAACATTTGACAACTTTACTTCTGTCAGAGAGAGACAGAAATACATGCTGATAAAGACTCAGCGGCTTCAACTAAGATACATTTAGCCAAATAAAAGGCAGGAGAATGAGACAGATATCCACATACACCTGAAAGTCAGCTGGATGACCTCCTCAACCTTTTATTTAATGTGCATTATGCACACAGAGTACAACCAAGAACAGAAAAATATAACCACTAAGAGAGACAAGTGTAGAAATCCAATTAAAGACTGTATTTTTCACATAGGCTTTTGTCCAGCTGAAACAGGACTGGGGCAGTTTAACATCTCAGGTCATTACACACAGTTACAGCATGTCCTCGGGGAAGAAGGTGCACACCGCCCTATTTCAGCTTCCTCTCATTCCACGATGGACATAGAACTCAGAGTTTACATTAAATTAAGACAAGCCGAGAACAGGTAATAAACATTGCTTTACGTCTAAAGTATACACAAATTTAAGTGTATAAAGACTATTAAAAAACATCCTGCACATAGGGATTCTATTCAGGTACAAAAACCAATTGCAATAAAGCATCTTGTCCTGTCCCTGTTGCTAATTAGCATAGGCTAATCATGGTTCATTTCCAAAAATAGTTTTTTAAAATAGTTGTCTTACTGCATTGTGTTTTATTAGCGCTCTCAACACTTAATCAGACACTTCTGAAATTTTATTTTTAATATGCAGTATATGCATGTTCATGTTCAAAGCAAAGTAATACCTCTATCATCAGTTATGACACTGTGCAGCCCCATGCAGCTCCACAGCCAATAACAATATGCAGAGTGTGAGGGCAGGGCTCCATGAAAACCTATCTGCCAGACTGCTTTATTGTCTTCATCTCTTTTCTCTGCTCTGTGTCATGAATGTATGAACAGCTGCAGATTTCTCTTCCTCAAACAAACACACACAGTAAACAATATCTCCATTTGCACAAAATCCAGTGATGTGGCAACAATCTTTAAGATTCTGGAGGTGAGAGTCTGGGCATGTTTGTAATTTCTGCAAGTAACTGCGTTGAAACAGTCAGAAACAGTGTTTTGCATCTTTATTTTTTTGAATTTGTTCATGCTGAAGCTGATCCTTGTGAACATTAACTGCCTGGTTCATTCAAACATTACTGCTCTGGGGAAAAGGGGAAAAAAAAAAAAAAAAGGAGGTCCAGTTTTGTGTTTAGTAACCCCAGTAATTAAAGAGATTTTAATTTTAATTGCTAATGAAAACTGTTTTTAAAAAAAAAAAAAAAAAAAAATCTATTCACCAACCACTTCCCTAGGTTTATATTTTCAGTTGCTCAGATATCTAATGAGCCGACCACATGGCAGCAAATGCTGAAGTTCAAACGGAGCGTCAGAATGAGGAATAAAGGTGATTTGAGTGATTTTGAACATTGCATGGTTGCTGGTGCCAGGCTGGTCTGAGTATTTCAGAAATTGCTGATCAACTTGGGCCCACACAACCATTTCCGGTTTACAGAGAATGGTCCAAAAAAGAGAAAGTATCCAGTGAAAATGCTTTGTTGATGCCAGAGGCCATAGGAGAATGACCAAAATGCTTCAAGCTGATATGAGGCAACGGTAACTGAGGCTAAAATTCATATAATTGGGCAATAAAATGTTGGAAAAGCCTTGCCTGCTCTGATGAGTCTGCTGTGACATTTAGATGGTCGGGTCAGAATTTGGTGTAAACAACACGAAAACGTGTATCCATCTCACCTTTTGTCATAGTCCTGGACGGGTCAGGTTTTTACTGTTTAGTTCTTTTCTACTGACCTGTTGATTCCTGAAGTGATGGGTAGGTCCTGTTGGGCCCCACACATTAGTCCATTCATCTGTTACTCAATTGCATGTCAGCCTGACAGTGTTTCAGGAGCAGCTCGAGCCATTTCTCTACACTAGATTGTCATCACTGGTTGCAGAGCCAGTCTAGGTTATCTGAAGCTGTTGGTCCCTCCCTGTGGCAAATTTCCTTGTTGTCTCCAAGCTGGTCTGCATTTCTTCTGTTAAATTTACTTTCTTGTCAACTGTGATGGAATCAGCCACACATGAGTAAAATCAGTCTATTCATTCACTTCATTAGTTTGGTTTGCAGTTATTTCAGTAATGTAATTCATTAACGACTTTACTTAAACCTAACAGTGATGTTATGAATCTCACACACATAGTAGCATTGTGTGGTTTTCAAAAAAATGTTTTCTGTTATACTATTTATGTTTCTCTTTCTTTGAGTTACCTGGTTTTGGGAGGTGGATGTTTCCTGTCTGGGCAAAAGACGTGCCCAAGAGCTGAGGACTTTGCAAACACAGCAGGACCAACCAAGTGTGTTTTATGTTTACTTATGTTATGTTGTGCTTAGTTAGTATTGGTGTTTGTTTTTGTTCCCTCCTTTTGTGTGTAAATGGTTTGGCCAAACCACTATAAAGGTTACCCTCCTATGTCTTTGTTTTTAGGTCAGTTTGTGAGTTAATTTGTGTCTGCTTTGTTTGGTTAAGTTTCTGGAAGTTACTGTTTGAGTAGAGTTATATTTAGTTGACCTCTTTTATGGGCCCGCTATCTAGAACAATTAAAATATATTTTTAACTTTGTCCTTTTGAACTTTTTAGGGGATTAAAATAAAAAAAAATAAAAAAGCTAATTTTTGAAGACATTTTTCCTGTGTCCTCTATGCCTTTGCTGCTTGGTCCCTCACATTCACCCCCCAGTTCAGTTTTATGTATATAGTGCCAGATCACACCAACAGTTCCCTCAAGGCACTTTATATTGTAAGGTACAACCTGATTGGTCTCCCTCCCATTCTACTTTTAAATATGGGAAGCACAAGTATGCCTGCAGTGTGACAGTAAAATGCTTTGTTGGATATGATACAATGAGGTCTTCAAGATAACATGGGTCCTTATTATGCAACACCTTTTGAGGAGAAGAATTTTTAATGTGATTCTGAATTTAAAAGGGTGCCACTAAAGAGAAGCCAGTACAGGAGAAATATGCTCTCTTTTTAGTCCCTGTCAGTATTCTTGTGGCAGGATTTTGGATCAATTGAAGGCTTTTCACTGAGTTTTTAGGACATCCTGATAATAATGAATTACAAAAGTCCAACCTAGCAGTATTAAATACATGAACTAATTTTTGCAGCATCACTCTGACACATGATGTTTCTCATTTTAAATATATTGCACGAATACAAGAAAGAAATATTTTATTATTATGTGCACTCAAGGCCTTAAATGACTCCAAGATTCCTCACAGTGTTATTGCAGTCCAAGGTGGTGCCATGCAGACTAAGCATCTGGTTAAATACCATATTTCTAAGATTTTGGGGGCCAAGCACAATAACCTCAGTTTTATCTAAATTTAGAGCTCTCTGCCCAAGGAGCCTTATTGGATCTCAACTGTCTGTCTCAAAGTGGTTTCTTGAACATGACAGTGAGTTCACTGTTCTCAAATGGCCTGCACAGTCATCAGATCTCAGTCCAGTAGAGCACCTTTGGAACGTGGTGGAATGTGGGATTGCCATCATGGATGTGCAGATGACAAATCTGCAGAAGCTGTGTGAGACTATCATACGAATAAGGAACAAAATCTCTGAGGAATCTTTGAATCTATGCCACAAATAAAGTTCAACCTTGTACTAGCAAGTTTTATCTAAAAGTGTCCAGTGAGTGTATATATCAGAGCTAAACAGCACTTTGCAGTTCTTTCAAACAATCATTAATATGTGTGTGAGTCATTAATGGAAACCTTTTTGGAAGTTGTAGTCTTTAAAACATTTTAGTCTTTAAGTCATTAGAGTAGAATGTACAGGTCTTTTCCTGCTGACGCACCACCTCATTAGTCCTCACTTTTCTCCTTCAGTTCTTTCCTTTAATATTTTCATTTGACCACCAACTCTTTGCTTTAACCTGCATCCTCTGATCTCTTGTTTACTTCTTGTTGACTTAATGTCCAGTGTTATCTCCAAATTTTCTTCCACATCTGTAGTCGTCAGGTAGTCATAGTGGAAAGCAACTGGGCATCACAGTATAATCTCTGCTGACAGTGCTCGCTGTCACAGTTCATCTGATACTCAGAGGGAAAGTCCAGTCCTTGGAGGAAGGTGGAGTTAAGTGTTTTGTGTCTCAATCTGTCCTGTAAATGGAGTTAAGGTCAGGACAGGAAGTAATAAATTTCAGTTGTGAAAGTTGACAGAAATGCTGTCACTCGGGAAAAGTTTGAAATTAAACTGAAATCAATCCATAAACTAGTAATGGAGTGAAATGCATTTAAGTGAATAAATGCTTATGTCTGAAAGTCATTAAATAAATTTAACCTTGTGTGATAATTGTTTTTGAGCAGTTTTATCCATTTTTTAAGCACAGATTTGGTTTAGATTTTTCTCCTAAACAGAATTACAAACTGTATTAATAAGTATACTTAATGTTTCCAGCACCCTTTGCACAGTGAGCAACTTATGGATTGGATAAAAAACAAAAAAAAAAAAAAACGGATAAGAGAAGCAGAAAAGTATGACTGAAATTTACAAAATAGATTCATCTTTTACTTTTTTTTTTTTCCCCTGTAGGACCCAGAACGAGTGAATGACAACATAAAATCACGAAAGCCTTCTTCCTGTAGACTTTTACAAAACCTTTTTGCAGCCACAGCGATTGTCATCATACAACCTTCTGATAGAATGCAGGTTTAACCTTTTAAAACCTGAACCATGAAATAACTGGCAGAAATCTTTAATATTTTGATAATTCAGTGTTTGTTGAACCTTTAGACAAAATATTTAAAAATATATCAAATTTTAATCTGCATATATGAGTTTGAGTCATTAAAAATGTGTCATGCAATTTATATCATTTTTTGAAGGGTAAAACAGTCCCACTGATGATGTAGAAGTCTCAAAAACTCACCAAATACATGTACGAAATACGATACGCTTATTTTTAAAGGGTTAAAGCACCTTCGCATTATTTCATTTTTCCAACCAAGAGAAGCTACGTCCATCTTTTATACCGATTTATTAATCTCACTGAAACACTACAGTCTTCAGAGGAGTGGACCACAGCACTAATTTCCCATTCAGTCTACTACCAATACCTTGACTGTGGGTTTGTGCTGATAATGCTGATACCAGCTTTAAATTAATAAGCTTTAATCCTCACTAAGAAGAAAATTTTCATTATTTTCTGTGCAAGAAAACATCAGGCTCACTTTAAACAGCTTTTAGATCCACGATAAATCCAATAAAAATCTCAGTCATTTATGTAATTTATTTGCACTAGTCTCATTTTGGTTAAAAGTAATAAACAGTTACTTTAGTTTTATTGCTTTACAATTTTTCTTCCTCACACACTTAAATGTTTGGAGGTGTTTGTAATTATGTTACTAAAAGTATAATAAAATCTTCCCAACATTCCTCTAACTTCTGCCTTATGTAACACCTCTGAGTGAGGGAGAAGGCGTCTTTTCACTTCTGTCAGTTCACTCTGTCCTTAGTTAAGTTAAAAAAAATGTGAAAAAAAAACTTTTGCAAAACTCTGCACAGAAGCTGATGTTGTAACAGACATGAAATATCTCTAAACTATCGCTGCTTTGCTTAGGCTAGCTTCCTTCGTGCTATCTAGGTCTGCTGTTGGCTGCTGCTGTCGCATGGCAAAGTAAACACAGCACAACAGAACTGAATGTATCGGACCGAGGTTCGATTCATATTCCTCGAGGTCCAGCGAACCTCTTTGGGTTCATATCAGGGCGTTATCGAATCCAAACATCGATCTCTAATCCACAGACATCTGCATTTACACACACACACACACACACACACACACACACACACACACACACACACACACACACACACACACACACACACACACACACACACACACACGATGAAAATAAAGCTTCTTTGTCGCAGCTGCTAATAAGCCACTTCTGATGTAAAGTAATGGGGCTTGTGTGTCTGACTCCCTCTGTACATGTTATCAGCATGTCTGAATCCACCATGCTGCCTTTCTGAGATGCATAAACCCTTAAACCAGTGAGAAGAAATGAGCGAAGCCGCTGAAGCATGAAGTGCCCGCAGAGCTGACAGCACTGCAGACTCCTCTACATTTTAAACAGGAAGATGACAAAGTCCTTACGCAGGCTAAACATGCTGGAAAAGGTAAAGTTCTCATACCAGCTGAAAGTCATTCTAATATCTTATTGAGAGTCCCATCAAGTGGAGAGTGTTTCTTAAGGCTCTATCAAACAGCTCTCAACCTTGGGCTATATTTGTCTTCTGACCTTTCTGCCCAGCTCCAGGCTAGATTCTGTGTCCAGTCCCTCTTCACTGAATGTCATCATCCCAAC
Organism: Copadichromis virginalis; assembly: GCF_057382275.1. Classification (NCBI taxonomy): domain Eukaryota; kingdom Metazoa; phylum Chordata; class Actinopteri; order Cichliformes; family Cichlidae; genus Copadichromis; species Copadichromis virginalis. The sequence continues at coordinate 8,668,472 of NC_140635.1, read as the reverse complement.
TTCAGAGAGCAGCTCTCAGTGGGACAGAAAAAATCTAGTGGAAAATGACCTTGAAGTTTTAGGATATTCAAAATATCTCAAATTATGAACATGACGTGGCCGTCTCTTTTCAGAGACTTCTCTTCTTTCTCTAAGAGCTCTTGTGTGTGATTTATGAGAGCCTGTGACAGAGACAATATTTTCTTTGCAATATAGGCATGAAAAATGGGAGACTGAGGTTTGTTGCTGCTTTAGGCTGCACATATATCTGTTCCCAAGCTGCACAGCTGCACTGGGTCAATACACACACACACACACACACACACACACACACACACACACCAAGCAAACTAGCTGCGGTTTTGTCACAGTGTGATGTTTTGCTCACACATCTTTCTTTAGTCGGGACTTTTTTAAAAAGTGATTTTTTTTTTTCCCATTCATCCCCAGTAGTACTTGCTCAGCTGGAGTCTTTAGTCTTTAGTCATGTGTTGACAATAATGAGTAATATATTAGTATTCAACTTAAATATATGCCAAGACACATTGATTCATTTGTTTAGCTACGGGAAGATCTAAAGACGGAGTGGGTCAGTCAGTTTATGACTGACCCACGGAGGGGAGACGAGGGGGTAAAAGTCACAAGGCCTAAATAAAGATGCTGGGCCAACATGGCCCAGGATCATGACAACAAGAGAACGAACAAAAAAAAGAAAAAAAAGTGGCCAGATGAAAAAGATAGCAGAACAAAAAGATAAATGCAGACACAAACTTCTGAAGAAATCCTTGGGTATAAAACAAAAGTTCACCAATTGAAGAAAAATTAAAGAAGAGACATAGCTGGAGAGAAGAGGGGAAAAAAAAAAAAAGATTATTTCACCTTGAGTGCCTTTCAAAGGCTTTCTCAGCACATAATGCTTTCTTCTCCTCATCCAGAAATTTTTCACCCATGTTTTCACTTTACTTTTGTCACTGTAGAAGGGCCATTAAATGGATGAGATTGCTTCTTGATTTATTGTCTCCATTGCTTACAAAATGACAGCGTTTCAAATTCTTCACTGTAACACTGCCATTTGGAGCACACTTTTGACAAAGCATATTTATTAAACAACAGTAAATTAATATATTGCCTATGCTTTTCAGGGTTAAAATAAATACTCATTGATCTCATGCATTTATTCACACCATCTTTGTCAGGCTAATTACTTTTATTGTAAAAACATAATGGCTTTATAAATGTCAAGGTTTGGCACAAGCAGGACACAAATGCAGTACTTTATGGACAAGACCGTGCATTTATTTACAGCAAGAATAACAACAAAGATGACAATAACCCATAGTTCCCTCTTTGGTGTCTATGTACATTTCTGCCCAGCTCTCTCCACATGTTTCCACAATACTCCTGGAAACAAGAGACACTACAGTAAGTACATTCCTAAGACAATCGGCCGACAGAAACCCTTTCACTTCAGGAGCAGGGGAACCGAGTGTGTTCATCATACAATGTTCTCACACCAACAACCGCTCAGCTACTCTCTTAAGTAGTGCTTGTTTGATGAGGCTCACTTGATGAGGCTGATCAGCATCAGGTGACTGTGATTACTCCAGGTGTGGCTGGCTCCAAGGTGGGAAAATCTCCAGGCCTGGTGTAGCAGCCTCCCCGCCCACACACACACACACACCAACATGTACAACCTGTACACAGGGAAACGAGGGACCAGGAGCAGACAACACCAAACAATCAACGCCAGAAAATCCCAAGAATCTAATTGAACTGAGAATATCCTCTAAACCGAAAACACATTCTAAAACCTAAACACCCAGGGCCCTGACAATAAATTAATCTAAGGACGGTTTCCTCATTGTTCAGATATGAGGTTTCTGAGTTTGTCTGTTAATAATAAATAAATAAATATATCACATGCCTGCTTCGGAGCTCCTTTGACAACATAACATTTGCAGACTGAAATGAAGACTGAACACACGTGTGTGTAGAGAACAGAAAAGCAGACTAACACTTAAATGCAGCCAGATGAGTGATTAGAGATCTTGGTTACTGAACTTACACATAAGCTTTGTTTTAATAATAAAAAAAAGATGTAGGCTTGTTTTCCCATAAAAAACACAACTGTGTTTTAATCTGATCCATTTCTTCTTGGAGGGACTGCCTGCACTTGCCTGTTTGTAACAATCACTGCACAGCCCTGCTGAAAAATTAGTCTGCAGTAGATTAAATAAGGAGGATAAAGTATGGTATGTTTTCAGGGCAGGCCTACCTCCATCCACGGGAGCATAAGCATTTTTCATGTTTGAATATCAATTTTTAATATCTGTAATAGCTGTTATCTTTATTGTGTACGCTGCAGTCTGGACAGTGTGAAACTTTATATTGACATGTGTTTTAAATGAGTTGATATTGGGAAACCAAAACAGGGTGTAGACCCCCTCCCCTCCAGTAGGAAAGACACTTTGTCTAACGATCGTGAACCAGCCTCTTCACATACCAGTGACATAGTAGGGATTGTTTTTTTTTTAAGCACATAATGCAAAGTCATGTGGCGCGTTGTTTGATGGGAGGATATCCCAGCTTAGGGACACTGCTGCACTGTTAATTATGTTGTCTTATTTGTATGTTAACAGTAGCTGCTCTTACTTTGGCTTCATCAGGGGAGTGGGCTACAGAGCTTTATTTTCTGATGTTACCATAAAGAACCAAAGCAGGAATATTAGCGTTTACTCTTTATAGAGCATGCTTCATCTTAATTTCCAGGAAGGGAAGGAAATTTGATTTGGCTCAAGAAAAAGGGCTCAAGATGGCTGAGGTCATGTGGTTCTTTGACTGAATGACATCATATTTGTTTGTTTTTGTTTGTTTTTAAAATGTGCTATATAAATTAATTGAATTAGGATTTGCTTTATACATGCGCATATTCTTGAAAGACAACCAACAGGCCTCAGGCTACCCGTTACATATCAGAGACTACAAGACTAACAAGTGATTTGATTAGACCCTCAAAAGATTAAATTACAAAGTTGCCAAGCTTTGTTTAAATAGTTTTTTGGGGAAGTTTGATCAGAGAAATAAACACAAAGCAAACTAGTCTGTGAGCCTGATGAAATTTGCAAGTTAATGTTTTCTGAGAAATATGAAGTCAAATATTTATCCTTATCAGATTTGGATGTGGTATGCAGAGCACCTCTGAATGAGAGCAGCTTGATCACTGACAGAGTGCGTTCATAGCTGCATTTACTGCATATGGCCATCTCAAATTATTAAGCAATCTAGATTAGGGTCAGGGTAGTGTTCTATATCTAGGGGACGTTACAAATGAGTTCACCATGACAGTATAATCGTGGATCCCACTCCAGAATCAGGCCTTCCCGGACCACAAGCCCCTGTTTATCCCAGACCCATAATGCCCAGTCAGCACAACTCTGATTGTTCTGAAGATAACAGCTGGCTCATGAGGGTGCCACAGGAACACTGATGGTATGGGGAGATGCTTGGGATCCAGCAGTTCAATATTTCATGCACTTCTCTGCGGACATAAGGCTGAGATAACAACGCTACCACATGGTTGGGCCCGTATGCTGAGAAAGAGGAGAAAATTATAAAACCCAATGCCAACGTGCCCGCAGGAGCCATGCAAATGAGCAGCGTGCCAACCACATCTTGAGGCAGAGTACCGCGTGGGAGCATGGCAAGAGAATTGGGCAAAATGAAAGCCCTGAATCCCCGTCACTCAGAAATGCTGCTCTACTTTGTGAATTGGCTCAATTGCAAGACCAGGTGAAGGAGATTGACAGCAACAGAGATTTTGTTAGCCGCAAGGTTGCTGAAAACATGTCAACTAAGGGGACAAAAAGCTCAACTAAACGAGGTTCAGAGGCTCACTGCAGAGAATGTCAGGCTTAAAGTCAACGATGAGAATACAGGATTGGTTGAGAAAGTGGAAGCTGCTGCTGAGTGGCACCTGGACAAGCTGTAGTAACATGGTCTGCCTTACACCATTTTTAATTCACTTATATACTGTGTGGTTTTTACACACACGCACGCACACACACACTCTCATTTTTGATAACTATGAATAATGGAGGTCATGCTAGTGTGTGATTAAAAGGGCTAGTTTTGATGCTCATGAAATTTATGGTTGGTCTAAAATTGCATCTTGCACAGCAACTCCTTGTGAGCTTTATAGGCCATTAACTGGTGTACAGAGCTTGTTGAGCATATGTTTGTGAAAAAAAACAGCCTACAGATCAACTGAGGTTTTCACCATTTTTATCTATGGTAATTCTATTAATTAGATTTTCTATAACTAGTAAAAAAAATTGCTAAGAATATTCAAAACTACAACACAAAACTCAAAAACCTGTGATCAAGACTGACGATATTAGAAATGACATGTAATCTGTATTTAGTTTGTGGCTAAAAGCATCAAATCTCAATAAATCACTTTAAGGGGAGAGAGGAGAGCTGTTCAAACTGAAGTGATAGTGAGACCATCAATATAGAGCCTGGCAACTGATGTCACCGTGGCCTCACCATGCAATTTGGAGTGGAGGCCTCAAGCTAAAATGTCATTCTTTGCCACTTCATTTGATCGTGTGTGCTACTTGTGTCAGAATTATACTTGTAACTTTGATAATGGCCTGCACAATGATGGACTGCAGGCTGCAGCATCTATCGATATGCATTTCACACAGAAAAACACATTTACTTTAGGAGTGAAAACATTCATTTACCAGTTATCACTGCCTCCAATTTAAAGTTCATTAAGTCTCAGTGGAAGTAATTTGGGAACAAGGTTGTATCCAACGATAGATTAAGGAACATGTTTTAGACTGGTTCAGGGTTTATACCTGGGATGGACTCCTGTCCCCCTTGACCATGAAGTGAAGTGATGTTTATTTGAATACTGAGTGACAAATTATTTGAGCTCCTGGGGCCAGGCCAAGGCACGCAGACAGCTGTGGGTGGTCACTGAGTGGACACGGTAACAAGCTGTAAGTCAATGGTTTTCTGGGAAGAGGCAGCGATGACCTAACAGCTGAATGCGAAACCAATTGCTTGAACATTTAAAGTCATGATTAATAGCTGCACTAAAAACACCAGTAATCAGGAAATGGTTCTCTATTTCTTATGCTGCCTTCTTGATTCTGATGAATCAAAGACTGTTATACAATAGAAAAACAGAACTATATAAATAAGAGGTACAAAACCATGTGTTGATCCATGTTTTGATATTGGGGCTGCAGACTAATGAGAAGGTCTGGGATTTGGAACAGAAATATACCAACAAACAGCAAACTTGATGTAAGGTTCCCGGGAAATGAGCAAATTATCACCTGAAAACAAACTACTGGCAAAGGTGGAGCAGATGGGAAAAAAGAAGTGGAAAAACAGAAGTGCCAGTGGTGTTGCAGTCTAAACTACATTTGGCCATATGTTGGGTGACGCAAAAAGCACAGTGAAGAGAGCAAACTTACAAGTAACATTCAGTGGAGCATGTAAGGGTCTGGCCATACACCGTCAGCAGCACACCGGCTGATCGAGCAACAAATTGTGCATGCAGTAATATTTAAGGATAAAAAAGTGTTTTAATAGTTGTTTTAAACACAAAAATCAGCTTCCAAAGAAAATAAAGTATTGATACTCAAACATTAGCCATTAACCAAAAGCAAAAGACTGAGTCACATGTTTACTTATTCCCAGGATCCTTTAATGATAACTGTATCTGCATTTGATGTGCGTTTTTGTAATGCTGGAGACTGAGATATTTTGGTTTTTTAAATTCAGTTACTCTAACATGGCAGTTAGTGGTCACATGAAGCTAGTTAAATGTGGTTACTTGGTAAATCAGGGTTTCACCAAACCCGCAGCCAAATGAAAGAGGGGGCAATGGTAGAATCTGACCAGTCAGACATGGGTAAAGGTCAGCACTGTGTTAAATCACTGCAAACTGCAAAAAATGCTTTAAAAAGCATTGTAGCTACAATCTGTATCTGTATTAGCCATATATGGAAGGAACAAGCGGTGCCTCATTTATTGATTGCTAATTGGAACCCACACCTGTAGTTGGTGTTCTGGTCTACAAAGTGTGTCATTTATGTGCCTTTCCAAAGTTAGTTGAAGCTTTAGTGCGGGTTGGCAAACTCATGTAATGAGTAGGTTGTGACAAATCACCGTGTTCAGACTGTTTAGCTGCCTGTACACAAAAAGGCTTGTGCAACAAGTTGTTTCTGTGAACGTATCAAACATTTGCTATTAAAGCACAACAGATACAGGCAGTGAACATTTTATTTTAAGTAAATAATGCAAAGAGGGGCATACAAAGTGTATGCACTGTTTTACAACTGCTGACCTCATCTAATTGTATCACATGTCTGCAGGGGTGTGCAAATCCAAATATCAGTGATAATGATGCAAAGTAATTATCAAAACCATTATGGCTAACAAAGCTTTTATTTTCCGGTAACCTAGTACTCCAATAGTCTGTCAGTCCATTGCATTGTAAATACTCTTCAAAAGCCTCCACCCTGCTGCTTATTGCTTCTGCACTTGTTTACCATGGAAACATTGCACAAAGAATCTATGCTAAAATCTTTTTCTTTTTTGGGGGGGGGGAATGCAAGACACCTGATCTGACATGTCATTCACTTAGCTCAACATTTTAATGCATGCAATACTATCCTGCAGATATGGGTGTGTTTTCTAAAAACTAATTTCAACAGTTCCCAGTGGGGAAATTAAACTGTAGCCGTCAGCTCATTCTTACCTATGCGGCTTCCTATGTGAGCACACAAATGAGCAGGGAGGGGAGCCCTCAGTTTAAATGGTTCGGTTTGCAAATACATTATTCATGTTCATCCAGCAAACACTAATATATTTTACCTGTCGCTATTTTTTTTTTTTTTTTTTTTTTTTTTTTAAATTCATTATATTGAGACTTTTTTCCCCCACTTGCCTTAAACTTGGTGAACGAATTCTGGGATATGTTGTGATATTTCTTAGAGGCAGTTGTCTCCTCACACTACAAGCCCTGAATGGCACTAATGATTCCTCAAGAAATAAAATCACCCTCACTTTAGCAGAGAATATTCCCCGAGGGGTTACCAAACAGGGGAAAATTGCAAATGTCAGTTTGTGGCAAAACTGTTTGACAGGTGAAAAGGCATTCACAGTAATGAGCAGCTTACATCACCCACAGCGCACTCCGCCCCCCCCCCATTCAATTTCTGATGGCCAGTATGGTTGCTCTTATAAAATTTTAAGATGACTGAATTTTATAATTCAAAATGTTACTTGTTCTGAAAGGATTACTGAAGTCTCCAAACTTGAAGAGCTTCTTAACGATGTCTTGGCTGCCAACAAATTGGTGCTGTAACACTCATGAACTGGCATGTGAATTCTATCACTTCAACCAAATAGGTGAGGTGTCAAGATCAGTATCCAGCTTATTGGAAGTGATTAAGAACAACTAAAAATTTGTAAATGGGATGCTGCCAGAAAGCGTAAATTGCTGATGGAAAAGCAGAGGGAATGGGAGGGAGCCTGCTAAGCTGTGAATGGCCTTCTCATAGTGAGGTAACAACAAATTAGGATGTCAGGATGTAGGTGTAAACATCCAACACCTTCTGACATTGGTCCCAACACTTTGTGTCTAAAAAAAAAAAAAGTGTTTTTAAACACTCTTAAAACAGTCTTCATTGTGTATTCTAAGTTGTTGGAGCATCAGATGTTGTTGTGTTTTCGTTTGGTTTTTTTTTTGGGGGGTCGTCTTGTCTCCAAGTAAGAGAAAGTGATTCACAGTGGATCATTTAAAGGGAGACAAATGTCACTAATGCAAATGATGTGACTCAGCGGGCAAAAAAAAAAAAAAAAAGAATAGTAAAAGCAACAAGCCCTTATTTTAATGTTTGAAACGTAGATTACGAACAAGGTATTTTACAGGTGTGATGGGGTTAAAAATTATGGCCCATGGGAACTGGGAGAGCTGGCTCCATGGCTGATCATTAAGTGGGAAGCTAGGGTGAACGCTAATACTGTTAATTCTCTACAGCCTGTCAGCACACATATTTACTTTAAACTATAAATAGCCTCTTTGATACTATTGAAAGTTTGAGACTGGGGGATCCATGACAGGGATGGACAAATATCTCTCACACGTTGAAAGGGATTGTTCAATGAAAATTTGTCCAAAGCTTAAATACATGAGCAACATGTTTTTAAAAAAAGAAAAAGGAAAAAAAATCAAATCAGTAATAACACTAGCTATTTGGCCAGATGGTCACATGCTAGCTTTGTTTTGCTCTTGCGATGAAATTTTTAACAGACAAGTGCAAATACATTCAGAGCACTGAGTTAGTATAGATGATTAACTAGCTAGCTAATTGACAAACAGGAAGAAAAAAAGCTTTGCTTTCAAAACATCCCTCAAAGTTCAAAGTGAGCTTTCTGCCAATTAGGAAAGTAACAGAAAGACGCCTGAAATCATAAAATACTCATTCTATCAGGGTTTCTAACAATTGGGACACAGACTTGAGGCCACGCCCTCCCTGCTGATATCCGGGGAGGGCGTGGCCAGAGAATGCTTCAAATAAATGGCGCCCATTTCTATGAATCACTCTCAATCCTTCCTGTTTGACCCACTCCTGCCGCTTGCCAGAATTTTATTTCTTTTTTTTTTTTGGGTAGGTACTAGTATCAAATTATGTCTTACACCTCACTTTGTAAACTGTCATTCTTTTATTATAATAAACATGCTACCTATGGCTTACCATTGGACCTCTAATGGTTGTGTGAAGTGAATGTAAAATTTCCAGGGGTGAAATGTAACAAATAATCTGGGGATCTGGGTACCACAGAATACAACAATCAGCCTTCTGAGCCTGCCTGGAACTAACAACTGATATGTCCACTCAGTAGAATATAAACATTGAAACTGGGTATCCCAAAGCTGCTTTTTTCGACTAGGACCCAGGAAATAAAGTACTCATTTAAATGCACATACACTAAATTGTCTAAATGATATAGAGCTATTCACACGAGGGTCCAAATTTTACAGATGCTAACAAGGAGGTGTTTGAATGAAATAAAGTTTCCCTTATTTGTTGGGTATGAGAAATCAGAGTGATGCTGCTTCATGCTCTGGGTGGGCTGATAATGAGAAGGACAAACTCTGCCATCTAATTGCTCACCTGATTGAATTCAAACTCCAGAGTGAGGAACTTTCACACAGAGTCTCAGATTATAAACTGTAGGTGGGCTGGATAATTAACTGTAGAGAGGAGCTCCTTTTCCTCCAGCAGAGCATTATGACAAAACACTAGGGGCTCTACTACTTCTGACTACTGTTTAATGAGACAGCCTCCTCTAAGGTAATGGTCCTGAAGTTTCTAGGGGGAAACATTTAACCAAATAACTAACTAGAGCTCCGCATACTATCTTTTTATGGAGTTTAAGTGGCTCTTACAGCTTTCATGCGTGGCTATAGTTTGCTCTGAGAAGACTCTGTAAAAATCAGCTAAGTGGATCATCATTGGATCCTCTTTCTTTCTGTCTGAACACAAAGAACTAAACTGTCCCAGGCCATCAAAAGGACTAAGTGTGCAAAGAAACTCCACAGACTGAAACCTAAAGCACATGTGGCAAGAAATGCAATGTATTACAGAGTACAAACCAGTACTCCAAGACTGCAGCAGTGATGCCTCATTAGAAGATGTGCTAACCAGCTTCTGCAACTGACAGCGGTGATATTAAGAACATTTTGAAGTTAGCTTAAGAAAACAGCTAGACCAGACAACATGCCTGGCCAGGTGCTCAGATGTTAACTGGCACATGTTTTGACATTTTCAAAACATCCCTGAGCACAATGGCTCGTGTTTGCCTCAGGATCATCCCAGTGTCCAAGAAACCAACTATGTCCTGTCTCAACAACATTGCCACCTGCCCAGGGCTGTGTGCTTGACCCATTGTTCACATCCTTAAGGCGATGAAAATGATTAACTTCAGGAAGAACTCTGCCACCCTACTTTACTCCATATCAACTGTTCTGCCGTCGAGATCGTCAGCAGTGCAAAATTTCTCGGAGTACACCTGATAGTGACACAGGGGGACATTACATTACATTACAATACATATGTGCACATAAAATTGAGGCCGTAAAGGGGTGTATGAGGCCACTTCACCAACCCCTACCCTCCAACCTCTGGATAACCCACATGCCCCATGGCCCTATGTGTATAGTGATGTATCATGAGCCATTAGGATTGTAGTGATAATAAAAAGGAAGGGTGGGTCACTGCACAGCAAGCAACAACCCTACCCACTGTTGCCTATGTGACCACCTGCTTGGCATACAGAGAGTCGAGAATACAGCCGACCACCTCCACTAAATAATTGAATTGATCACTGGGGAGCAGTGATACACTGATTGTACTAAGATAAATCTGAGTGCCTGTAATATCAATCATAATGGAGCTGCTAACTAAAAAGTAGTCTAATGTGAGTGGTGTACTGTTGAATAGGTGTGATCCCTGAGAGTAGAGTGATATGAACACCAATTATCACTGAGACAAACAATACAGCAGTACTTTTGAAGAATGTCTAGACTCACTGCTCACTGAGCCTGTCAATTTCTGGATTAAATAACAGGTTAAAGTCACCTGTTAGTGTTAGAGTGATCCCAAAATGAGGTAGTGAAAGCATGAAAGGAGGGAGGGTCATTTATATATACAAGCAATATATAATTTATCTATTCAAAATATGAATTTAAGTATCATAAATCTTCTGTATCTGTTACATTGTTGCTACAGTGAAGTTTCTATTTCTGTGAATGTGGCTGCACCTGCTTTGTTTTGAGTTGTAGCAGGCTGAGTAAGAGGGACGTGTGGGGAGTTGAGTGTGCGTGCAAATGTTTTGGACAAACTAAGTTTCCTGTAGAAAGAAAATGTGCCTGTAAGTCATTTAACCCACTAACAAGTGTTAGCCTATTTTCTTGGAAAATGCCCCTCGTACATTCCGTGTGGCAAACCTCAATGCGTTCACTTTTCCTAAATTAACTTGAGTGTGAATGTTCACTAAAGGTGTGTGTGTGTGTGTGTGTGTGTGTGTGTGTGTGTGTGTGTGTGTGTGTGTGTGTGTGTGTGTCTTGTATAGCTGCGTATGTGTCTGTAAATCACAGCACTGAAGGCAAAGCAAACATAACGCTGAGTGCTGAAAGGTGAAAAGAGATGACAAGTGAAATGAAACCTAGGAACCATTCCAGAGTGACCTAAAATAAAACAAGAAGAGGAAAAAAAACAACAAACTATACTATTTAAACGGGACTAATTCATCCATGAGAAAATCAGGAAAAAAGGTACTAGTGTGGATACAGATCACCTGACTTGGGACAGCCATATTGTGTTGATGTAAAGCTTACTGATCGGGGTTACAGCTCAGGAGGCTCCTTGTGGGACAGTTTTGCAGATCAGGAACAGGATCTAGCATCTCTAAGGTTTCATTGGGAAACTGGTAGTTGGCATTAAAGTCTGTTTCTCTCAGCTTTTTTTTTTTTTTTTTTTTTTTTTTTTTTACCAGGTTTTTGTGGCCAAATTTTTAAACAATCGGTCTGGATCTGTCTTTGCCAGGTCAGTTTCCTACCAGACCATGGAAGGTGATGGTTTTTATAAACTGTCTCACTGTTGTTTCCAGGTCTTATGCATTTTCAGCAGTTCCTGAAAACACTCATGTTGCACCCCTCATTCCATTGTCTTAGCAGCTCCTCACACCTGGAATCTCTCCTGCTAGACAGCAGCAAAATGCAAAGAGTGCAGATGGAAAGAAATATGAAAAATAATGGTAATATCTGAGTCCTTAATCTTGCAGGGTTTAGATTTCCATTTGTACTATATTGTTGTCAGAATATGGATCATTTTACAATAAATAATACTTAGACAACAATTTTCAGTTCATATTCAGACTAAGAGGGTTTGGGGTTGTTTTTTTTTTTTTTAATAAAATGTTTAAGCTGTAGCCAGATGTTCCGTCTAGTCATGACTGACAATTTAAATTCATCTTATGGAAAGGGGAAAAATGTAACTGTAAGACTTGCAAGACATTTGATAGTTAAAACAATATTACGAAGAGTTATCTGGCCTGCTGTCTCAACTCCCCTTTCAACCTAGCAAGGAGGTTCTGTTCCTCAGCTTGCATTTCTGGGCCATTATCACAGGTGTGGATTTCAGCATGTGAAACTTGTCACAATCATCTAAATCCACCTCAGCCTTACAGTTGCCTTCTAGCGTTTGAATACATTTATGTGAAGTATAAAAAGATTATTTTCAGTTTCCTTGTGGCAGACTCCTGCTCCTAAACAAACCCTGCTCCGGGCCATGTTCAGTTATAGTCTAGTAAATGTCTTTACTATTCAATTCATCAGACATCTTTTTGGTGTCTGGTTTAGGTTCATTTCCCCCCGTTTCCACCATTGGTAACTCCCCAGCTACTTGTCAACTCAGCTCACTTGCCAACCACCAATAATACTTACAAGAAGAAAAGGAGAAGAAGAACTCAGCCCACTGGATCCTAGTCTTGCACGGTGATTTAGAGGCTTGTATATTAGCTGGCGCTTGTAGAAAGTTATCTGACTTTTGTTTAAGATCCTTGTGTTTGCAACATTCCTGGTTTCTTGTGTTCTGCATCTGTATCTTGTTCAGTTGTGATTTTAGGTTTAGCTTTCCTTAAAGGTACAACTCAACCTGTGTCAAAATGTGGCCATTATATATACTGCACCACTAAAGATGAGAGAATATTTATCATTTAAATTCCAATTAGGTTTTTTTTATATACCTGTTGAATTTTATTTTCCTTCACTATATCTTTGATGTCAAAACTAGTGCTAAATATTTCAGTTATTAGCTTCACATCTGGTCTCTTATTACAACCACTGATGGTAGATAGAGATTACTGATCTGAGGCAGCAGAATCATCATGTAACTCCAGATGTCTGAGACCTTTAAACAGGCAGAAAGAAGATATGGCTCCTCACAGAGAATCACTTTGGCATGCTCTGCTCCTCGATGCTTCACAGCTTTACATATTTCCCTAAACTCTGGGCTCTAAAATTGCTCATGTTAACAGGAATCAGCCATCAGAGGGATTCTCAAACTACTGAAAGCTAGCCAATGGTTAAAGATTAAGTGCAGTTTAAATGTATTCAGTGCTAAAGAATAAAATAATCTCTGGAAACCGTCAAGGACTGTTTTTACAATGTAATTTTTAATTAACCTTATTAAATATATGTTAAATAAATTCTAATATCACACTCCTGCAATACTACATAAAATAAGATTTTGTTTTCAGGACTTACTTTGTATTTACCGTATTCCATATATTGCCTAATATAATTTTGGGAAATGCATGCAAAATAAATTTGTAATTCTAATTTACATGCTACATCCTAGGAAAACTAGTGAAAATAATTTTTTTGCATTCTCATTGTAGCCTCTTCACCCTCTGTAAACTGCCTAAGTGCTTGGAGGGCACTGCAGGACCCATATTATCTGCAAAAAGCAGAGATGTGATCCTGAGGCCACACTCCAGTACGCCACAATTTACCATGAACTACAGCACATAAATGTATTTCCTTGTTACACCGAATTCAATAAATCTTAAATTAACATTGTAACACCTTGTGCAACTTTAGGTATAATTAATGATAATAGTAATCATACCTATTGTCCAGAATAGTGCAAGAAAAAACAGTTTAAACTCAGAGGAAGTGTTAACCATACGATATTTTTTTGGCCAATATTTTGTTTTCGTTGAACCAAAGTCCTTCTTTTGTTCTGTGAATTTTTCTTTTAGACTTTGAAAAATTAAAAAATGTAATTCTCATAATATTAAATTTTCCTTTCTGTGTGCAGTTTGCATGTTCTGCCCGTTCTTCGTAGGTTATCTGCGGAAACTCCATCTTCCTCCCAGAGTTTAAAGACATGCAATTGGTGCAGTTAGGTTAATTGATGTTTCTAAATTGCCCATAGGTGTGAATGTGAGCGTGAATTGTTGTATGTCTCCCAGTGTTGGCTCTGCAACAGATTGGCAACCTTTCCAAAGTGATATTGATACATCTCCTGTGTAACCCTGATAAAATTTACAGCACTCAGAAAGACACGTTTCTTTGAATGCATTGTAGTTTCTCGTCTAATTTCCAGGCTTGGCCTGGAGGCATCACCTGCAGCTCGGTGCGCGTGAAGGTGTGGCGCAGAGGAAAATGACGGCAAGGAAAAACTCCATGCTGCCTGGAAGCACGGTTTTCCAGTTAAAAGGGGAAAAAGAATTCCATTAACATTTGTGAGAGAGCACATGTGTGTCGAGTGAGGAACTGGTATCGTGGATCTAAGACGCTGTCGCTGCTGTGGAGGCCTTCTGTGTGTCAGGAGGACGCAGGCCTCAGTGCAGGCCTGTGGTCTCCACTCCCTATAGTTTTTCGAACTGGAGGTAAACACAATGGTGTCTTTGATGCGTTCCATCAACCCAAAGTGTTCGGTTTTTGCTGTGTGTTTACTTGTGTAAACATTTGGTTTACTTTTATCAGCTTACACACCAGTTGATTGGAAATGGTCATTTAAGCTGCATCTGCATTAAAATGAAGCTTAGGAGTCACACATCTGTCTGCCTTCCAGGTGTTGGGGATAATCTAAGCTTGACATCACTTCCACTTTCCCACGCTGTCAAGCTTATTGTGACATCACTGGTGTAGTCCAATTATCTTCTGCCGGCCCTCCTCTGGCCAACCAGCCTTCGCTCCTCTGACTTTAGATCTTACTGCATATCTGTCATTCTTTCTCCACCGTCAGCGTCTAGACTCAAGGATTTGTGCAGGACACCCCAATCACTGCTGGGATGGGCTATCGGAGTCTAACCACTTTACTAGGCTTTGTTGGCCTGAACACATCTCACTTGTACTCCTAAGTGTTAAAAGTGAGTGCAGCAGAAATGATCTGCAGCATGGGGACCACTTATCGACTCCAGCATAAAGTTCATAGTGAGAAGACTGCAATACAGGAGAACGCAGTGTCTGTCATTAGTGTTGACAAAAGTACATTTTAAGACAAAATACACAAGGAGAGTGAGTTTAAAGTTTGAGCAACTTCTCTCATTAAAATCTCATCTGAGGTTTTGGATCTCACAGAGACTGTGGTGTGTATTTGGGAAGCAGCTGCTGTTGAGCTTCCCTCTGTTTCTCATCCTTCTATCAGCAGTCCTCTTTCCACATGAGCTGGATTAACACATGGAAGGATTGGCTTCATTTTCAAGTGTTAATATCAGAAATTGTTTTCATTATAGCCATGAATGCTTGGCAGTGTCTCCCAGATTATCTTTGTCTGATTCTTTTCATCTCCCTCTGCTTTATATCGAATCACAATCCACCTGTCAGCTCAAAGCAGATTAGCATTTCCAAAACACATTAACTGCCTCTGCGTGTACGGAGCGAGGTGACAGACAGACACACTGTTAGAGAGTCGGTGTCGCTGTCGGTGTTAAAAGCTTCACTGTTCAAAGACATTAAGGGAGCTGAGTGAGGAAGCTCCCAGCAGGCAGTATGCAGCAGGGAGGAGAAAACTTTTAAGTGGAGGCAGCAAAGTGAGGAGGATGCAAAGACTTTTTAAGTAAACTGCACATGTGATAGGAGTCTAGCAATGATCAAGGTTTTTATTTGTGTTTCCTCTTAGTGCTGTCTTTTTATGATTAAAGGGGCCCTATTATACAAATTTGCAGCTCCTTTTTTAAAATTCTTGGACCTACTAAAGCTTTGCATGATTAACAGTTTGAAATAATTTACCTTTATAAAGACATCCTGTCTGAAATGAGGTGTTTTAACTATTTTAAACCGACTTTCTTTTGATTTCCTCAATCCATCTTATACTACTCCTCCAATTCAAGATCCCAGAGCCTATTTCAGCTGCCATAGTGACCTCACCTCATGACTGTGGGAGGAAGCCAGAGTACCTGAAAAGAATATAAAAGCCTCACACAGAAAAGCCCCAGTCGGGACTCAAACCCAGAGCTTGTGAGGACACAGTGCTAACCACTACACCACCATGCTGCCCACATTTTTGGATTCCTGTTGCTCATAAACAAAAAATTTGATGAGCAGGGCATCTATGCTCATCACTACTGTATGTGATGACCATATAAGGGATTCCCCCCATCTTTGTTGTCACACAGAGCCCAGAGTAGGAAACTGACTCAAAGCGACTCTTTGCAGAAGTCTTAACTGTGAGTTTTTGTCTCTCAGAGACAGAGGTTTCAATCTTTGGCAGCCGTGTTTAATATGAGAATCCATCAAAATAACACCATGTATATGATCATATATGTGAAAATAACTATAAGCCTAAAAATGTTCTTTAAAGAATAAGCTGAAAGTCTAATTGTGGCTTACATCTGTCACACCTTTACTATAACAGATACAAACATATATAAAGGTTTGTATAAATCAATCCAGAAAATTTACAGGGATGAAGTCATAGTATCATGAAGTATCCAGTGAAGTTAGTAAGGCTTCTATTAATGATTTTTCTTTTTTTCATGAGGAATTTCTTGAGCTACACTGAACAAAAGAACTGATTTCCATCCCGTCGTAGAAGGTTAGCTGACTCAGCACATCCGTTTTAAAATTTCTGAATTAAAGTGTCAGACTGAAATTATATAAAAAAAATCATCTGACTTTGATAACTGTTCACATGACATGAACTTACATATCAATTAGAGAATGTATTTTTAGGGTCATAATATTAAGACTTGAAAAAAAAACAACACATTTTGGATACCATTGTGCACAGCCTTTCCCAGAGAAAAATGTACTACTGTACTTTAGCTACTGTATTGAGAGTTCGTCATTCCAGCTCTGGTTATATAACCAACCACATCCCAGGACTGCAGCCCTGACACACGGCTGCTCCCCTATCTGTCTCTCTCTTTCGGTGAACAGCCTTATAAATAAACAAACGAGACAGCCAATAGATGACAGCCATACAAACCATGACTGTTTTGCTGAACAAAAGATTTAAAAAATATAATAAAATAAAAAGAGTGGCTGTGTTTTGGACCTTCATATTTCTCAGAATTAATTAGAACCATATTCTGTACCAAGATGTGAATACTGGAGTGGAAAAAATCAAAGCTACTGATCGTACAGTTGGAAAAACTCAGCAAACTACTCAGACACACTGCCATGTATAACATAGCAAATAGTCAGTGTCACAATGTAATTAAAGAAATCTTTAGACTAGCAAACTAGTCAATTTTTATCTCTTGCTTAAATGATAATTGCAAATTGGTGACCAGGCACGTCTGTAGTACACATCCTGTACCGACGGTGTAACAAGTTGGGAAATCTTTTTAGTTCTGGTTTGGTCTGATAAAAAGATATCTGGCTCTTTTGCTGCTCAATGCTCCATTACATTACACACGGAGCCTGATGTTTGAGCCGGTGTCCTGGCAAAACACCCTACCTATCAAGCTGTCCTACTTGTTGTTACTGCGCATGCGCACAACTCAAAACGGCCATATTTTAGGTGTTAATACTACACGCCTATTCTTTGATCCTACCCTTTCGTGCATGCGAAAAAAGGTTATTATTATATATTTTACTTCTTTATTACAGTGGATACTTGTTTTCCTTAAGCTGTTGTCAGTTTGTTAACTTTTCAAGCTAACATGCGTTTTGTTTCTTTGTGCAAAAATACTCCAATTTGGAGTCTCAATTAAAGTCATATTTCAAGTCTTGATTCAGTACTTCTAAACTTCTGTAAACTGGCGTACAGCTTAAACCTTGTCCTGCCTAAATAAATAACAGCAGTGTGATTTGGCCATCAGAACGTCCTACCGTCCTATGTACGATGGAGGTATAAACCACGTAAGATAGCATATTCTGATAAGGTAGCACAGACTGATAGACATGACTATAATTTACGTTACAGTAGGATGTCTTGACAAAGTAGGACGTTTTGTCAGAACACCGGTACCACAGTGGGCCTTTTTTGTGAATACAGCTGTCTACTGACACCAAAGATGATGCTTTGAGTGGTGAGCTTGAACACAAAGCTTTGGGCCTAATGGCTGAACAGCGAGTGAAAAAACCTACAACGGACCATCACCTGAATCACTAAGACAATAACAACCTTTGTGGTAACATTGCTTTCTTATTGTCAGGATACACATTTTCCGTCAACAGTGATCAAACTCATAACTTTGGAATGTGTTTGTGTGATGAGGAATAATTTCTACGGATGTAATTCGCATATACTGTATATTTAGACCACTGACCTCACAAACGTTAATGAAAACTCGAGAAGGGGTTAAAAACAGCCAGTTACTGGGAAGAATAGCTGGAAACATGAAAAAGGTAAATATAAAATATCCATGGATGGCTTTTGTTGGATCATTTGAAATGCAGGCAAATGTCTCGCAGGCAGTTTGGAGTTTATCCCCATCTTTCTCCAGGTGAAATCCAAACAGAAGACAGCTTCACACTCTCCCTGCCCATGCACAATAAAAATACTGTTACCTCCATTATTTCCAACATTTCAACATTAGCCAGATTGTTACAAAGACATTATTCAGTGTTTCACATTGCTGAATATTTACAGTTGCTTGAACAAGTATATCAACACCCTTAAAGTCCAACGCTGTTGCATCAGTGTATTCACATTTTACATTAAGCAACAGAAAGACAACACTGTGAAAATTGTTCTTCTTTGTTTTTCACATGCTGCAGAGCCACTTCTGTCATAGAAGTGTCTGAGTGGCTCTCGAGTGCACTGCAAAGTCCCAAGGCGTGTCAAGATGCGTCTGTCTGCAGCTTCGGGTCCAAAAGCCCAGCAGTGCATCAGGTCATCGGGCCTCCAGTTAAATGAAATACTCCTTTGGGTTTTCAGTGGAGAGATTCTGGGAGTCAGCCTGGTTGTTAAAAGGAAAGTCTTGGCTGTCCTCCTGGTTGACTCCCTTCACTTCCTTGTTACGATATGTATCCTTCCTCCGGTAGAGGAATCTGGCCGTTATCGCCAGTGCAGTCACAATCACAAAGATGACTACTGCAATGACACCTGTAAGGTAAAAGGATTTTGTAGCATATCAGATATCACCTTTCAGAGTTCAATGTGGTTGAATGTTCTGACGTTATTGTAGCTGATGTATGGATTGGAAGAAAACTCTTCCCCTCGTAGTACCATCTCTAAATGTTTTGATTATCTTGCTAATCGCACTTTAGAGAACATTAAACACCAGTTTAAATCTTTTGAAGCCATCACGCTCTTCTGCTCTGTTGAGCACATTTGGGAATACGAGAGCAGGTTCCATTTAATTGGCATTCCAGAATCCATCTGAAATCAATTTCATACTACGTTACATTATAAAGTGACCAGAGGTTTTAAGATAAGAGCAGAAAAAGTTTTCCCATCAGCAAATCATCCCTACATTGGTTTAATTAGATGGGCTGCCCTTTGTGTACTGGATGGTTTAATGGACAGTTTTAAATGACTTTTCTCTGAGTCTCACCTTTTCTATCTGCACAATTATAGATTGAACCTTTTCAGTCTTCACTTTGAATCAATCCGTGCTGGCAGAGCAGCAAAGTTTTAAATGAGTTTTAAATGGACTCCTGCCTGGTAGACCACTTTACTCTTTCTTGGAGTTCAACCTCTCTCCACAACCTGATTCGCTTGAACTCATCACTTTTTTAAATAAAAAGGTACCAGAAAAGCACATGAAATTTCATTATTTTTAGTCAAGGGCAATACGATTGACATGATAAAACAACTATTTTCCACTGAAGCAGTGCTGGTGTCCAATTTTCCACCACAAATAACACTGACACCGATGTCAGGAGTTCTATCTTTAAGCCAAGCAATTTTGTTGTTGCTTAAAAAAAATCGCCAACAAATCACAGATGCAGGCCAGTTTCTGTTTGCTGTCATTCTCCTCACACAAAAATAACCAAACCTCTGCTGAAAATGTTGCACAAATCTCTTGAAATGTAGGTAACGAGGTGTAACTGCCTGCACACCAGCACTGCACGGGTGGAAAATGGCTATAAGTAAAGTCCAGTGAAGAAGATACAAAGGTAAAGCAGTTTAGTACCTCCAATTAGGGCCGAGTCAATCCTGATGGAATTGACTAAGGGTACACCTGAACCCACTGAACCAGACTGGTCTACAGGAGAGAGAGAGGGAAAGAAAAAGGTGGAGAAAGCTAAGGACAAGAATGTGAAAAACCAAAGGACTCCAAGAATAAAAACAAGGAAGAACAGCCAAAATCATTCACACCAGAAGAAAGAAGCACAACAAGAGGCAAAATTAGAATAAAGAAAGAAATGAGATCAAATCAGAGTCAGAAAATGAAAAGCAGAGACTCAAAAAGAAAAAAAAAAAGCCCAACCCATCAGATCAGGGAAGATTACTTGAGCTCTACAAGTGACTGCTGTAAAGCATTGCAAACTGGATTAGAAAGAACCCAAAGGATGGAAATCCCAAACGAATCTCCTGTGTCTCAAACTCATTAAATCATCAGTCATACTGTCGTTAGACTCCCAAAACAAGGAGCATACTTCACGTAATTAACAAGCCGTTTCTGAGCTGCAGCTTTCATTCAGTTTCAGTGCAAAAATGAAAGACAGCAGGAGATATATGCCACCCTAATCACAGAATCAACTCCAAACCCCATTGGCCAGATTGTTTTTTGCATTACGTGGCATCATAGTTTTTGTAATAAATTTGCCTGTGTACTGTTGTAGTGCAATCAATTACACTGGCCTTCAACATTTGTCCTGAGAAATAAATATTTTGATATTATGATGATGAAATGCATTGTTGACGTAGCTCCTGTGGAGTTGAAGTGCTAGTATAAGCAAAAAAGATGGTAAGTTTTCATTTAAAGGCTTTATATTTGTACATGTAGATGTTCAGCCAAAACTTTTAATAAATGTTACATATTTATATTTTCAAAGATTATAACATAATAACAAGTCAGATGTCTCCTCCTTTTCTCACCTGACAGGTGGTGTGTGTTCTCAGCTGAATAGGAATTGGCAGAAGCTGCGGAGCCGCAGTTGGACTGAGCTAAAGGTCCAGTGATGATGACGGGGCTGGAGTTGGGGCGGAGCAGAGCTTCTTTCAGAGGGCTGATGGTGTTAAAGTGGACAACTGACAGGCAGCCTGTATAACCGAGGGAAGCCAACCTGGATAGGTCTGCATCCAGGTCATCAGACTCTGGAGAGAGAAAATGAGCAAGATAGAAAATGTGTAGTGAGCAGTGAGGATCCAAAGGCAGGGCACAGGAGTTGGCCTCAAAGAGCAAATAACAAAATGGATAAAGTTAAAAAAAGTAAGTAAATAACCCCCTATTTGTGAAGGAAGAAACACTGTCAATATACACAGTGACTGAACAGAGGTTTGTAGATGGGTATGAAAACAGACTAATGACTTGCATGGGAGAAACAGGATGTAAATAAAACATAAACATAATAAATTACTGACAAGACACAAGAGGAGAAAAAAGGGAGGGGTAAAGAGTTCAGATGTAAAACAAAAGAAGAAAAACCGGAAGAAACTGAGACACAATAAAAATGAAGAGAAGGAAATAAGGAAGAAACAATACAACTTATCGAAGGCAAACAAAACATTATGTACAACAAAACACTGCATATATCAAAACGAACACCAACATTCATGCAAAAACTACAGTAGCTGAGTGGGCCATTAGTAATAATTATATTTATAAAGAAAAAGTAACATTCAGGATGCAGATTTTATAATGAAGTACATTATTTGCTGTATAATCTTCCAATTAAATATTATGAATGCATATACCATTGTTCATTAGTAATAGCGAAGCCAGTTTTCTGAGGGTTAACAGGGACACATTTATTAGTTAAATCCGTGTCTATGGAAACTGCCACACGCTGAATAATTTCAGCATGCAGAAGTGCAGATGCAATGTGATCTGATTATACGTCCAGGCTTGGCTTTTCCAGTCTGGGCAATCACGAGGTGACAGGCGGTGTACAACCTGGACAGGTTGCTAGTGTGTTGCTACGATCATCTGATTATCATCCACACACCATTTTAAAAGGTACAGAAATCTTCTATTTATATACTGGCAGCATGCAGACAGAAGGGCAGATTGCACTTTTCTCCCTGGTTCATTTTAGCAATATGTTAACTTGAACTCTGTTAAGCGAATCAGTTTTGTTGATTGCATTACTGATTATCTGTTGGTGAATTGTATGCTCACTTGGGTGATGGCACCAGCAAGACACAAATTGCTGCTCAATCCTGAAAGTCCCAATTTCCAGGGCTCAACATAAAGTTCCATTCATGTTATAGTGACCGCCTTGTAAAAATGCTCATATTTACATTAACATCTATTTAAAAGGCATGTCTACAACAACAATTTTGGTTGTTACAGCTAGTTGCTCCCTTAGTCAAACCATAGGATGGATCTTTTTGTTGCACTTTTGACAGGTGGATAAGTGGTTGCCTCCTGCATCACTTCCACTAATTAGGGTCACAAAACTGGACTTTTAAAAAACAAAACAAAAACCTTTTAGAGCATTTTTAATGCAAGTATCTGATGAATAATATGCTTTGCAATGTGGTTAGCTTAGCTATGGCCTATTTGCAAGTTCAACCTCTCCCAGTCTGTTGTGGCTCTGACAAAGATGGGGATAGTGTGACATGATCCATTGGATTGATCATGTTTTTAGGTCGGAATTCTTACTTTCCGTTATTCAGGTTTTTATGGTTTAGATTTTTGTATTAGTGTCTTCTTCTTGTGTTCCCTTTTGTATCAAGTTTCTAGTGAGTTTCCTTGTCGGTGTTAATTTGTGTTCTTTTGTCATTTCCTGTCTTATTTGGATAATTTTCTTGCATCTTGTTTTGTGTTTCACTATCTCCTCTGACTCGCTGTCTTGACTGTCTTCACCTGTTGCTCGTTACCCTCCTGTATCAAATCCTTAGAATTAATCACAGGAAACTGACTATCTTTGTCGTTGTATTTATTGTGCCATTCTGCTTAGTGTAACTTTCTCTGTTAAAGTCCTGTCTAATCATTATGGCTTAATGGTTTGCTATCCCTTCCATCTTGCCCTGTTTGATTGGATATTTATTGTGGACCTGATCATCAGTATTAAAAG
This sequence comes from Copadichromis virginalis, assembly GCF_057382275.1. Lineage (NCBI taxonomy): Eukaryota > Metazoa > Chordata > Actinopteri > Cichliformes > Cichlidae > Copadichromis > Copadichromis virginalis. The sequence continues at coordinate 8,645,314 of NC_140635.1, read as the reverse complement.
CCTGCTTTTTTTTGTTGTGTACGATGTACACAAACTGCAGTTTATGATGCTGTGAATCTGAAGTTAAAGCACCAAAACTGATTGCGACAAATCAATGGGTGGCATGTCCATCTTTCATATACAATCATATGATCATCAGCATACACCCAGTCACCTCTGTTATAGCAGTCAGTTATTCTGCTTTCAGTCTGCAACCATCACATTATGAGAGACTCTCCAGCATTATCTCTTGATTTTATTGACTTAGATCCCTCCATCATTCACCTCTGCTCCTTCACAGCAGTGTAAACAGCAGCTGTGGAAGCCCACATTAATGCTGGAAGCAGCTGCACCACTATCTGTTCAGATGACTGAGAGGTGACTGTGGTTTTTACCAGCATACATCTGCATGTTGATGAGAGCAGCAGGAGACACTGCCGCAGCCTGTAAGCTCCTCTCAGCTGATACACCCCCCCCCCTCTACTTCCAGGTCCATTAGTTAGGCTGATGGATGACAGGGTTGAAGGCGAGTGACAGAGAATCTACTTTCCTGATGTTTTCCTGATCTGACTTTCTGCCTCCTCTAGTTCGACTGCAGGGTAACATTCTGACATGACAGTTTGAAAACTTGGTGTGCTGTACTAAGGTCTATTGCAATATACAGTAGTGGTGCTTTACCTCTTGTTCTTAAATGTAGTTGCTGTAATTGACCGAGATTTTCCTATACACCAACATTAGCTAGATAAATGAAGAAATGAAGTTCACACTCACTACTTACATCCTACTAAAGTGGTTCCTTTGAAAACCAGTTTATTTATATTTTTAAAATTCCTTTTCTTTCATGACATATCTTAAGAGTACTTATGGAAATCTCTGATACATGGAAGGAAAATGTGTATTTTTCTATTTTTGTTCCACTGTTAGTTGTTCTTTTTATGAAAGAGCTGTGACTGCAGCCTGTGGTCTCCCAGACTCTTATTCACAGTTCATATCTTAGTCCATCTTTCATGGAGGCACCGAGGGAAAAAATTACTGGCTTTTTAAAAATTGTAAAAACTGTAATCACACCAACACTGTTTCAAGTCTCTGCCCATGACTGGAGTGGAAGTGGAAAAAGCAACACACTACAGAAATAGTTGATTCCCATTTAAAAGTTTAAAACTTATGTGGAAGAAGCACATTCAAGTAGTCAGAATGAGACCTCCAGGGATGAGCAGTGCTGGAGCAGTCCAAAGGTACACAAGATCTGCACTAGATAGAGATGATATAATTATTATAGTATATAATAATAACTATTATTTTTCTTTTTTTAGTTTATCTAGAAAAAACAGCTGGCTCATTTGGGAGGGACTCAGAGTAGAGCTGCTACTCCTCCACATTGAAAGAGGCCAGCTGTGGTGGTTCAGACATTTGATTAGGAGTCCTCTTGGGGGTGAGGTGTTCCGCTTATGTCCTACAGGAAGGAGGACATGCCAGAGGGATAACTTCTCTCAGCCTGGGAACACTTACGTAGGTCATTTTTATGCTCACTGCATCGCTTGTGTCGCGTGATGCGTATATGTAAGAGACATAAAGACACACAGAGGAAGATGTTGCATCTGTTTGAAAATGTGAGTTTGTGTAAAGAAATTTGCAAAAAAAATGCTGATGCCCCGGCAACATAGCCCCAGATACACAGCAGAAAACGGATGGATGGATGGATGGATTTATCAACACTAGGAACTTAAATCTTAAATTAAGGCAGAAATGTGCCGGTTCCATTTATGATACAGTTCAGATCAATCCAGCTCGATTAAATCCAGTCCTAATCACAGGAAGCTAAAAGCAAAAACTTGCAATTATTTCTTTGTTTCTGCTCTATACATCTGGAAAGACTGTTCCTCTTAGATGATAGCACAGTTTTAAGGAAAATGCATTTATGGGTTGAGCAGCTGAGTTGAGTACATGGTGATGGCACGATAAACTTGCCTTTACTGTTGTGAACAGCAAAGAAAGATTTTCATTGCACAGGCAAACGTCTCTTGCAGGGAAACATGTACTGTGTATAATACAACTTTGAAACTTGAAATGTATTGTGCCAAGCTTGTTTTTTTGTATATACAGCAGTATATTTGCAGATAAGTTTCTTTCTTCCTGTTAAAAATGAACTTTAAGGGTTCTACAGGTGGGGTGTCAAACGTATTTCATATTTTTCGATTATTAATGGCTCGTCAGTATGTGGGAGCCGAATCCTCAACCTGGCTGAGAATCCACACAGGCAGGGGTGGGGCTTTATTTTGATGGGCACACCATGCAGCCACTAACACGCAAAGATAGACTGGAACCATAGCATGGGGGGAAAGGAAGGGGGGCAGACGTTCCAAAGACAGCCAGTGTACAGGTCGGATTTAAACACGAGCATGTTGGGAAAAGTGAAGAAATGAGCGGAAACTTAAAATAAGAAGCATCTGGCTGCATTTCAATGATATTGAGTATCTGAGTGTCTAAATGAGTGTCACAGGCCTGAATGGGTGCTTGAAGCCATTTATAATTCTTGTATAATTCTAATTCTAGAAACACAACAAAAAAGAAATTTTGGACGTTTAACTGTATTTTCAGTTTTAAATTTTTTCAGTTTTTCCCAGTGATAAAAAACTCCCTTTTTCATACTACATAAAGTAATTAAGCAATAAACAATTAACTTGTTGAAACCCAATGCTCACGGTATTGGGGGACAAGAGGGAGAACATCTGGTTTAATGGGATGTACTGCCAGATCTGTTATTTAAATATAGACATGTGTGGGATCCACAGAAACATCAGAATCTCAGCTAAAAGCTCATGTATAGGAATTTCTTTTATTTATGTATTAATCACATTATTTTATTGTATAATGCCTTGGTGACACTGGATTTTAACAAGTCTCACACTCATACATTAAGACAAATGGTGGGGGTGTAGTAAGGAAGTTGGGGGAAGCAGACAGCTCCACAGGAAGAATCTTTTGTCTCTTCGAGGACTCTGGGAGGTAGCAAGGGAGTGTGAACCTTAAGGTGTGAAACAGCTGTGTACTGCCTTTTGTTCCTGGAGAAGGTATTTAACTGAGAGCCATGCTAGGCTCAGAGAGACTTTGCTGACCGTCTGCCCCGCAGTCATGCAGGCTCTCCACAAGCTTGGTTTTCTGTTCTTTGTGTGTTTGGATTAAAGAATGTTAGCTACCGCTCGTCTGCAGGCTTTATTTAAATGGAAAAACTTCCACAACATTCACAAAATGATTTGAGCGACCACCAAACAGCTAAAATAGCAAATGATTAAAAAGCAGGTAAACAGATTCCCCCCCAGCAAGCAAGCAAACAAACAAACAAACACAAACAAAAAAAACCTGGACAATCCGGGCAATGAGTTACCAGAACATTTTCTGCCATTTTACACTTTTCTTTTTCAATTTAAGTCCAAAGAGTCATGCTAACAAGTTTCTTTCTTTGTCACAGCAGCGTTTTCTTTATCATGCACACTTCAGACGCAGACTACACCTTTCTTGGCTGCTGCCTCCAAGCACATTGTGCGCTGTCTATCTTGCGTGCTGCACAATAGCGTTTAATATTTAGTATCTACTGTTATCTACTGCTAGCTAGTTTATTGTGATGGTGCTGTATTTATTATGTTGCTTTTTTTTTTGTTTGCTTTCTCTTCTGTTTTTTTTCTCCATACAGGTGATTCAGGTGTTTTGTTTGTTTTTCTTTCTTTCTTCCCCCTTTCTCACCATCTCTTCTCCCCTCTGTTTTTCTTTCTCTCCCTGTCTTTCTTTCATTCTTTCTCCCTGTCCTATCTCCCAGTCATGTCTGTCCCGTTTGCAACCGAAAATAAAATAAATACATAATTATAATAAAGGTCAATCAAATGGACCAATATGGCAAGGCCATGATGCCGCTTGGCATCTTTCTTGGCCTTAAGACAACAATTCTGATGGCTAAAGATCCAAACGAGACAAAAAAAAAAAAAAAGAAAGGGGAGCTTCACTGGCCTGCTTAAGATCAAAGTGGGCTATATGTGGCCTGTGGTGTAAAATGAGTTTGACACCCCTGCTCTACAGTAATCGGCAACTCCGTCCGAATATCAGAAAAAAGTTGTTGCTGCGGTCCAAGATTGTAGAGTGCATCCCCAAAACCCAGAAACTACTTAAAATATCTTTTGTTTACTTCTTGACTCAACATTTCTGAGCACTCAGTACTAAGATGAAAATATCCCTTTGTCCAGCTAACAGCTCTGGCTCCATGTATTACAGTCAGTTTTTCTAAGAAAGCTCACGCTGAGAGTCAGGCACCAAACTTCTCAGAGCTGTTATCAAATAAATGTGAGTCTGAGTGCTCCCTAACTAAAAAGACATTCTGTCTTCTTTTACTGTGTCCTCACTCACCGTGCACTCTGCCCAACACCAGCGACTTGATTCCATTAAATTCCCCGTCAGATGTCAGGTTGAAGTCTTCTCTGGCATTTTGGTCAATCTGAAATAAATAAATAAATAAATTGGCTTTTGTTCAACCTTTAATTTTTAAAGTAGAATCCAATACAGGATAATTTAAGACAAATAAAAGCACAGAAAATTAAAAGATCTGAATACAAATTAATGATTAAAAAAACAAAAGGAAAGTTTTTGAAATATTAGAACAATTAAGAAAAATGAAAACTGAAAGTTGAAAGTGCATCAACTAGGACATGAACAGCTGGAAGTGGAATAATATCAAATTAAAATTTTAAAATGCCCTAGGTATAAAAACGAGCAAAGTATTACATTGTTCTGTGAGCTATTCTAGTTATTAGATGCAGTGAGTATTACTTTCGTGCCAGTCATTACTTTTCAGTCAGCGGTGACGTGAATCTGGCGCTCCATCCTTTTTAAATTTGATTTTATTTTTTTTTTAATGTTCAGCTTTCCCTTTATCTCAACAGCTCAAAGGGAGGAATGAGCAACAGAGTCCAAACTTGCAGTTAAAAACATTCAGTCATCCAGAATGAAATTCACCACTGGAGATTATTTTAATTAGAGCAGCTCCACAGAGAGTATCTCACCATGTGGCCGTGAAGAAGAAAACCTAGTCAAAATCATAACTCAAGTTTCCATCAAAGGGGGAAAAAAAAGAAAAACTTTTGTAAGTCATTATAAATGCTGATTACTTCAACAAGACATCTACTGTTTGAAGTAACATTTACTTGAGGTCATAGCTACACTTCTTTATCGTAAAGCTGCAGAATGGTGTATTTACAAGACCTATTAGGAGAAATGGAAAAAGCATTCATAATGATCTTTGGTTCAGGCCCAGAACAGCTTCATGAGTGAGGGGAGGATTAACAGATGGCTGTTATTATGGTGAGGAGAGGTGAACGTGAAGCAAATCTGTAAGATTTACCGGTTGATCTACGTTGCTACCCAGACCACGGCCACAAGTTGTCACCAAAAGAATGAGGTCATGGATACAAGTGGTGGAAATGAGCTTTTTCTCATGGGTGACAAGGTTCTTCCTTAGAATGAGCTAAAGAGCTCAGTTATTGAGAAAGGGCTTAGATTAGAGCTGCTACTCCTGCACATCGACAAAGGAGCCAGCTGAGGTGGACCAGGGATTTCTTACTGGGAGGAGGCTCGAGGACAGACCCAAGACACCTACCCAGATGTTCCCACAGAGAATGGGACGACAGGGCATCTTTGCTTAAACTGCAGACGACCCAGATGCAGACGTGGATAAGCGACTGAAAATAGAGCGCTGAACAGACCAAAAACAAATAAAATACTAGCTCTGACCTTTCACATTTTTATATTGAACTTAGGGCACATACAAGGCTAAAGAAGAGGGGTGATTTATTGCAATGAATCACATATCTTATGCATTTACACCATTCTGCTTGCTTCTTTCTGCTGCTCTCTTATCTGTAAGAGGTCACCACAGCAGGATATTATTTATTTATTTACTTTTACACTCAATGCCCTTCCTAATGCAACCCTCCAAGGGATTTGTGTTTTTTAAAGGTGTGTGAAAATATGATGAGCTGTAGGTGAAACTGTAATTGGGTACTTATGTTAAAGTGTACATAGAAGTTTTTGCCAATCCATTACACACATTGTATAAAAAAAACAAGTTGGTGTGAATGAAAGTGAGTGTACTAGGAATCCAAAATTGCCATTAAAAGATTAACTAGAAAAATAAGAACTGCATTTAACCTTGATATGAGGATAATTTACAAGGTCTAAAATACAACAGATGTGCAGTTCCCTCAAACCACATTTTTAATTCAGTAGATAGACATTCACACAGAATAAAGAAACATACTACGTCCCTGTAGTCGAACTTTAGTGAAAAATAGACACAAATAAACTTTACACTGACTCAAACACTGTCTCTCCAACCCAACCTGAAAATTGCTTGCAATAATTGCTTACATTAAATTGTGGAGGCAAGTGAAAAAAATGGCTGAAGTTGCTATTAAACATGCTTAGAATTAAATAATGAAAACTCAAAGACAAGCAGGAAGTCAGAGTTTGTCCACTTTAACTACCTGCTTTGGATACCTATGCAGGGAGAGGCTGATAAAACAATTACTGGTTAAGAAAGGTCCCCCAATTGGGTTTGCAGTTTGCAGTTCTACTGATATGAAATAAGCTCTAGATACATTTTTATAGCCTTAAGCTGATATGATATCACTGAAATTACAGTAGGTTTCCACATATTATAACCTAGATTGGTTCTATTGAACAGGAAGTACCTTTTGCAGTTAGGTCCCTTGTGTTTACACACGGCACCCAAGTCCAGAACTTTATCTTGCTGTCTCTGACAAACTTTGATGTACTATTTTAAGGATCTAATGGAGTGTGTCAGTAAACCTAAAGGAAACGAAACACTGGGCCATCTGATAAGAGTGCAGAAAGAGAGGGCATGATGTATTAGCAGCCCAGGGTGATTTAGTTTTTCATTTTTCATTCGCTCAGGGGGAGAGGATATGACGGTGTCCAATTGTGAGACCACTTTAGAGAGTCTATGCTGCTGGCCATCAAGATGCAGCTGGGTGACAATCGATGAAGGTCACCTGATGTTCCCGAAGCATGTTGTAACAATATAATGACTCAAGGTGATGGAAACCGGTAAGATGAGATGCAACTCATATTTCACTGGAGTCTTGACAAACTGCATCAAGACGAGGTCACCTTATATTTCATCTCAGGGTGTTGATAATTATAGAGACGTCCAGGCTGCTGGCTCCCAGTGAGATTAAGTTTACCTCATATATCATCTGAGGCTGTTGTTAACAAGATGTTAACGCTGTTCATGAGATTTAGATATTTTGAAGTTGATCCATATTTCACCCAGAGCTGTTTTAATGTGTAGTTTATCCCTGCTATCCTTCCATAGCTCTGCAGTAATAACTGGAGCTTCCTCGAACTAAATTAACACAGGGATTATTGAGCCTTCCTGAAGCGACATGATGCGACTGGATCAAATGGAAAATAATTTCGGTTAAAAAGTAAAAAACTTTTTAACAAATGGCAACTCGTTTCAGACAAATCATTTTTAAACTGCCAAATCTGCCACATGTTTGTGGGAAACACCTGTGCTATACATTTTATGTCAGTGGTTTCAGGATTATTTTCCATGTTATGACTGATGGTGAAGGAAGTAAAGAAGGAGCCTATGCACAGCTGTGACGTTATCGTATCTGTGACAAATAGAATCTGTGTGCGTGGCATGTTTGAACAATAACATACAGATAGAAAATATTAAATACAGAAGATGACATTTACGTATTTATATTTTTTTATTTTGGGGTCTTTATCTTGAAACTGAACGGAAATGACTTAATTACAGGGGCTGGAAAAGGGAGCACATTAACTTTTCTGTGGAAGTCTATGGACCATAAACGAAACAACATCCAATGCTCTTTAGTGTATAAGTGTCGGGGTTAATAGACTCAGGTTAATAAAAGCAAAAATAAGTCAGGGTTGCCCGATACTGACGGGTAAGTTGTAATAGGACCTATTCACACTGGGCTAATGGAGTTTGTTTTAAAACAGTGAGAGCACAGTGGCATATCTGGGAATAAATGCTCAAGCAGGAACTGCAAAACATTCAATCATTCTTTAAAATAATTTGATTGATCAGAGCATAGTGCTTTTTGTCCCCATCTGGTGGTGAAAAAAACATTGTAACCTTTTATTTTAAAGTGGAAGTCAGTTGAAACGGCAGAAATTACACTCTTCTGTCACTTCAAAGCTGTTAAAATTGAACAGTGTTGTTATTTTGTGTGTAAGGTGAGATGCTCCTCCCTATTTTCTACTCACTCGTGCAGTCCCTGCTTTTGTAGTCTCTTGAAGATTTAAGGAAGCACATATCACCTTGTCGTATACTGTATGCATGTATAGTATAGTGTATATTGCACACAACCTAAGTAAAACCATAAATGTAGTTATACAGTATTTGTGTTCTTTTCCTCACCTGTACAGACACAGAGTCTGTCAGCCTCCTGATGGAGACGGTGTGCAGCTGTCCGTTGGCGAGGCTCCTCACTTTGCTCCTCAGCACTTCGGTGTCTCTGCTGCTGTCCAGCTTGTATCTCACCTCCAGCTTATCTTAATCACACAAACACAAAGTTTTTCCACGTTAAACTTCTTTCTTTCTCTTGACGAAAACATCCGTGTGTTCTATAACCTTTACGAAAAAAACATCCTTAAGAAAAATAACCTTAGATTCGCATCTTTCGGATTCATCACTGAGTTAATAAAGCTTTCCATTTTAAGAGGATTAAGAGGTAATTCCCTATCAATAACAAAACTCTAAATCTAATTAATTTTCCTAATATACAGAGCATTAGGAGCGGATTAATATAAAGCAACGTTATTTCTTTGGGGCTTTTAAGATTAAAATCAAGGATATGAAATTATACATTGTCCTTCAAACGCATCCATGTTATCAGGATAATATTTTTCAATTATAAATAATCCCATAAGAAACACTTCATAATCATGATTCACTGTGTTCATCTTTTAATTAGGTGTATTTACCAAAAGGGAATAATTACTTGATGTATTAAAGCTCATTCCCGTAGCTGCCATCTCTGATAACGTGGTTTATGCATAAGTTCTTGAAAGCAAGACTTAAGTGATTAACAATGAATATCTCTCATTTTGGCTGAAGAATGTTCAAGTGCAGCAAAGGAAATAAGCAGAACAAGAGAGAGCTCTTAAGGATTTCACTGGATACGTTTAAGCACATTTACCTGTCAACTCCCCGGTCAGCATGAGGCCTTAATAACTCAGAGAAAGCCGACAGACAACAGGGCATTAACAGCAGAAAAAAAACAAACATTTATAGCTAACCAAGCAGCATAGTGCCAATTTTATTGCTGGATGCTGAAAATGCCATTCATCATCCAAACTCTTATTCCTGCAGCACTTTTTCAAAGACAAAACAGCTGGACGTGTTAAAAGGCAGGAGAGTAGACAGTAGTAGAGTAGACAGGGATCCAGAGAGAGGATAGATCTGACAGATTCTTATAGATCTTCTGAAGCTGCTAAGTAGAAGAGGAGGAGAAGACTGAGAGAAGCAGGAGAGGGCAGAGCCTGATATGTGGAAAAGATGACGGGAAAGGGGAAAGACTGAGAGGTGAGGAGAACTTTGATAAAAAAACACCCAGCACGCCCCTGCGGGCGGTTTATCCTTCAAGCTCGGGTCCTCTACCAGAGGCCTGGGAGCTTGAGGGTCCTGCGCAGTATCTTAGCTGTTCCCAGGACTGCGCTCTTCTGGACAGAGATCTCCGATGTTATTCCCGGGATCTGCTGGAGCCACTCGCCTAGCTTGGGAGTCACCGCACCTAGTGCTCCGATTACCACGGGGACCACCTTTACCTTCACCCTCCACATCCTCTCGAGCTCTTCTCTGAGCCCTTGGTATTTCTCCAGCTTCTCGTGTTCCTTCTTCCTGATATTGCTGTCATTCGGAAGCGCTACATCGATCACTACGGCCGTCTTCTTCTGTTTGTCTACCACCACTATGTCCGGTTGGTTAGCCACCACCATTTTGTCCGTCTGTATCTGGAAGTCCCACAGGATCTTAGCTCGGTCATTCTCCACCACCCTTGGGGGCATCTCCCATTTTGACCTCGGAACTTCCAGGTTATACTCGGCACAGATGTTCCTGTACACTATGCCGGCCACTTGGTTATGGCGTTCCATGTATGCCTTGCCTGCTAGCATCTTGCACCCTGCTGTTATGTGCTGGATTGTCTCTGGGGCATCTTTACACAGCCTGCACCTGGGGTCTTGCCTGGTGTGATAGACCCCAGCCTCTATGGATCTTGTACTCAGAGCTTGTTCTTGTGCTGCCATGATTAGTGCCTCTGTGCTGTCTTTCAGTCCAGCTTTGTCCAGCCACTGGTAGGATTTCTGGATATCAGCCACCTCCTCTATCTGCCGGTGGTACATACCGTGCAGGGGCCTGTCCTTCCATGATGGTTCCTCGTCTCCCTCCTCTTTCTTGGGTTTCTGCTGCCTGAGGTATTCACTGAGCACTCGGTCAGTTGGGGCCATCTTCCCAATGTATTCTTGGATGTTTGTTGTCTCATCCTGGACTGTGGTGCTGACACTCACCAGTCCCCGGCCCCCTTCCTTCCGCTTAGCGTACAGCCTCAGGGTGCTGGACTTGGGGTGAAACCCTCCATGCATGGTAAGGAGCTTTCTTGTCTTTATGTCAGTGGCTTCTATCTCCTCCTTTGGCCAGCCTATTACCCCAGCAGGGTACCTGATCACGGGCAGGGCGTACGTGTTGATGGCCCGGATCTTGTTCTTACCATTCAGCTGACTCCTCAGGACTTGCCTGACCCTCTGCAGGTACTTGGTGGTTGCAGCCTTTCTAGCGGCCTCTTCATGGTTCCCATTTGCCTGCGGGATCCCCAGGTACTTGTAACTGTCCTCTATGTCTGCAATGTTGCCTTCTGGTAGTTCAATCCCCTCAGTTCTGACTACCTTCCCTCTCTTTGATACCATCCGACTACACTTCTCCAGTCCGAACGACATTCCAATGTCATTGCTGTATAGCCTGGTAGTGTGGATCAGTGAATCGATGTCTCGTTCACTCTTGGCATACAGCTTGATGTCATCCATGTACAGGAGGTGGCTGACAACTGCTCCGTTCCGTAGTCGGTATCCGTAGCCAGTCTTGTTAATGATCTCACTGAGGGGGTTCAGGCCTATGCAGAACAGCAGTGGGGACAGAGCATCTCCTTGGTAGATCCCGCACTTGATGGTGACTTGTGCTATGGGCTTGGAGTTGGCCTCTAGTGTTGTACGCCACATCCCCATTGAGTTCCTGATGAAGGCTCTTAGGGTCCCATTGATCTTGTACAATTCTAGGCATTCCAGTATCCAGCTGTGGGGCATTGAGTCATAGGCCTTCTTGTAATCGATCCAGGCAGTGCACAGGTTGGTCAGTCTGGTCTTGCAGTCTCGGCTGATTGTTCTGTCTACCAGTAGCTGGTGTTTTGCGCCTCTGGTATTCTTGCCAATTCCTTTCTGTGTCCCGCTCATGTATTGACCCATGTGCCTGTTCATCTTAACCGATATGATGCCTGACAGGAGCTTCCATGTAGTACTGAGGCAGGTTATTGGTTGGTAGTTGGAGGGGACCGGTCCCTTCTTGGGGTCCTTGGGGATCAGGACCGTCCGACCTTCGGTTAGCCATTCCGGGTGTCTCTCGTTAACTAGCAGCTGGTTCATTTGTGCTGCCAGACGCTCGTGGAGTGCAGTCAGCTTCTTCAGCCAGTAGGCGTGAACCATGTCGGGCCCTGGTGCTGTCCAACTCTTCATACTGGAGACCCTTTCTTGGATATCTGCCACTGTGATGGTTACTGGACCCTGTTCAGGGAGGTCGCTGTGGTCTGCCCTCAGATCCTCTAGCCACTGAGCATTGCCGTTATGGGTTGCGTCCTTCTCCCATATGCTCTTCCAGTATTGCTCCGTCTCCAGCCTTGGTGGTGCTGTTCTCTTATTGTTCCCTTGCCACTGAGAGTACACCTTTGCTGGTTCTGTGGAGAACAGCTGGTTTATTCTCCTGCCTTCTATCTCTCTGGTGTACCTCCTCAAGCGGCTGGCCAAGGCTGTGAGTCTTTGCTTGGCAGTTTCCAAGGCCTCAGGTATGGACAGCTTGCTGTATTTCTTAGGCACCTTATTTGTCGCACCTTGCTGCAACTCCGTTATATATATATATATATATATATATATATATGTATATGTATGTATGTATATATATATATATATATATATATATATATATATATATGTGTATATATAATGTCCGATACCGATATCATAAATTTGGATATCTGCCGATGCCGATATGAATCCGATATAGTGTTTTTTAATCAACAAAACTGTTTTTTAAATATCTTGCTGCATTTTGTATAAGTTCATACTCAAGTTTAAAACAACAACTACACTAAAGCTATTCTGTTATACCTATATGCAAAAAAAAATATTTCATAGTTCAGCAATACTGATCAATCTAATAAACTTAAACCTACACCATCCTCACTATTCTGGTATTTTAAAGAGTACTTAGCGTAAATATTAAGCAACCTAACTAATAGGGTTCCAACTCCCAGCAACAACAAAAATAAATAAATAAAAAATAGGGAACCACCCCTCACGCTCCACCTCATGATGCTTAATCGACGTAATCAACCTTAATTTGATGCAGTGTGAAAAAAAAATGCACAGAAATCAATTATTTTTCAAGAAATATTAAATAGATTCAACATCTTTCTTCAACAAAATTGCAGACTGCACAGATGGTACCTTCCCAAAGGAAAAAGTACTATAGCTTACTAGGGTATATATATTAGACTTAATAGTCACTATATACAGTAATTGACTTCTATTCATTTTACATCAGATTAAAACTTTGGGTGTAAGATTCGGATAATTATTTATTAAAAGCTAGACATTTTAAATGAGAATAAGAAAGAAAAGTATGTCTTTGTGCCCCCTTTTCCTTGTTAATGCCCTATCGGCCCCCCTGGCTAAACTTTGCTAGATCCGCCCCTGCACAGTTACCAGCGTCAGCTACGTAGAAAAAGATCCTGGTGTAGAAAGTAATAATAAATAAATTCTAACAACAGCTGATCAAGCTTAAACGTGCTGCTGTTGTTCAGCCGATGGTTTCCTCTTTCTGGTGCAAAGTGGGCCAAAAACAAACCAGAGAGACGGACTCGCGACAGAAAAGCCGATCAGCTGATCGTTAAGCAGTTTCATGATTGAAGTAGCAGCAAGAAGAGGCAGTCGCTCCATATATCGTTTGGTAAGCTTAACGCAGGAATGCTTTACAAACATTCAGAGATGGACTTACACACTTGCTTTACTTCTCTCGGGGATAACTTTGTCGGAGATGAAATGCCGGGTTGCTAGCGAAGCTCCACATGCTATCCAGACCACCGACAGGTCCCGCATGCCACAGCCGCTCTATCACGTGATGCATACTGCTCCGACGTGCTAACGTTTTGAGGTGAGTTACGGCGTGTTGCAAGTTTTGTGAGGTGCTTTCGTGATATTTAATGGATCGGATTACATTTTTTATTTTTCTCCGATATCCGATCCAGTAATTTAGGTCAGTATCGGACCGATACCGATACGTAATATCGGATCGGTCCATCTCTAATCCATACTGAAGGAAAAGATGGATCATTAACAGGAAAGAATTACAGAAAGATATTTAGAGGGTGAAACAGTTGGTTCATAAATAACAGAAGACATTCAACCTCAAGTCTGAAGGACGAAGAGGAGAGAGACCAAACTGAACATGGAGAAGAAGAAATGCAAACAGAAGCCCTCTTAAATTTGTCATCAGGTATAAAAACTTTTGAAAAATTAAAAGTTTTGTCTTACTGTAAGACAGGTGTTCTCCTCACCATGTTTATTGATGAGCACAGCCAGGTATTCTCTGTAGTAGGAGCTGACGTAGAGCAGCAGAGCTGGACTCTGGTTCGTCCTGAAGCTCAGGGAGACGTTTTCTCCTCTGAGCGTCATGTCAGAGTAGATGGAGGATGGCAGAGCGCTGCTGTTCCTGCTCATCTCGTAGGGCTCCTTGAAGGTGTAGCTGACAGATGTTCCTGACTTGAAGCTGGCTGACACCTCTGGAAGAAAGCGGCCACAGAAAGGTTATAGCACCTACCTACCTCTATTATTATTATTGTTATTATCTTTTTTTTAGCCATGTTATCGCTGACATTTTTCATAGATTCAACTAAAAAAGTGGGAACAAATTATACAAGATACAATTTAAAATAGGTTCTCTGCTAAGCTGCTATGTTTAGACACAGCACTGATTAAGCTCTTGAGCTAGCTGCCTTTTATTTATGCCTGTATGATTCGTAGGTTAGTGTGAAGTACCAAAAGAAACAAACAAACAAAAAATTATATATATAAGGACTGGACTAAAAAAAAGTTAAAAAGCAGCCAATGTCCAAAGAAGAACTTTGAAAGATTTTTAGAAAGTCTGGAGAACCTCTGATCATGAACACTTAAAAAAAAACTACAAAAATGTCTGGCTCATTGCAAGCGAGAAGTGAGGGATGGCTCAAGACGTTTGCACACATTTGCATGTACATGAGCAGATCATTGGATTAAATAGATCCTGTGTTGTTTTTCCTCTGATAGAAATGACAAAATGTACAATTCACATATCTAAGGTTGCCTCTCAGTTTCAATATTCAGTTGCTACTGGTTATTCAAAAACTCTTTAAGTTAACAATTTCACATAGCCTAAATAGTTTTTAACACCACAAGAATGTTCTGAAAAAATACTGGAGCAGGAAGAAAAACAAATACTAATCACCTAAAGTTTGGCTTCAACTTTAAATACAGTTGTATCTGTTCTCTATTCAACTAATGAATCAAAGCAATTAAACACACTTGTGGGACATCAGCAGGCTGAAGAGAGTAGGTGCCAGCAGCGGGAATGAAAGAGGGGTGGAGAGTCCTCTTAACCAGCTGAACTCAGTGAAATGTTTGTGCCCAGACATAGAGTTCAATGTGAAGATGCATCATTAATGCAATGAATTTACATCAAACCAAAATACTTTGAGTACTTTTTAACGAGTGTCAACTGCAGAAAAACGATTCTGTGAAACAATATAGATGAATACCTTAACCTTAACATCCACTCTGAATATTCGTATTTATTTTTATTACCATATCCATTTATTTTGAGTTTCATTATTATGATAATTCGTCCTATTATAGTTCACTTTACAAAAATAGAAAACTTTGAATGTCAGTATGTTCTACCTGACTTCACAGGGATGTAAACACAGAGTTGATTCTCGGGCTCGAGGACTCCTCCAGCAGCAACCACAAGCTGACACATAACCACAGCTTTAACCTTGGCTTGTAGGATATAAGAGCTTATGAAATTAAATGTAAAGCCGAGGAAAGATGTCAGACACATTAAGTGGCTCTGTGCAGCATGTGTTTATAACAGGTCTCCTATAGCGACGTCAAGACAGGTGGAACCATTAATGTTGCTTAGTTCAGAAGAAAACACGACCTTTTAATGGCTTCAGCTTTTGAGAATTTTGTCAACAGAATGTAAACGCTTCCTGTCACTTCCTGTTGTCTGACTTGTTGATGTTACTTTTATTTATTTATTTATTTTGAAAACTTCCCTGTTGATGAACTTTTTAACAGAACTTCTGTAAAAAATTCCAAGATGTGCCAGTTTTCTAGTTTACACCATGTAACTCAGCAACCAATCGTTGGCAGATCTCCCTACAGTACTGCTTCTTTTGTATTTTTGCATCATCTGTGAGACATACTCGCTCTCTTCCACTCCACTACACTAAGAACTTCAAGGATTTCTACCACGTACTTCTTTATAGGTATTTGACAACGTTGCAAGTGAAATAATTTGAGGATATTTGTTGGCGCCTGTGACAATGAGCTCCTTCAGCTAAACGACATCTTTACAGCATCCAGACATTTTTAAAGTATGACTCTCGCTACACTGTGTGTGTACCTGTTTGGCAGAAGACTCCGGTGTACGCTGACAGGTTACAGTCACAGTGGAAGCCATTAGCTCTCTCCACACAGCGGCCATGGTTCTGGCAGAGCGAGCCGTAGCTGCTGCAGTGACCCGGGCAGCCGGGTTGAACGCCTGGTGTTATCTTCGCCCTCTCCTCCAGGTCCAGAGTGACGCCGTTCAGCTGCAGAGAGCGGATACAGCCGCGGAAGCCCTTCTGCCTGGATGCTGTGCCTCCTGAAATCACAAAAGTTAAGCGCCATTATCTTTACTTTCCACCCTTCTGTGTAGAGATCTTCCCGAGGGGTTGAAATGGTTATATTGCTGATATCACAAGCAATCAAGGCCAAAGCGTGCTCCCCAAGAACAATGATGCAACATCGATTTCTGTTTTCTTTCAGGCTCAGGCTTTGTTTTATTCTAAGTGTGCTGACAAGCCTGTATGTTTTTTATTTCTCCTCCTCCTGTCATCTGTAGCAGATCCACATGTCGCCTCTGCTTCCCCAGAGGCTTCAAACTGTCAACACTATTTCTATGAAATGACACAATGATGAAAACACAATGAGGCAACAAGCTGTAGGTGGAAGGCTGATTTAAAGGTATAACTTTCATCAGTCTGTCTCTATAACATCCTTCCAGCTGCTGACTGTGTGTTTGGCAGCCTTGATGAATTACTGTCTGAACCAGTGTCTGGTTGTATGTCTGAATTTGTAGGGGGGGAGCAGGAAGGCAGATTTTCTTCCCTATACTAGACTTTGCGTTGCTCATTCTTTCCACACTTACCTTACTTGCACACAAACAGTGGAGAAAAATCAAAAATGCATGTCCACTTTTGCAAACACGCATCCCATCCTTTCAAATATGATGGCACAGCCAGAGTTCAAACCCGACAACCTCCCACTTCTGCAAAGATCGGGGCTCAATCGTTATTGTCCTCAGAGCACAGACGAGGCAAAGCTTTGCTCTGCGTGTTCAAAGCTGACAGCTTCCTATTGTTTAGCAGCAGGAGCTTTTCACACCAATAAATCAGAGCTCTGCTAGACTCCTCTCTCTCCTCTGATGTAAGCCAACAAACTGTATATGGTTGAAACAGGCAGTTTAGCCAAAGCAACACGAGTGCAGAGGTAAATATTCCCTGAAAGCTTTTCAAAATGACAGTTACTCTAAATGATTTACTAAAATACTTAATCTCTGTGTTGACAGTGATACATTATACTGATACTAGTATAAAGGGCTGAATATATTTCCTGGCGAACATCAGAGATAAAGCAATGATTTGGAGAGAAAATTTTACAGAATGAGAAACATATTTTTTTAATGAGAAATGTAAGAGCATGTAATTAAAATTATGAATGTTGTTTCAAGCATGTTTTGGGTAATTCAAAGGTAACAAG
Source organism: Copadichromis virginalis (assembly GCF_057382275.1). Lineage (NCBI taxonomy): Eukaryota > Metazoa > Chordata > Actinopteri > Cichliformes > Cichlidae > Copadichromis > Copadichromis virginalis. The sequence goes on along the minus strand of NC_140635.1, from coordinate 8,627,914 downwards.
AAACTACACATGATAATGAAAACACGTGTCTGAAAAGCAAAACCATCAGAATTTGGACCCTAACAGAAACTGAAGGCGATGCTTGGTGAGATCATTCCTCAATGAATGATTAGTGAATGACTTGTGGAGCTAAAAAAGACAGATGGAGATAAACGCAAGCATCATCAGTAAGAATATAAAATAACGATTGTGCTCTTTTCACAAGATCATAGTGGCGAGTACATGCTGCAGCTGAAGCAAACAGTATGTGACCACTGGGGAGTAAGTGGGAAAGAATTAGTGGGATCAAAGCAATCATCAAAGGTTGTGTAGGTGGCTCAAACTACAAAGATCCCTCAAGCTGCTGGCTCAGGAATTGTAGTGAGGATGAATTCAAACGCTGTAGCACAGTAAGCTTTATGTGAATGATGTCAGGCTTATAAAATAAATACACTGATGCAATACAGACAAGGCCAGAGACACGCCATACATTTGCAAGGCTCTAAATATTTATTACAGTGCATTTTTTTTTTACTTAATCATTGGACTTTGGCTTCATATCACATTAGCAGTGATGCTAAATGAATGTCAGTCTTCTACGCAGTTCAAACCCTTAACAAAGCTTTCATTTCTGCATCATATCAACTGGATCCATATAGAATGCATGACTTTTTTTGATTAATGTAATAACTGGATCTTTATTCCAACCCATATCAGCTGATACGATCCTTCATATTGTACTGGCAAATCTCATACTGTATGAAGCATCTTATTGAAGCTGCTTCAACTTGTATACACGTGTTGCTTTTCCACTGTTTTTGCTTCTGCACAAATTTGTGTTTAAGGGCAGGAAGGTCCCAAATTCATACTGTCAGGTTAACAAATATAAAGACGATTTAATTGTGGGGTAATATTTCAGCAAATCAAACTGAGATACACTAAATTTTCTATTAAGCAAAACAGATATACAGATCCTGGTCACGGCACCACTCGCAGCAAGCAAAACACAAATTTACGGACACAGCGCACCAATAAACTATAGCTTATCTATTCAAAGCAGGCAATACAACAAGTGATGTGAAATGTTCCTTGGAATGAATGGAAAAATCTTTCACTTGAAACTGCTGTGCGCAACTATTTTACACCAACAAACGGCAATAAAGAAAAATGGAAAAGCAATCCTATGGCTGACAGGAGGCAATAACATGGGCTATTAATCGAAACAATGTAATTTGCTGCCTTATAAAGCAGTGCAAGGAATAATTAAGGCTCATAAATACACTGTTCATGGAATTATGGGTATGAATTTAAAGAAGACAACTCTGTGTCTTATTAAATCATAGCTAAGTAGATGGGCTAATACATCTGTGCGGTGCACCTGATGAGACTTGATTTATTCAAAAGGCACAAAAGCATTATAAATCCAAACTATAGGGACCTGGCAGGATTATGATTTATTAAAAAGCTGTACACAGGAGTGAGTACAGCATCGTTGTGGCTAATGCTTACACAATTTCTGAGCTGATACGAATAGTTATTATACAGTCGTTTACAGATTTTGAAGAATATGGGTGGAAATTCTTCATGCCTGTTCATCAAATATAAAAAATAAATAAATAAAATCACCTTGTGAAATGACACCAACACGTTTTCATTCAAACACTCCTTCATACTTAGTGCAGTGTACTTTCCTGATAATTTGGAGGTAAACATACACGGCTTTAGGCTGCCGGTGGCGACCCGCTGGCTATTCAGAGTGGATTATCGGCTAAGCACACTGAGCAAATCAATATTCACCTCAATCTCCCTGCTGCTGCAGCTGCTGCCTTCATCCAATCTCATCAGTGTTTGGTAGTTTGTTTTCCTTCCAGTGCGCGTTTACTGATATGAAGTGACATGCATAATATTTACACAATGATAAAACCCGATAATACACAATGGATTTTCAGTTTTTTGTTGGATTTTTTGTCCCTGCAGAGCTACAAACAGACTCTGAGGTCAAACAAATAATTTCAATGGAATGAAGCGATGAAGTTGAGATAACGAGGGCTGAAGTATTGATAAAGTTTGAAGTTAAAGAATTTTAGTGAGCTGGTTGTTGATTTGCACAAACTTCTCACAAATAACTTCAGATTCATTTGTTTATTAAGAATTTGTGCACCACACTCTTTATTATGCCACTGCTCCCTGATGAATGCATATTCAGTGGTCAAAACCATCGCCTCAGCAGACTGATACTCGATAGAGCTGGCATTTAGTCAATAACAGTTTAGCACTTACATAGCTATAGAATATTTCTCTTCCTTTTCCAGCACGTTTCAGGAGACAGGACCTCCTAATTGTATTGTCTTTTAGATGTCACTAGTTTATGCTGTAGCACTGTGAGTGACGATGTAGTAGAAGACCCAAAGAATAAATGTGCAGATGCTGCACCTTTTATATCCAATACAGCTGAACAAACACAGGGTTCAGCAGCAACAGCAGCAGATTAAGTTACTGCTGCACAATGTTTGACATCCTACATAAAACCACTTTAAGAAAACTGCTTTATACCATCTATAACATCTACACACAAATCAGACTCATGCATTGTGTCTGCAGATGCTGAAAATAAGCACCTGGATTGATTGCTGAGAAAATATTGTTTTGTTTATTTTTTATTCTGAGACGATACAGCAGTATGACTCCAATCTTTCCAGCAAGATTATCAGTGTCAAATCTAACACTACTCATGTTTCCCGACTTCTGTTAAGACACATGACTTCTCTTTCATAGTCAGATTTTTGTTGGTGTTGCTGAACAACTTCCTTCCCACATTTATGGGTTTCTAGACAAATAATATTTAAAGCATACTGTCCGGCATATTGATTTTGTTTAATATTGGTTGCTCTGCTCCTTTTTTTTTGTTTACCCTTCTCCCAGTTTCTGATCACTAGCAATATGAAGCTTTTTTTTAAGGATGGATCCAGCCCAAGCATTATGCGTCTTTAATAAAGACTTTTGCAGTAATGTGCTATGGCAGTGAAGTATAAAACTGCAAGGAAACAATGTTGACTTCAAGTTTTCACAAAAATGTAACACTTTTTGTAATTTCATTCAACATATTCAGGGTTTTCTGTGCATTTGAGTGAGAAATCACTGCAAACGTAGCAGTTTTCACCTTTTAATTAAGGTGCTCTTTAATTAATTTTCTTTTTCTTTTCTTTGACTCATCTGTGATACGTGGTAAATAAACATGACCTGAGACATCTGATAGCAGTCTACTCCCAAATGACTGAATCCAGATGGCTCCTGAATTTATTAACTGTTCAGTTCCAAAAGCCTCAATAAACAAGCACTGAACTTGTCAATGTTTCATAGAATCCTGTCTAATGGGAACCTTTTTCTTTAACCCCTGAAAGGCACAAAAAAGACTAATTTGACTAAAATTTCTATAATTATAAAGCTGACAGTTACAGAGAACACTGAGATCCTGGAAGAAATGGCCTTGAATCATCCAGAACTAAGACTAATGAGGTGAAAATTTACACAAAGAAAGAGTCATGTTTATACTTCAGACATAAATCTACAAGTTACATGAAATATTCTTACTTCTTGAGGATCTGAATATTGGATCGCTACTCACCTATGAACAGCTGGCTGTTGAGCTGCAGGTGGAAGTGTCCGTCAGCTGGCGCCTCCTGTGTGGCGACAGGAAGTTCATCCAGTCGAAGCGACGCTTCCTTGACGTTCCGCTCGGCTCGGACTCGATGCCACCGGTTGTCATTCAGTGGGAAGCTCGACTCGACACGAACCTCCAACGGGCCGTTACCAACATCAAAGGAGAAAACCACCTGAGTGGAGGCTTGACAAAGGAGAATGGATAGCATGTGGAGGAAATGGTTTAATTAGACAACATATTAAGTTATTCTGCTCTCTGGCTAAGCACTGTCAATAAATTGATAATAATCATGACCAAAGTAATCATTAAGATCATGCAGTTTCTTAGCTGTAGCAGTGAAGCAATTTCTTATGCTTAAAATAACCCATTTCTAGTTTATAATCTTAAAAAAAAAAAAAAAAAGTCTGAAAATAATGAGTTCAACTTTTGTTTCAGGCAATGTCTCTTCACTGCTGTTGAAACCTCTATTTATTTTGACAACACAGGTGTTCCCTTGCCAAGTGCAGCTATAATCAATCCTTACACGTAGCTGCATGTTTCCACAGAGCTCCAACAGTCAGTCTAAAACCTGCCAATGGCAAGAGTGGGAATAGAGATGGGAGTTTTAACAAGCAGGTTTGACTCGAGTGTCTGAAGACAAAACAAGAAGACATCAGGGAAGCAGAGCTCTACGGAATGAAGTTTAATTACTCCCCCACAACAAAAACAACAAACACCAAAGCCAACAAAGCTCCTAAAGAAGCAAACTGGGAACAGTTCTCACAGGATAACAAACAAGAGAAAGCTAATTCAGGTTGTGTACTGAATACCTGGAAGAAATAGATCACCATCTGATTGTTGAGAGCACCATGAAAAGAAAACAGAGTTAAACAACAGGATTGTTAGGGCAAGTCAGGCTCTTTCAGATTTCCTGCTGTGCTTCTTAGACTTAAGTTCAGCCAGTGATACTTTTAAATAATGATCTGAACAGGTGTCAAATACCAGGACATGGTGTCCCAGCAGGATGTCGTATTAATCACGCTGATCAGAAGTAATTCACTTCACCTGTCAATGGTTTGTGGCTGATTATGCAAGTAAGCTTTAAAACGTCTTTTATGTATTACGATTTATAGTCCTGCTGTATTTTCCACATCAGGCTCCTCATTATGTGTTACTGCTTTTTTTTGTTTTGTTTTAGGACTGACCAGAGGTGGGTGTCTTGCTGCAGCACACTCTGGAGTGCTTGTTACGGCAAAAGCACTGAAGCAAAGGACATTTTGGGGGGCAGAAACCTGAGGCATGCTGCAAGAAACTTGAGCTGTATAGCAAGACAACAACAATATTCACTTTGGGATTTAGGAGCTGCCATGAATAATGAATGAAGCCGTTTAAGGTGTTAAGACCTCCGTGATTATTGCAAATTACCAAAGTAAAAAAAAAAAAAAATCCTTCTATAAAATAAGTCCAGTAAATCAGTAAATCAGATTCATTGCATTCTACTGTGAATTACAAAATCCCAAACATAACACAGCACTTACAGCATGCAGAGAGATATTGTTCATTTTATACCAGAATTAAATGTAGAAAAATGAAACCTTCAAGTGCAAACGTTGTAGCATTTTGCAGGTGTTTTTTGTGATACTGCTGCTTTTAAGGAGGATCTGAGTTTTCCTCAGGGATCCGGAGTCATGACTCAGGACCAGAGCCAGCACCAGCACCAGCACCATGAGGTGCAGCCCTTCTTCAGCACCACAGACAGCGACTCTGTGCTCAACTGGCTGAATACAATTCTGCAGATACTCTGCTCTGTTCTTTTTGTCCTCTCTAACAAAGGGTAATGATTTAGGAGACCACAGATGAAGCAAGCTACCATTCTTCATGTTTTACTGGTGGAAGGTGAGGATGTATCACTATGGGAGCACAAGAGCAAGATGAAGCAGTGTCCCAGCATCCTGCAGTAACCTCATTTAGAAATTGTTCTCTATCTCCAGCTACAGTGTAACCAGGCGATCTGAGGCAGCTGGAAACAGAGCAGCAGTATTCAGAGCTGGAACAACCATGCTGACTATGATTTCCCCGAGGAGAGATGCTGTTGGTTAGCTACCCCGTATTAGATTTCTACGTGTGTCTCTTAAATCCCATTTCTTATACAACTTCCTTTAAAATGCATACACAACATGAGGTCGGCAACAAGCTCTACACGTGAGGTTAAAGAAACCCCAAAAGTACCTACAGATTAGTCTAACAGCTGATTCAAGCCTGTCCAAATGACACACGCATTGAAAGCCATAATCGTATAAAGAAAAGGAGACCTTGTTGAGTAATACAGCTATTCTAAACTGCACAATCTGTGGTAGGCAGTAAGCATACATCCAACACTAAGGAACAATTCCATGGCACCCATAAACTAAATCATACTGTGCTGGTTATTACTGTCATAATATAAATGGCCAACAGTGGTGACCATAAATGTGTGCATTGCATAAGAGACAAGAATTAATGGAGGGTGAGGGTGAAAATGCCCCCGAGAGTTCATAAAACAACTGTAAAATTAAAAGCAATGGTGCACAAAAAAAACAAAAAAGAATTGCAGGGGTAATTATGAGTTCCCTTTTACGGGTTTAGTCTTATTCACATTTATGTTGTGTGGTGAATGCAGTGCCGTGGGTTGGCATTTATCATCGGTGTAGGTGTACGACTGTGAAATGCATTCAACTGCGGCCTGTGGGGGAAGAAAATTTGATCATAAAATAACAAATAATGCAGCTTAAAGCATAATAAAATACTGGAAACACAAAAGCAGCACCGAAAGAAAATGCTAAAGAAATCAGTCTTTTGATGAAAAAACTAAACGAGAATGAAGAGTTCAATGTTGTCACCCTCTTCTGTAGGACCCACAGACTATTTCAAACACTTTGCTCCTAACACAGAAAAATAACGAGGACACGAGCATTTGGTAAGATCCACAAATAGAAATAAAAGATTTAGAACTATGGCACGCAAATATTTTGATACATAAAAATAAAAACTTGTGCTTTCATACTGTAAAAAAAAAAAGAAAACTCCACTCCTTTTATCTGTTGATTTGGACTCTGTGTTTAGCCTCCAGCTCTTACTCACAGCTCAGTTCAATCCGGATGAAGTCTTTGATGCCCAAGTTTTCCAGAAATACACCGGAGGAGGCCATGGTTTTAAACAGGAAGGAGATATCTGCGCTCAGCTCTCCGTGGAAAGTAGGAAAGTGGAGGTACGATGTCTCCTTGTCGAAAAACGCAGCATTCCAAAAATTCCCTAAAACAATATATAAATAAACAAAAGTCACCTTCAGCATTCAGAAGTCACATCAAAAGAAACAAACCAACCTGTTAAACTATCTTAAGCTAATTGTAAATCTCACATTTGAACTGGAACATGTAATTTAAGAACACCAGAGAACATTTTAATAGTGCAAAGAGAGAATGATGTTCAATTTCACTGCACTGTTATTGAAACAATACTTAAACTGAGTTTGACATCATATAAAGGTAAAAGAATGTGAGTTAACACAGTTATCACTAAGCTTTTCTGTAACATGCTCCAGCTTAATCCTAAACCATGGACAGTATCTCCCATCTAGACTAGCTTTGCATGATCCATGATTAAAAATAAGCTCTGTAGAATGCAGCCCCTCAGTACATCCTCCTTATTTACCCGAAACAACCTGATTAGCTCCCTACCTTTAAGCCATCTTTCTTCAGACTGGCTGGCCCTCATAAAAAGACCTTATCTTTTGAAATGTTGGCCATGTTTAATTTAGTATCCGCCAAGTAAGCGGTGCTTAACAAATTTATCAGATCACCTGATAAGGTTTATGGCACAGCTGCCCTAAATTAAACAATCTCTTCAATCGAAATGATTGATGATAAAATGAGAGAATAAAGACAAAGTAATATAAGTTTTCATAAATTAAATGTAGGTAAATGGGTAACCAAAACCCATAGGGGGTCTTACGATCGCCGTGACACTGCAGTGGTCCCACCCTGTACACAGCCTCTGATCCTGGCCTCTGTATGTCACCCAACACCAGAGACCTGACAGGTAGGCTCTCCTTATGGGTGAGCAGGCCTGAGTCTTCAGTCCTGGAGAAAAAAAATGCATATGAACAAAACATGAGGGGCAAAGTAGAAAAATCAGGATTAATGTAATAGAAAAGGTGTGAAGACAATAAACAAATACAGGATGACAAACCGTAATCTACATTCACTTAGTATTTATTTATAGATTTATTGGTTTGTGTGTTTTAATGTTACATCTCTCTTGCAATAAGATTACATGATGTGACGGTCTGACGCAAACATTGCAGAGTGTAGGTGCAATCTCTTGGGGACCTATTTATTTCAAAACCAATTTATAGCCCTCCTGCCAGTCAAAACTTTATCCTTGGCAGTTATCCTAACAGCTAGCCCCAAATGAAGAAATCCCCTGTCCATTTATGCTCACATCTTGCTTCCTGCACTTTGGATAATCTGCTGGTTATCCTGCTTCCTCTAGAAATTTGAGTAAAGAAATACATCTGGGACTCAGAGTGGAAAAGCAAAGACAGCACTTTGGGAATCTGATGAAATATTGAGGGGCAGAAGTAACAGCTCCGGTCGGTAAAAATAGAGTTAGATTTGCACAAACAGCTTGGACTGGGAAATGATGGAAGGAAGTGAAGCATGGCAGGATTGGTTACAACAGGAGGAAAGGTTAGAGCCGTTTTTGTTTCTTCCTCTGCTCCATTTATCCCAGCTGATTTAGTGTTTGCTAAACCACCAAAGTTACAAGTCAGGCGGGGCAAGTCAATCATGTTTCATATCCTGAATAAGAGGTTAAAGTTGGAGACATGCACTGTGTGTATTTCCTGTAATTACTTACTTCAGCCAAGCTGTCTTTGACTTTTTTCATTTTCACCACTCATCTTGCAGACAGAATGCTTTATGGCTGCTTTTCAGTTGTCAATGGACCTTTTTTTCCTCCACTAATTTTTAACCACATATATTCACCAGGAGCAGAAACAGATGTTTCTTTTTGGCGAATAAAGAGTTGTTACTTTTTTAAATCAGTTTTCTATTTTCTAATAAAATAATTTCTGTAAAATTTTTACTGTCATTTAAAATAAATGAACAATTTTTGTTGCATTTGACAGATCTAAGCACACTCAACTGCTTTGTCCATTAAAAAGGAAGTAGACTGATATGAGCTATTGTCTGACGTAGAAGGGCACTCTAAGAGAAGAGGGTGGCCTCTGTATTTTTTGTAAACAAATGCATATACAGTATCATGGTCTTTTGTTATTCTCTTGGATTTATTTGTGTTTTTCATTTTTCCTGTGTAATTATTACACAGTGCTTACTGGACCGTGGAATAAGGCCTGGCATCACTGATATTCACTTCTTCTTTTTTCTTTTTTTTTTTGATGATATTCACTTCACATTAGCTAAAAATGACGGCTCATAGTAGATGCATATGTAGAGAAAAATGTGTGTATTCATTAAGGTCAGTACCACTCCATGCGGTCAGCATCACAGTTGCAGTAGTGTTGTAGATCGACACAGTCGCCCTGCAGACCGCAGGCACACTGCTGGCTGCCCGGTTGAGCTCCACCCCAATAAGTCTGAACTCGACCTGCACCCGGTCCACCGAACCACCAGCTGAGTGGAGAGCCCTCTGAAACACAAATGTACACCAAAACCAACGTGAACAACTTCTGATAAGTCATCTTCATAAATCCGAGTTTTATCTTGAGGGGATATTGTGCTATGAAAAGCTGAAGCTGCAAATATTTAAATTTCCTAAATGTGTGCAACCTAAATTACAGTCAGACATGCAGTAACCTATACATTAGTAGTAGAAACCTGCCAAGTAAAGTCTAAAATGAGAAAAAAATACAGCAAAAGTGAAATCACCTAATCTAAATTGTGTGTTTTCTGTGTGCTTGAGGTCATTAAACTTGTCTAATATGCGTGTAATACAAAAAAACTGTATTCATTTCTTTTTAAAAAAATACATCTTATTAAGACTTCTCTCCACTATACCGTGTACATAAATACTACCTAGATAAGCTTGCTCACTGTCGCTCTCACATCACGTACTGCTCTTATCTTGCGATGCTGATGTAGAGAGTGACCTTTTTATTGTAAGTCACTTACAACAAAACTTTTAACTAAATGCCAGAGGGACATAACACAACACCACCACTCACTTAATTCTTGCAGTTCTCTTTCCTCATTTCATGCCCCGTTTTCCCTGAACAGTGTTTTCTAACTAGATGTCTTCCCTGCCCCCAGACAGGCGATGGACAGAGGATTATAAATGCATAATGAGTACCAAAGGAGCTAATACTAAGCACGCAGGATTAAAGATAAATGTTGGCTGACAAACATGAATGGTTTCCAGTTAGATATAAAGGGTGTTCTTTGTAGTTTAGCTCAGTCTAAATGGCTGTGTTTGGGTCAATTAAAGAGTTGCAGGACCGTGAAAAAACATCGAAAAGAAAAACGCAGACAAAATAATTGGGCTTAATTCTCGAATCTAAAAGAAGGAGACATGTAAACACAATCCATTAGTCTGACTCACTGGTAAACAGGAAGAAAATCCTGATGCTGATTAAGTTTGCAGCAATGAGCATAGCAATCATTTTGTTTTCTCTAGTGGAGCGGGGAAGACGTGTGGAGCCGCGGGTGTTTGATTGCTTTCTTGAGAGCTTTGTTTTTGTACAAAATGATATATGCCTCTTATAACTTAAAAAAATTTATTCAGTGAGTCACTGCTTGAATATTTTACTATCCTAAAGATGATTATTTGCTTTGCTGTCATTTTCTGTGAGTAAATCATTTTTTGCTCTTGGTGGTAAACAAATCTAAAAAGGCAAAGTCAGCACACGTTCACATTTTTGTACTTCTTCTCGTTTCATCAGCTGAGCAGTTGCATTGCTTTTGGGTTTGTTTTCTTTTAAACAGGGGTCTCACCTGGGGTGTTGAGGAGACGGGACATTTTGCAGTGATAAGACAGTTCCTGTTCACAGTGCTCCGACTGCTTAATAACGGCCAACAGCTGCTCTTCCTCAGACGAGTAGTCAAAGTGGATTGAATACTGGTTTACGCCTGTAAATGGTCGGAGTCTGGTCAGTTCTGTGTTGTTGTGCTGGATCACCATCCATGTGTTCTCCTCTGCAGACAGAGATATGCAGGCATGATTGATGCCAATTACACCACAAGGTGAAAGAGAATTAAAATAAAGGAAACTTTTTCCTCCATTTCTTCTCCTCTTTTAGGTTCAAAGAGTGGCTTTTTTAAAACAAGCTTTATTTAACCAAGGTAATCCAAAAGACATAAACAACAGGGACACAGTATGAATCAAAAAAGAACAAGCTGAGGTCGGGCACAGTAGAAACACCAGGTTAACAAGGCGTAGCTTAAAATAATTAAGTTGATAACAAATAAGAAAAAATAAGGAAGTAACTAAATGGAGAATCACAGAGACGAGATGAAAAAAGGCACTAGACTAAAGCACAAATAAACTTTCTCACAAAGAAAGTAACAAAAGTCTAGAAACAGTACAAAAACCAAAACCATCCTTCATCCGCTTTATCCGGGGCCGGGTCGCGGGGGCAGCAGCCTAAGCAGAGAAGCCCAGACCTCCCTCTCCCCAGCCACCTCCTCCAGCTTATCCGGGGGAACACCAAGGCGTTCCCAGGCCAGCCGAGAGATATAATCTCTCCAGCGTGTCCTGGGTCTGCCCCGGGGCCTCCTCCCAGTGGGACATGCCCGGAACACCTCACCCAATAGGTGCCCAGGAGGCATCCTTGTCAGATGCCCGAACCACCTCAGCTGGCTCCTTCTGATGTGGAGGAGCAGCGGCTCTACTCTGAGCCCCTCCCGGATGGCTAAACTTCTCACCCTATCTCTAAGGGAGAGGCCAGTCACCCTTCGGAGGAAGCTCATTTCCGCCGCTTGTATCCGCAATCTCGCTCTTTCAGTCACTACCCACAGCTCGTGGCCATAGGTGAGGGTAGGGACGTAGATCGACCGGTAAATTAAGAGCTTTGCTTTTACACTCAGCTCCCTCTTCACCATATATCTACAGGGAGTGCAGAATTATTAGGCAAATGAGTATTTTGTCCACATCATCCTCTTCATGCATGTTGTCTTACTCCAAGCTGTATAGGCTCGAAAGCCTACTACCAATTAAGCATATTAGGTGATGTGCATCTCTGTAATGAGAAGGGCTGTGGTCTAATGACATCAACACCCTATATCAGGTGTGCATAATTATTAGGCAACGTCCTTTCCTTTGGCAAAATGGGTCAAAAGAAGGACTTGACAGGCTCAGAAAAGTCAAAAATAGTGAGATATCTTGCAGAGGGATGCAGCAGTCTCAAAATTGCAAAGCTTCTGAAGCGTGATCATCGAACAATCAAGCGTTTCATTCAAAATAGTCAACAGGGTCGCAAGAAGCGTGTGGAAAAACCAAGGCGCAAAATAACTGCCCATGAACTGAGAAAAGTCAAGCGTGCAGCTGCCAAGATGCCACTTGCCACCAGTTTGGCCATATTTCAGAGCTGCAACATCACTGGAGTGCCCAAAAGCACAAGGTGTGCAATACTCAGAGACATGGCCAAGGTAAGAAAGGCTGAAAGACGACCACCACTGAACAAGACACACAAGCTGAAATGTCAAGACTGGGCCAAGAAATATCTCAAGACTGATTTTTCTAAGGTTTTATGGACTGATGAAATGAGAGGGAGTCTTGATGGGCCAGATGGATGGGCCCGTGGCTGGATTGGTAAAGGGCAGAGAGCTCCAGTCCGACTCAGACGCCAGCAAGGTGGAGGTGGAGTACTGGTTTGGGCTGGTATCATCAAAGATGAGCTTGTGGGGCCTTTTCGGGTTGAGGATGGAGTCAAGCTCAACTCCCAGTCCTACTGCCAGTTTCTGGAAGACACCTTCTTCAAGCAGTGGTACAGGAAGAAGTCTGCATCCTTCAAGAAAAACATGATTTTCATGCAGGACAATGCTCCATCACACGCGTCCACAGCGTGGCTGGCAAGAAAGGGTATAAAAGAAGAAAAACTAATGACATGGCCACCTTGTTCACCTGATCTGAACCCCATTGAGAACCTGTGGTCCATCATCAAATGTGAGATTTACAAGGAGGGAAAACAGTACACCTCTCTGAACAGTGTCTGGGAGGCTGTGGTTGCTGCTGCACGCAATGTTGATGGTGAACAGATCAAAACACTGACAGAATCCATGGATGGCAGGCTTTTGAGTGTCCTTGCAAAGAAAGGTGGCTATATTGGTCGCTGATTTGTTTTTGTTTTGTTTTTGAATGTCAGAGATGTATATTTGTGAATGTGGAGATGTTATATTGGTTTCACTGGTAAAAATAAATAATTGAAATGGGTATATATTTGTTTTTTGTTAACCTCTGGGGGGTCCTAGAAAAATGCATACACTATTGGGCTTAGAGCCACAAATCGACCACGCCATGAAAAGTGCCATAAAATATCTATATATTAATATTTTTTTCCACTTTAAATTAGCCAATCTTTTAGACCTACTTCTCCTTGAAATATTCATATCAAGTTTTAATTACATTTCGCGGATTTTAACCCTTTATATCCCGGTTTCGTCACATGGCCGCACTGTTTTTTTAGCCCCAAAAAACAAAGAAATCAAATATTTCCCAAAAGATACAATTCCAAGGCCCGGACTCCCGAGTACCACCAACATTCGGAAGATGGCCCATTATTTGGTTGTAATGACCGTGGAATGGGAAATAGCGTTTATAATGGGTTTCAATGGGGCACAAATCGACCACTAGGACCAATAGTGTAAGTTTATCTGTAGCTCAGCCACTGAAGCTAATTTAAGGGAGTCAGACTGGAATTTTGAAATATATGTAACCAGACTTTTTTTTGGAAAAGTTGGCTATATTCCGTTCAACACAGTGCAAATGGCGTGTATACGAACAATGAAAAATGGCACAAATCGACCCAAGACCACCCAGAGGTTAAGTTGCCTAATAATTATGCACAGTAATAGTCACCTGCACACACAGATATCCCCCTAAAATAGCTAAAACTAAAAACAAACTAAAAACTACTTCCAAACACATTCAGCTTTGATATTAATGCGTTTTTTGGGTTCATTGAGAACATGGTTGTTGTTCAATAATAAAATTATTCCTCAAAAATACAACTTGCCTAATAATTCTGCACTCCCTGGGAACTGCAGTCAGTGTCTGTTACGAGGAATCCCAGCCCCACTGAAAGCCAAAACCCCACTCACGGCACTTGAGTCTGACTTCTCAAATGCTAATATAGATGAATGTGAACATCTATTCTAGCTTGGCTGTTTGCCGTATATGTTTGTAATGTTCAGTTTCCACCTTCTTCTACACTAAAAATCACTAAATAAGTTTTTCTGTAAAATAAAAAGCATGGAATTAAATTAAAGTTATTTAAACCATATCAATAGATGGATAGAGAAGAGTCTAGGAGTCTAGACAGAAAAAGTGCTGATAGAGACTGACTGGAATATCTATATAATAATGAACAAGAAAAAGTTCTGTAGTATCATAACAGAAATAATACAAACATCAGAAAAAAGGCAAGGGGGTGCATAAGGTGCATTAAAAACAGTTGAGTGTCATTATTTATGTGCAATTATGTAAATGTTAATACAAGCAAATGTTGACTGTTGATGGTAGTAAGTGTGGTTGTGTCACCTGTCATGTTGCAGTAGACCAGCTGCGGTTTGATTGGTCCGCTGCCGTCCACGTCGATATAAAAATGTCCCGATGTGTTGCCATTGTGTTTGTATGCCTCACAGGACTGTTCATACACAGCTGGAAGGAAAATAATGAGATCAACAACGTCAACATGCTGGCCCATGGGAGCTGCCAGGGGATGGAGATCAAAACTATGGAGGATTTGTTCTGGGGTTCTGCTTCATACGTACGTATTGCCACTGAATCAATGTCATATGATCAGAGTGAAGAAAATAATCAGAGGTTCTCATGAACTAAAGTTATATCCAGCCGGAGACGATGGTAATGACTAGTGGGAATACACAGTGAATAAATAAACTTCTGCTCCGTCTCCTTCTTTTTATGCTTGAGCCCATAAAGCAACACCCATATCTAAACACTTCACCTGTTTATCTCTTTTCCTCAACTCAAAGAAAATACTTTTATTTATCAGGATTAAAAAAGGCTTTCACAAAAATCTCTTTACAAGTCTTGAGGCTCTAACTTGAGATAACTGACACAGAACTAGAAGCAGGGACCACCTTATGTACATAAATGTATGTATTGATTCAGTATTTGGCAGTGTAGCATCATCGCCCTCTTTCCTTTTAATCATGCACCATCAAAAAGTGAGAAGTTTCCTGGACAGGCATCCCAGGAAGCTCTTAAATCTAAAACGCCGCTTAGTTGTCCAAAGAAAAACTCTTTGTTCTGTCACAAGTACCAATTTGCATCACCACCACCAACAAAGGGAAAAATCCATGTCACTGTAATTGTAGCACCCTCAGAATCACGAGTTTTGTAAACACTGGAGCTGGAGCTACCAGCTCGACAGGTCATTCGATGCTGCTTTAAAACCCCTCACGTGAACGATGGGGAGCAAGATGAGACTATTATGTAGATGAAAGCAGCACAACACACTATTAAGGGTGATCTGTCTTTCAATAAATAATACTGTCATAAAACAATAAAAAGGGAAGAAAAATGAACTGCCTGCAAGTTTTCAGTTATTATACTGTAAGTCATCCCGTTACATTATGTACAAGGTAATTAATTATCGGAATTAAAGTTCTTTTTCTCTTACAATTTTTCTTCCAGCTTAATTTAATTAAAGCAAAGTTTCATCTGTCAAAACTATCGCACTGTCTTTTCATTAATATGAAAAATGCTTTTGGTTTTGACGAAATGGGAGTTTAATTATGCCACGTCAAGGCGGCGTTAACGGGGTTGTCACATTTGTGATTTGTGACAACTTGATTTTTTTTACTTTGTCTTCTGTTTGTTGTTTTTTTGTTTTATTTCAAACATGTAAATATATAATAATAAATCACCTGCCATATTTTACACAATCAAAGAGTCCAAAACATTAGGACATTTTGCTTAATAACTAGTTTAACACTAGCCTAAAAGGATGTGCTTCACGTCTCAGACTGAAAGTTTGGACCTTGTTTTTCACCTTTGGCCAAGACTCCCACAAATTGTATTACATGATAAGGTATAGGTAATGCAACAAGATGAAAGGAAACTAAAACAGTGTCGGATTAGGAACAGGTAAAAAAAAAAAGTGGTTATGATGGATAAAAGCATTAATCACATTTGTTCAGTCTCAAGGATGCACACACTCACGTCTTCTGATGAGTAACATGTATTTTTGAATAACTTTATTTAGAAAAGCAAAAGACTCATTTTAGAAGGTGAAAACTATGCATCAAGTCAGAAGTTCACAGTGCGATTAAAAACTAAAAGGATATGTACAGTAGTGAAGCATAAATATGATGACTAAATCCTGAAGCCATGTTTACTTTTAATAGGTTTATTGGTTTCTTATGGTTATTATCTGTTGAGGTGAATTAAACACAAAGAAAGCAGGGAAGCTAGTTAAATTCCTCAGCAGGGGAGTACTGGATGGCACCGGGTAGAGTGGTTACTATTGCCAAAGGTCCCACGTGTCCTTTTTCTTGTGTGTCCATGTTCTCCTTGTGCCTGTGAGTTCTCTGATTGTATTCCTTCCACAGCATACAAAACATGCTCATTAGGTTAACTGGTGATTCTAAGTTGACTGCAGGCATGAATGTATGCATTTTTATGTATTTTATTCATGCAACAGACTAGCAGCCTGTTGCTGGGACAGGATCCTGGATAGGTTTTCCCTATCCATCTATACATGGATGGCATACTGGAGTATGGTTTTCAGGACAAGCTATAAGTGAGACCTTTGTCTCATACATAGATTTACCCGAGATACAGTTTTGAATCAAAAATGAATGCTGTAAAATAAAGATTTATACAGCTATTCTTTTAAATTTTACAAATTCTATTTGTGGCTGTTATGACTTAAATCTGCTTGAAAGGTGACTCACAGCTGTGGCAGGTCGCTCCACTGTAGCCACTGTCAGAGCAGTTGCAGTGAAAGACAGTCCAGGACTGACTGCAGGGACCGCCGTGTTCACAAGGACTGGGAGAACACCTGAAACACACCGAGGGAGAGAAAAGTCGAGAAGATTATGAAATGGCACCCTGCTGGATGTTTGTGTGGGAGACAGTTGAACGTCTCTAAGGTCACAAAGCAAAAAAAAAAAAAATGTATACATTGTTATATATACATACATACTGTGACAGCAGATTTGAAAACATCCATTTGTTTTTTGGCAGCTTGAACACTAGGAACCAATTTTAACTGCTAAAAACCTTTCAAATGGGACAAAAGCAGTTGATGCCAAAACATACCTTTCATCTGTTATTGTCAAGCGCATCCAACTTTGTTTTGTTTGAAACAGCTGCTGAAGCATCTTTTATGTTTTAGCCGAGTCACTTATCGTACAATGAGCGAGCAGACTCGAGCTATTTATGAACACTTTGACGGGAAAACCGACTGCCAGGATCAACTCTTTGACCTTTTGGAATTACTTAATGGTGCAGATGATACTAGATAATTATGATTGGCCAAAATGCTTTCAAACTCTCAGTATACTCAGTGTACTCTCAAAGCACTTGAAATTATTTTCACAATGACTCTGTTATATAAAGCTCTTTTGTTAAATGGACAGAAAGCATTTCAAATGTTTACTCATACATGTCACTCACTTCATGGTCAAATGTGTGTAGGAGGGTCAGGAAAAAAATGCAGAAAATATTTCACTTCGAATATTTGCAGGAGGTTCTATTTTCAATTTGGGTAACTTATTGTGGGAGGCTGATGAAGTGGGGGAAAAATAATCCGGTGTACAACATCTTTTGTAACATTGCGAAACAATTCAGCTGAAAGCTCATTTAGTAAAAGACAAAATATAATTTCTTTGCTTTTCACATACTTTCCTTCTGAGAGAAAGCATGCGCAACTGAGTTTAATATTTCTTTCCATAGGTTACAACTGGTTTTATAGGAACTGACAGTTATATAGACCTTTTCTAGTAACATATAACATTCAAAGCACTTTACCCTTCAAGCTATATTCACCAATTAACACACCCTTGTATGCATCAGTGCAATTTGGGGTGCAGTGTTTTGACTGAGGATAGTATGCATGCAGGATGGATGAGCCAGGAGTCAACTCTCTCTCTGACCTTCCAATTAGAAGAAAACAAGCTCTATCTCTTGAGCCATAACTGCCAAAAATCCTTTAATTCAATCTGCATCCTGAATTTTGCAAAAATAAGTCAAGGCTGGGAAAACATTTCCTCCCAAAAAGTCAAAAAGCAGATACTTTTCTTTCAGACAGATTTTTGTGATTTGGTTACTAAACATGTGTTGACAAGACTATAGTAAGTCCAGCGATGCAGACACTATACTGCTATACTGTGGTAAAGAGGTAATCATTAAGGCATAGCTGGCCCATACACATTCCTTCCCTTACCTACAGTATGGCCACAACTTTGGGTGGAACAAATAAGCTCACAGTGTCAGGGGTTCATGTAGTCTGATCCTTAGGATCCGAATACATGCTGCATTACATTAAATGGAGCCAAATGAGGTGGTTTGAGCATTTAACTAGGATCCCTTTTGGATGCATCTTTGCTGAAGAGTTTCACAGCTGGCTTGAGAAACACCTTAGTGTTCTTCTGGAGGAAATGTAGGTGGTAGCTGGAGAGAGGTGAGTGCTGCCCACAGAAATGACTTTGGACAGAGGGTGATTGTACAAGTGTGTGCATACATACATGCATACACTTGCTATTTTTTTTTTTTTATAATAAAAGAAACCCCAAAATAAATATTGTAACTACATAAAATCTCAATTGTCCCAAGGGATTCAACTCCACCATCTTGAACTGCAGCTGTTAATGTGCATATGTGAGCTCAGCACCATCTGAGGCAGCTTCTGGTTGGAGGGGCCCTCCAGGTTGCAGCAGATCTACAGAGCAGAGCAAGCAAGCATACCTGTGTGAGGTGGGTGTGAGAAATGCTAACAAATTTTGTTTAAAAAAAATTTAAGCATAAAAACAACAAAATGAAAAAGAAAAAAAGTGTTCAGCCTTTAAAAGAAAGATAAATAACCAAGCCTGGTCAGGTCTTTAATGTTTTGCTTTATCGTGCTTTTGCTGTGGCTGCTCCAAAGTTGTGGAAAGATCTGCGCTTGCACGTTAGACAGGCCTCTTCTCTTTCTGAGTTTAAAACTCTTCTTAAAACATATTTATTCGCTGAAGCCTTTGTTTAAGGGGGTTGACTCAATTTTGTTTTAACATGTTTTATTTTAGTTTAGTTATTTATTTTTTATTTTATTTTTATTTTTACTTTGCTTATTCTATTTCCATATGTACAGCACTTGTGAACTCTGGTTTTATGTTAAAGTGCTTTATAAATAACGATGGTATGGTATGGTATGTGGATTTGCACAATTATAATAATTGCACAAATCACTCAAAAGGAAAAATATTCTCTCAGTTGTGTTAGTTTTTTCTTTTTTTTCTAATAAACACTCAGCTCCACTCTGACTGGGATAATATATAAAGACATCACGTACACAACTTTGAGTAGAACAAATAAGCTCTCAGGGGTCCATGTATGCAACAATATAGATAGAATGACAGAAATGTTGGAACAAGGGGCGGGTTTTTCATATAACTAAAGACATGTAGATGCAGATTTCTGCATACTGCCATTTTGTCTTGGAAATTTTTGTTAATGAAGTTTATTTTTGAAGATGTGGGATTAAACATGATGATCATGAAGGTGGTGACAGAGATGAAGACTTAGATGAAATGGAAAAAGTACAGGAAGAAAGAAAGCACAATTTAACTTCTACCCTTCCTAACTGAAATATCCCAAGCATCATTTGGCACTCTTCAAAGAACAGAAAAAGAATGCAGACACAAAACATCCTCTACTCCCCCAGTGCACACAGGCACATGCCTGCCCTGCACATATATTATGACATAACAGCCTCTGGCAAACACTTTCTACACTGAAATGCACTGTCACAGACAGATAATTGCAGATAGATGACCAACAAAGTTGTCTACAGACTGCAAACAACCTTATATAAAACACTTCCATCCTCTGCATTCATACTTAGCCCTAAGGCATTCAGGGATTGTCTTTACTCAGTAAATCAGGGTCCAGGAGCCCACTACCTCACAGAGCCTCGTGAGCCACATGACCATTTTAACATACCAAAACCAAACTCCACAGAGATTCCCATCTTTTCTCAGACTGTGTTTTTATTGGCGGTCAATAAAAACTTTAAAATGTGTTTCAACCAATTCTTGTTTTTAGTCTGGCCCAAAATATGTTTTGCCAGTACTCAGTAAAATGCCTATTTACTAAAGACAGGGATTATTTTTCACTCAATCCAAGTATTTTCACTTATAATGAGGAAAAGAAGAATTTACTGAAAACCCTTTGTCTTTTGTGGCCTCAGAATCTCATCTCTGCTTTTTGTGGATGATGTGATTCTGTTGGCTTCATCAGCTGGTGACCTCTAGTATGCACTGAAGCAGTTCACAGCTGAGTGTGAAGCGGCAGGTATAAGAGGTATCTCCAAGTATCTCTGAGTCTGAGGCCTTGGTTCTCAGCCTGAAAAGGGTGGAGTGCCCACTCTGGGACAGGGATGAGTTGCCCTCATTGAAGAAAGATATTGGGAGCAGGGCATTTACAGACAGATTGGGCTGCATATCCAGTGATGCCAATGCTGTACTGGTCTGTTGTGATGAACAGAAAGCTGAGCATAAAAGCAAAGCTGTCATTTTACCAGTCCATGTCCTTACCCTCACCTCACCTGGTCATGACGTCTGTGTAGTGACTGAAAAAATAAGACTGTGGAAACAAGAAATTAACTTTCTCTAAAGGCCTCTCCCTTAGAGATTGGGTGAGAACTTCAGTCACACATGAGGGACTTGGAGTAAAGCCACTACTCCTCCACATTCAAACGGAGCCAGCTGAGCTGATTCTGGCACCTGGCTAGAATGCCTCCTGGATGCCTCCTGGGTGAGGTGCTCCAGGCATGTCCCACCGGGAGGAGGCCCCAGGGTGGACCCAGGACACATGGCAGAGATTGCTTCTTCTGGCTGGCCTGAGAACGCTTTGGTGGAGAGGGAGGTTTGGGCTTCTCTGTTCAGGCTGCTGCCCCCATGACCATGTAAGAAAACGATTAATGTATACACAGCAAATCGCTCTAATATACAATATTTTCCACAATATTAAAAATACTTAGAGGAGAAGTTTACAGTATATTGATCATTTCATTGCAAAGCTAACACTCCCTGGTTTCACTATAACTATCATCACTATGATAATGAAACACACAAGTGCCCTGAAGAAGCACACCATATCTCCTTTCTTATGTGTTAAGCTGAAATTAGCTGGCAGCTCTGGTTTAAAAAAGGTCTTCAGTTGATGTTGAGCTCTTTATGGGCTTTCGTTCCTTTGTACTATTAATAAAGCACTTCCTCACACCTTCCTTAAAATAGTATTATTAGCCACAGCAAACAGCTTTGCTGCTGGCAGAGCTGTTTGCTTTTGACACCAAAACGCACACACATACAATAACACAAAGAGTATACAGTAATAACCTGCTCTGAAGTATGACCACCACATTAAAGCCGTGTTGCCAAGTCCATTTTCCACCTGACTTTACAGTACGATATATCCCACGAGGCCAAAATTCAATCAGCAGGATTACAGTGAGGGAACATATGGTTGATTATTTTCTCCTGTCTTTATTGGAAAACAGATTTTGTTTATAGTTTTGTTCCAGTGAGCAGTCAGATCTGTGGAAGAACTGTATTCTACTGAATAATAATGATAATAATAATAACAATAATACAGGACAGCACAACATTTAATTAAAATCATCCAAGCAGACGCTCCTTATCTGGCAAGGGTGTGTGGTTTGTACAATATTTGTGGGTAAGCTTTACATTCAGTTCACTGTATTTGCAGGAGGAGTGTTTGTGCTTCTGTGTGTGTGAGCGTGTGTGTGTTTGTTCCTGTTCCCTAGAGGCTTTTATAATTGTTGTAATTGTCTCATTAATTGTACTGCTATTTGGTGTGCCAACAAAACAATAAATGAGTGGTTCTGCTTTCCCTCCTTCCCTCCCTCATCTGAGTCTCTCCTCCTCCGAGGCCCCAACTCTGAATCTAAACTGTCACTGATGACATAAAGCACATGCTTGCACGTAATTGTATCATCTTTCCATCAATTATTGAAAATATGTATCATGAGGTGCAAAATAGCTCTCGGTTCAGTTCTTTTCAGTTTAACTCAAAGTTGCATTAGCCTCGTAATAGGTAATAAATATTCTGATTCTGGTAGTTCATCTCAGCGCTGCAGAAATTTATGGCATCTTTTAGCTCATTATTCTTCCTTAATGTTAGTTCATTCTCAGTGTTCTCATCAGCATTGTTTTAATTACAAGCAGCTTAAACTGAATGGAAATTATCTGTTTTTATTGCTCCCATTCATATTGAACTCAAAGGAAAATTTCAACATATCTTAGGAAATCAAAGGATATCTTATTGTTGTGTACCCACAATAAGATATCCTAGATAGCATGTGAAACTGGTTAACAGGTAATGTTAACATGCAAATTATTTGCTAATTTCAATTTTGGGGCCATTTTCTTGGAGTCAGTGTCAGAAGCTTTTACATCTTCCCTGAGATGATGCAAATGACATGTAGTTCATGTAACTCGACATTTTTACCCGCACTGCATTAATTGCATGGCTCAAGCAAGGATCAATAAACTAAAAGTGGGAAGAAAGCCAGAAACAACCTATTCTGGACAGAAGAACAATAATGCATTCCATAACCGATGGCGTTAACAGCATGCTAATTTCAAATGTAAAAATTCACTTATAGGTACACTACTGAATTTTAATCTCTAAACAGTTTTATATGTAATATAGTTCACTAAAAACAGCTTTAGGCGTGACCTTGATTAAAAAAGAACTTTTTCACATGAGGAGTTTCTGTAAAGTAGATATTATCGCTGGGGTGTCATAATTGACTGGTTAGATGGATCTAATAATGGATGTGTACTGGATGTGCTATCAGCAAGCTGTTGGTCATATATTGAACTTGATTGGTCCACTGCCTAAATTAGTTTAAAGCTCAAGAAAAAAAATTATATTGGCAAGGAAAAAAAATGTCACAGCACCTATTTTACATCACTGGTTTCCACCGATCATTTCCTCTTAATAACTGTGTGAGTGTGAGTGCTTGCTTGGGTTTGCTTGTATGACTTCTGAATGGAGAAATGTCTCTTTCTAAGCAATAAAAAACAATAAAAATATTAAAAATATATCTAAAAAACAGTCTTCCACACCATTGTGTTTCTTATTTGACACAACATGACTGGAAACTTTTTTTTTTTTAGCTTTCCGTCTACGTAATCTATAATTATAATATAAATATTAGGGGTGCAACGATATTCGTATCGATATTGAACCGTTCGATACAGTGCTTTCGGTTCGGTACGCATATGTATCGAACAATACAACATTTGTAATTTATTTTATCAACTTTCCTTCTGACTATGCTGTCTGTGTTGAGCGCTCAGTGAATCTGCGTTTGACTACTCCGCCTAGGGTCGACAGTGCAGCCTAGGCGGAGTAGTCGAACGCAGATTCACTGAGCGCTCAACACAGACAGCATCGTCAGAAGGAAGAGCGCAGGGCAAGCTAGCGAGACAGAAGTTAAGCTCTCCTTACAACATGGACCTCCCCCACCCTCATTCAGATCAGGCGCTTGGAATTATTTTGGTTTCCATGTGACGTATGACCCTGAAGGTAAGCAGTCATGGACTAAAGTAAAACAGTATGTTGGATGTGCCATGCAATGCTTAATTACATGGGTGGGAACTAGTGTGTTAGCGCAGTTAGCTCGTTAACGTGTTGGCCGTCTAGCCCCATGCACGGGCGATCGGCGGTAGCTCGTTAATGGAGATTTGCCGTGTTGTGGCGTTAAGGTCATTTCTTTTTTTTTTGTTATTCTCTTTTTATTAAACAACCTATATAAACACAAATAATCCAAAATAAACATATAATCAAGAACAGACGTAAATAATAAAATAAATAAAATAAATAAAAATAAGAAAAACAGACGGGTGTACCCTCTAGTGCAGGGGTGCTCAATACGTCGATCGCGATCGACCAGTCGATCGCAAAGGTAGTATTGGTAGATCGCATGGCATTAAAAAAATAGATGCCAGCCTATCATCCATCCCGTCACTTGATTGATACAGGGAAGCCAGTCAGATGACATCAGATTTTTTTCTGACGCTTAGGTCGCTGCGCATGCGCAAACAGCGGCGCGAAGTGTAGTAAAACTGACAAGCTAGTCAGCGAGTTAACTCCAATTTTTAGCTCTCGGTTTTTTCTCTTAAACCTGGCCGTCAGCAGCTACTGTCCGGACTATGCATCCCTGGCTGATTCAATTCAGTGCAAGTCATCAGAGTAAACTCAGGTAATGACAAAAAATTTACATAGTTAATTGTGTTGTGAAATATTGGATATTGCGGTTATGCATGTATATACATTGTAGATATAAAGAATCCTCAATATATTTATAAATAAGTATATGTTTTGGATTTTTGTAGTGGGTAGATCATTTTGACTTGGTCATTTTATAAGTAGCTCACATGCGGAAAAAGTGTGAGCACCCCTGCTCTAGTGTGTATGTACTCGCACACACATATTCACTCACACACCCATATTCTTAAGCATACATACACATACCTACTTACATATGTGTTCACTTGTAGTCTCATACATACTAACATATACATATAAACACATAACGATTCAGAAATGTGGCATATATAGTTACAGAGATTCAAACAAGATCGGGTCTCCTTAACCGGATGTAGTGTTTCCATTTACCCCAAATTTCACTAAATATATCAAACTGGAGTCTTTTAATGAAGGTAATTCTTTCCATTTTAAACATCCCATGTACAGTCTCATGCCAATCACCCAGTGATGGAATTTTCACACTAAGCCATTTCTTGGTAATAATTTTACGGGCAGCCAAACTCAGGATACCATACAACTGCTTAGACATTTTATCTACATTTACTGAGTATAAATATCCAAACAAAAGTTCGTCCCAATTAAAGGGAAGCTGCATACCAACTCAGAGTGGATCAATACCCAAAAAATGTTGATCCTTGGGCAAGACCAGAACAGATGAAAATGTTTTACTCCTTGGGCCCCACAATTTCTCCAGCAATTAGAGTGATTAAAATAATGTTTACTTTGTGCAGGGGTAATAAAAAACCTACAGATACTCTTCCAACCGTAACATCTCCATGTATTAGAACTAGAAATTCTCCACTGAAAAGCGCACTGCTCATACCAAATGTTATCTGATATTGCTATATTTGTTTCATTTTCCCATTTTTTTTTTTGATGTAGGTAGTATTCCACTTCTTAACCTCTTGTATACCCTTGTACAATCTTGAAATCACCTTAAGGCCTGTGTCAGCCTGATAAGCCTTGACAAATATACTCAGAACAGGTAAAGAAAAAAGATCTGTTCTCTTAGGTATAAAATTATATAGATGATGCCTAATTTGTAAGAACCTAAAAAAGTCCGTTTTACTTAACTGGTATTGATCTTTTATTGATTGGAAGTCCCTAAGAATTCCCTTATCGTAAAACATACAATATGCCGTTAAACCTTGTCCAGACCATTTTTTATATCTTACGTCTAATTCATTAGGTAAAAAATCACTGTCAAAAGCGCACCATCTTAAAATCCTAACCTCTTCAATCCAATCATTCTTATTAAGAAATTGTAACCAGAGTTTTAAAGGTAGGTTAATCCATTGGTTTCCTTGATGAATTTGTTTTTTAATAAGTGTCACATCCCCTAGAATTGCCTGAATTGGAGAATCTTTTAAGGTCACTGTTTCTAGTTCTTTCCATCTCGCTTGATAATCTACATTACACCAACACACTAATGTCCTCAATTGAGCAGAAATATAATAGTCTTTCAAACATGGGAACCCCAACCCTCCTTTGTCTTTAGCCAACTGAATAGTTTGGTACTTAATCCGTGGTTTTTTCCCCTGCCATATAAACCTAGAGATTATTTTGTCCCATTCCCGAAATTGTTTGTCAGTTATTTCTACAGGGAGTGTTTGGAGTAGGTAGAGCATCCTGGGCAAGATATTCATTTTAACTGTATCTATACGTGATTCAAAATTTAAAAATGGTAATAAATTCCATCTTTTAATATCCTCATTTATTTTATAACTTAAAGGATTAAAGTTTGCATTGTATATCTTAGACAGATCTTTAGTAATATTTACTCCAAGATACTTCATCTGCTCCGTTTCCCATTTCAAATTGGCTTTAGCCTTAATTTCATAATTGGGCTCATAGTTAAAAGTTAATATCTGAGTCTTCGATATATTTAGTTTATAACCTGATATTGAACTAAAGATCTCCAGAAGTGACAATAGCTTGGGGAAAGTAGTGTTTGGATTTGTCAAATAAATCAAAATATCGTCAGCAAACAAGGAAATCTTATGCTCTCGACCCCTAATCTTGACTCCAGTAATAGTATTGCTTTGTATTACACTTTGACTCAGGGCCTCTATGAAGAGAGCAAAGAGTGAGGGGCTTAGAGGACAACCCTGACGTGTCCCTCTCTGTAGGTTAAAAACATTTGAAAGCGCCCCGTTAACTTTGATTCTTGCCTTTGGTGATTTATATAATGCTTGTATAATCCTGATAAACGATTGATGGAATCCGAATTTATCCATGACTTTGTATAAAAATTCCCAATTAACCCGATCGAAGGCCTTTTCTGCATCTAAGCTCATAAGGACCATCTGAATTTTATTTTTCCTAACATAATCAATAACGTGTAGTGTTCGGCGAACATTATCTTGCGTTTGTCTCTGCTTAATAAAACCAGTCTGATCCAAACTAATTATCTGAACAAGAATATTTTCAATTCTTTTGGCAAGAATGTATGTAAATATCTTAAAGTCCTGGTTAAGAACACTAATGGGGCGGTAATTTCCACAGTCAAGCCTGTCCTTTCCTTCTTTAGCTATTATAGAGATAGAAGCCTCATTCCAAGATGGGGGAATTACTCCCGTCTTTAAAATATAGTTGAATGATGTTCTCATCAAAGGAATCAGTACCTCTTTCATTTCTTTATACCAGTCTGATGGGAATCCATCTGGGCCTGGGCATTTATTCGGTTTCAATTTTGTAATAGCTTTTTTAATTTCAAATTCAGATATGTCCTTGATTAGGGTTATATTCTGTTTTTCATTCAACTTTGGTAAGTCGAATGAATCTAAAAAAGATATCATACCTTTAATATCCACTCTAGGTTGTGTATATAGTTCTTTGTAGAATTTTAGGAAGGCTGACTGTATATCTTCAAGTTTATACACAATGTTATTTGTTTGAGGGTCCTTTATTTTATATATTGTATTTTCTAAGGTCATTTCAACGAGATTAACCTGAAAGCACTAGTGGGAACACAACGAATATGACTGCACATTTACGCCGACATCATCCTAGTGCAAAGACAAGTGGAAGCAGAAAAAAAACAAGCAAGCATGCTACTAACTTTAGCCGAGTCATTTAGACAGCTGTTTAATATGCTGCTGAGAATATAGCCCAGAAGAAGCGGATAGTATAGCTTTTATTTTGGAAAGAGACATTTCTCTGTAATAAACTCTCTTTTCCAAAGATGAGTGATTCCTCAATCAGATACAGGGCTTGCAATATCGCTAGCCCAACGTCCTGGAGCTAGCGATTTTTTTCAGTCGGGGTACCAAAATCTATCTCTGCCCTGCCCGTCGGGCTATTGTAGGAAGGAAAAATATATGTCAATGCTTTTGCATTCTTTCAGAAATGTAGCTGGGTAATTATGTCATTGGCATCGGTGAGCCACTGTCAATATGTGACATATTGAAATCGCGTTTGAATTTGCGCTTGTTTTTTTGCTTTCACTTTGCAATCGTGCGAACTGTGTATAGAGAGCGACAGCACTGATCTGTGAGTGATGATAATTTGTGCACCAATTCCTCTGACATCGTCTTATTAATCGTTAGCTTACTATGCAAACATGACAAGTGAAATCTCCCGCAGCTTAAACATGTGAGAGGTTGAACGCGCAGAGAATCGCTGAGCTTATGTGAGTACGTGTGTAAAAGCAGCAGGATTTATATTTGACTACGATGACCTGGATGACTGAGAACCTTCACAGACAGATATATATTTTAGTTCTGCTGAGCCAAATAAGACAGGTCAGGGTGAAGAAGTGACAGCCAAAGAAAAGCTTACCACAAAACGGAGAAGTTATGACAAATCAGACTATAAGGCAAAAAGAAAGTGCAGCTTTATGGTTTCATGGACAAAAGAATTTCTGTGGCTGCAATATGACGAGCTAAATAACCAGGGCTGCACATAAGTGGTCCGCAGGTGCGCATTCGCTGTCAAAATAAAAAACACGCACAAGGGTTAGGGTTAAATTTAAAAACTGTACTTTTGAGTTAAAATATATATTTATAATTTTAATAAATGACAAATTAAAAAGGCATGAACATTTTTTTTTTGTATCGAAAAAATATCGAACCGTGACACCAAAGTATCGAACCGAACCGAACCGTGAATTTTGTGTATCGTTGCACCCCTAATAAATATATGATTTTAGCAAGCCCCCTTTTTTTAATAAGAAATTGCTTATTATGTTTCGTGACAACAGCTGCAACCCTGCTAAATGCCATCACATTCTTATTATGCTGTATGAAGTAAATGCCTTAAATTGTTTGCCTTTTATATATTGCATTACTTGCACTAAACTATTATAACTGTTTGCGTTTTCAGCAGATGACACCTGTTGTCACTAGGATGGCCAAGTGATTTAGGTATCGCACTGTTATGAACGTTTCTTCTTGTGGCTCTCGGTCTCACGCCTGGTACAGTAAAGGCCATAAACTAAAGTTCCACTTGATAAATGGTCCTGTCACGTTACTGTAATAGAGAGTTCTGCTTGACAAAGCATGTATGAAGTTCAGTGGGGGCTTTTTTTCAATTAAATTATAAAGAGATGAAACAAGTGGTCTTACAACCTCTGGCAAAATTACAGAATCACCACATGTGGAAGATGTTCATTTAGATTTTTTACTTTGAAGGAAATAAACTAATGACATAGCTGATCATCTATGTATGCCTATATATATATATATATATATATATGCATTAAATGCTATATTGGTATAGATGCTTTTTGGGGGCAGATATAAATCAAATCAACATGCAATCAATTAGGCCTTGTTTACATAGCACTTCTCAGACAAATCAGATGCTATTGAAAGAGCTTTTCAAGTGATTAGGATGCCCTCCTACAACAGTCATGTTTCTGATTCATGTTTTAGATTACATCAGGCTTATAACTGTCCACTTTTCTTCTTAGAGAAGTGAACATATCATGCATTAACAAAACACACAATTCTTTGTGCAATCTGTCTTGGCATTTATTTAATCTCAGTGTTGCTCAGTTGCTCCTACATTCCAACCAAACACTGGCCCAGTCCCATCTCCACCTAAAGTCTAATCACTAAGGCCTAATCACTTAATCCTCACAGACTTAACTGACTCAAGAAGCAATTGACATAAGACCTTGAGGGTTCAAATCACACCTCTGGTATAAGTACAAAATCTCATGCTCATACTTATATGTGGTATAGAAAACATAATGTGTTCCTAAGATTTAAATAGGCCAGTGGTACCCATATTATAGTAATACAGATTCCAATTCTTTGAGCCTATCTCAGCTAAACAAACTGCTAAGGAAAAGGTTTGAGTCAGTCTTAGTATTTTTTCTTCTAATCATGCAAGTATGTAAGTACATAATACTTTGAAGTGGAATTTAAAAGAACAATGTGTCATGCCACATTGGTTGTAAAAAAAAAAAAAAAAAAAAGGGGAGACAGTATTATGTTTTTAAAATACATTTTTACCAAACTACTAAAACTTTCCATGGTTGGCTTTTACCTGATATTCTTGCCAGGAAAGTGGTTATGAAGGCAACACAGTTAAGATGCAATGGACAACAATCTTTGTGGGGTAAAATCAGACAGAATTATTTTGAAATAGAACATTTTGGTCCCTATTCCTACCAGAAAATGTCACTGTCAGCACTGCAATTTTGGACAGCTTGCAATTTGTACACCAAAGCTTCACGATGATTTATTCTATGAATAACTGCTGTACTTGTAACAGACTGCACTCTGACATAAATATTTCCAGATTATCATTTTTCATATCTCTGCTAAATATCAGAGGGCTGCGTCAGAGCTAAGAGAAAACACTAATGTGCCTTAACAAAAGCAGAGTTTTTGAAAACTGACCTGTCAATGATTCCACAAATGTCAATCTGCAGGTTGCTGTAGTTTCCAAGTTGCTTTTCCTGCACCTTAATCAGGTCCAGGTTTTGATTGTCCACAGTAAACAAACGCATGCAGCCCTGGAAGACACTAAACAGGTTTCTGCACTTCTGACTGCCATCTTCAACAGGACAACCTGAACAGAAGAGAATCACAGCAGATGGCAAGAGTTAATAAAATAAAAGTGCACCAAAAAACAAATACAACAGATTTGTAGAGATGAACTGAGATGTGTATTGTATGTGGAAAACCCCCCTAAAACATTGCTGTATTGTGATGCAAACTGTGACTGTAACTGACTAACTAATGCACTGTGGACAGAGAATTCTATATATTTTTTGGTTTATTACAAAGTTTCTACATTTTATGCTCACTGATGCTTGAGTGGGTATAATTGCATGGAATGACACAGCTGAACTGTGTCTTACCGCCGAAGAAGAGGTGACTTTCTACAGTGACAGGAAACGATGGGCTGGCTTGAGAGCTGTCTCTTTCCTCTTTATCCACTGTGATGGTTAGACGACCTTGTCTGGAATTCAGCTGCACTGAATGCCACTGACCGTCATTCAGAGAAGCACCTGGAAAGCAAACATCCATTAACACACCGCTGAAAATAAAATCTTTCCCGTGTGCCATGGTTGCACATCGAGCCATTAAAACCTTCGACAGATGTTGGGAACACTTTTTTCCCCCACATGGAAACCAAGCGTGGGTAGCAATGACCAAATTATATATCCTATCATACACCGTCTACTACACAAATACACCTAATTTAGATATATACCACTTTTCTTCTTGGAAACAGCTTGTAAATCATTTCTTTTTATAAAACATAATGTTATAAACTGATTGTTTCCTTGCTCATCACTTCACATGTGCCACAGAGGGGAAGGGCCGTATCTAACACATTGATTGCAGCAAGTGAGCTTCCCACTTCCTACATCCTCTGAGTGATCGACTTGTATCAAGTACAGACGGCACTGTGCCAGCCCTGTGGATCTGTATGTTATTAGGAGTTAAGGGAATAAATCAATATCTCATTATCTCCACTGTTTTCCTTACTTGCACTTCTTTGCTCAAGAAGACATCCTAATCATCCTACAATGCCATTTGCTGTTTGTAACATTGCTGAGTGACCAGAGGTTTAAAAATTAGGACAATGCAGAGCATAAATATTACATCTAAACATTTCAAAGCATGAAATGCAAAAATATTTGTCAGAAAAAGATTGGCTTATGTTTCTACATGAACTGAGATGATCTTTTTTCTCCATGTGCCATTAATAGGTCAGGCTGTTGAAGGATACTTTTGTCTGTCTTAATTGCTTTTCCAAAACCTAAATTAAAACAGCAAACATTTGTATATCAACACTGACGTCTGATCAATGCGACTCACCTTCTGTTCACATTGTTTCCTTTTTCCCTGTAACTTGTTTTGTGTGACTAGTAATGAACAAGATAAATACAGCTAAGCAGTGTCTGGAGACGTTCTGCTACAGTTGTGTCCTTGTGTTGATCACACTGCACATTTGTCACTGTAACCCTAGAAACTACATGCCAGCCATGCATCGCCCACTGATCACAATTACCTACCATTGTTACAGGATATAACAAAATAAATAAATAAATCAGTGTGAAAAACAATGATTGTTATATTTATTGTGCTAGAACTGGGTAGGGATTATTATTCTTCAAGGTATCTGGTCATTTCATGTCTTTTTACTGATATGAAGTTTAAGTCTAAATACTTGAAATTAGATGGACAGAAGTCATAGCTCACTGCTCTTCAAAGTGCAGTGAGTGTGGAAAAATAATGATTTGACATTCGTGTGATCGGTTCTAGCAACTTTACAGTTGATCTGTGGATCTGAAGGTGCTTGGGATTTGCTTTAGACTGACCTGCACTGAGCTCCAGCAGCGCCCTGCCGCTTTTATGGATCTGTAGTTGGAGTCTGGCCTCACTCAGGTACAACCAGGCCACGCCTCCTTGTTGAGGGAGTTCAAAACTAAGCAGAAGCCCCTTCTTATTCCAAGTCCTGAACTGAAAGCCTATAGATACGCCCCCTGATGAAGACATTGTAGTCCCCGGTAACTGAAGGAAGCTCTCAGGCCCAGTGAACGTCACCGCAACAGAAACTGGCTCAGCACACGAAAAGGTGACATTGCCCTGAGAGGGAAACACGCAGAGTGGAGAGAAAGAGGAGGTGTGACAGAAAAAAAGATACTATAGAGATAAAACAACATAAAACATGAATATTAATCAGCTACAGAGGGCGTGCTGATCTGACCTCATGTCTCCGTGATCTCATCAGCAAGTCTCCTTAAAGAGGACATTGGTATTACCATAATGATAACAGCAGAGCTTAGGATAAGATTAGAAAAGCAAACTCTAAAATGCCAAAGTCACCTAGTGTGGAGGTAAAAGAGATTTTAAAAAAAATGGAAATAAAATGAAGAGAGCATAGAGCATGGCCAGTACTGCAATATCTGACATCTCTGTTACAGTCCATTGTTTTGAGTAGTGGTAATGACGCGGGGTTCACCGCTAAAGCTGCGGCAGTAATTTATTATAGTCCTGACTCTCTGCTGGGAATTTCAGTCTGCTATCTTTACAATGCTCTGGAAACACAGATGACATCTAAAAGCCATTTGTGGTGCAGTTAAAGTGATGTACAATTATTCATGTTGGAGTGGGCTTTGCTGCTGCACAACACAAAGTAAAGTTACCTTAAAAACCCTCAAAAGCCTTCAGCATCGGCACACCATTCTTCCTCCATTTACACTCTTATTTTCTTCTTATTATTGTCTCCTCAAAGAGCTGTAAGAAGACCCATTTAGTGCCTGTAGCAGATTAGACCACAGCTTTGCAGTTAGTACCTTAAGAGCTGCAGGACCACTCAAATCTTCAGCCATGCGTGTAAATCTTTGAACCTGTTTACCAAGAATTCATGTTTCTTTCTGCTGTTTGGCCCTATACTGTAATGAGAGAGCACATATTACTTCATCACAAGCGCTTCACAGCTCCCAGATGAGCTTGATCCACTCATTGCAAATGCAAAAAACTCTAAAGGCCATAACTCCCACAATGACGAGGCATAAGTGAGTCTAACCACACAACACTGCTTTGTCTTGGCTTCATTAACCAGCTTAGTAGGTCCTTAAGAGCAGCACAAGCATATAGTTCAACCAGCACAGCTTACAAAGCTTGAAAATTTAAGGATAACCTAAATTTACAGTTATGGAAAAAAAAAATTCAAATTCAAATTCAAATTCAATTCAAAAAGAAAGTAAACCCTTTTTAATTTTAAAGGTTTACATATCAGGACATAATTTTAAAAATCTGCTAAACTACTAATCCTTTGTAAGTCTCAAAATCACGTGAAGACAACCTCAGATGAAGAGTGCCCCGCATATTGCAACATGACAGTATTTATTTAACAAAAATGCAAAATGCAGGAATATGTCGTTAGAAGTTCCATAACCATAGATTGCAGCCTAATCAAATTAATGAATTAATTAATCATCATCGAAGGGGACCAAAGGGGAGATGTGTGGCCATAATGCACATTTTGCAAAGACACAACAAAGCATATTAGCACAAACACCTCATACCACCTGTCAAGCATGTTGGTGGAGGTGATGATTTGGGCTTGTTGGATCATAAAGTCAACCATGAACTCTGCTTTCTGGTCATGCACCAAGAAAATGAACCTGAGAACACAATGACCTCAACCTGACTAAAATGTTGTGGTACGACCTTAAGAGAGCTGTGTATAAAGCCTTTCATCATTTTAACAGCAGAAATGAATCTGCTGAACACACTTTGAAAATAAACAGTAAAATGGTATTTGGATGGTCATAATGACATGATAGCAGACACATCGCATAACTGACACTTTTCACCTTAGTTTCAATGAAATGTGATTATATCAATGTATTAAAAAGATAATAAAACGATTCTATTTCTTTAAACATTTCAGCAGGTTTAAATTATTCATAGTTTAAAGAAAGACAAAATTAGGTCAAAGGTAGCTTTTTTTCAGGTGTGCTCTAATTCTTACTTGGCTGGCAGAAGCAACACTAGTGGGCTGAACCTGTGAAAGCCACAGCTGCTGGGAAGGGAGCTGTCATGCAGGGTCCATAGTTCTATGCATAGCTCACTGTTAAAGACTTGGACTAATGTCAGCTGGTTATGGTGCAGACTGATGCAAATGCTCTTAACACTCTAAGTCTTCAGTTTGGTTGGTAGAACTGTTGACGTAATGTCCTTACTTTTATCTTTGATATTTGTCTCTACAGTTGAATAAAGCCACTAAAATGGCCTCAAAAACAGAAACCTGGTGTTCACTACATGATGTATAAACACAAACACTGCAGTGCCTTAAAGGATCATTTAACATACATGCAAATCTTGCAGGCCCCAGTCTGCAGTGTGCCTGTATGAAATTGGTGAAAAACAAGAGCCCGAAATGTTTTTTGGGGGACAACATTTTTTACATTTCCTTTTCTTTCATTACAGTTTTTCTGCAGGTGAGCACCTTTTTTGATTTACTACACAATGCACACTCTACCATGGGCTCTTCAAATGTTTTTATTATAAAAACCTATTCCTTGCTTTTATGGGGAGAAGCCAACATGCATGTTTTCAGTTTTTTCCCCCTTTCTTAAAGTCCTTTTCTTAAAAACAAAATACAGTTTTCACTGAACCATCTGATGAAGGAGAAAAAACCCCCCAAATCATTAAAAAAGTCAGGTTGTGTTTAAATTGTGTTACACGGGTTAAAATTACTTACCGAAATAGTAACTTGTTGTTTTTTGTTTTTAGCTAGTTCTATCAGGTTGTGGCCATTATACAGCAGATTTTCCAGGCACCCGTTGAAGTTCTTCTTGGAGGTTACTGGTTTCTGAGAGACTTCACTCTGAACTGCCCCCAAACTCAGCTGTATGAAAACAATGATACACAAATAAACTGATTATTTTAAAAGAAGGAAACATAATATCTGCAACTCATCTTCTGCACTTTTGTTTGCACAAAAGGTAGAAGCTAAATTTAACCCTTTCTGTATTTGAAAATACCTGTTCAATGCTCCAGTGGCTGAATTCTGCAGGGATTTGAACCCTCTCTGTGTGTTTATCCACAGTGAGGTTTAGGTGAGAGCCACGCCGCTCCACTGCTACATGATGCCAGTGCTGATCATCCAACAGGCTGCCAAGGGAAACAAGGCGCTGGGGTTCAGTGGATGAAGTCCTGCCTGTAAAAGGGGTCAAGGAAAACAAAACAGCACTTAGGAGGACAAGGATTATTTCTGATTTGACCGTTTTACTCAGGATCCCACTGAGAGGTTCATACAAAGGTCTGTATGAACCTCTATTCTCCATGATGTCTCCTGAATATATCTGCATACTAGCGTCTAATGCCAAACTCATAATAATGCCTAATCTAAAAAACCACAGTGGAAACATGGTGAGAAATAAATTAATCATAGAAGAGCACCACCAGGTCTTAATTAGTGGATAGATTTTTTGCATCCCCCAAAGAACTGCGAGAGAAACTTTCTGCTGAGAGGAGAAACATTAGAAAGAGCTGAACACGGTCAGTCATTAAAAATGTATAAGAAACAGTTTAGAGACAGACAATTCCAACTTCAGAGAGAGAAACACAAAGTTTGGAGAAAAAAAGAAGACAAGCTCTGATGCTTTGTCTGTCCTGTTAATGCAACTATTGGAATGAGTCTTTTTATTACAGTCTGGACAAATAGAAAGAGACAGCTCAATCAATATAAGAGGAAGGATGGCACGGCTTAAAGACAAATAGGTTCTCTTTATAGGCATTGATTAATGCAGCCCTTATTATGTTGTGAGCAGCAAGAAGGAGAGGAAGAGGACCTTATGATAGAGTGTGACAGATGATTTGATTGAAGCTTGAATAACAAGAGAAAACTGGCATCACTATGAAAGACGAAAGGGCAAACAAAGAGAAAATAAAGGAATTTTAATAAATACAGTCTTGCCCTCTCTTCCATTATTTGTTACTTTTTCTTCCCTTTTCACTGTGACTCCCATCCCATCCTTATCTCCTCTCCCTTTTTTAGCAGTACAGAGCTCATGAGGGGGAACAAAATAAGATATATTTTTTCTAAAGCAGCAAAAAGAATGCACAAGTAGATGATGACTACCAATGCGTTGAATTTTTGAAGAAAGTAAGAAAAATCATGCTGCAAAATTCTATGCTATTCTTAAATGTTTTGAGCTCCATTTTTATTTAAACTGTGATGCAGGGGTCATCAGAAATCAATAGGTTACTTCCTGATGGGAGCAAGAATGCACACAGCAAATATTAACAAGGACCAGGTCACCAGATATAAAAAATTCAAAGGGTAGGGTGATGGAGGCAAAGAAGAAAGGTCATGGAGTCTTAAAAAAAAAGTAAACGTCACTATACGCATTATGTTTCATTGTGTGACATATCAACATGAAGCCCAGAAAATCAGGCTGTGGTGATGAATAAGAGCAAGGAAAATCTTTGGATAAATAACTGAAAAAAATGACTATGGCATATTTTATTAATGACTAAGAGGGTCAGACAGGATGTGTTTACCTCTTTTTCACAGCATTTGCTGAACACTTGCTGCAGACTAAGTCTATATGATGTGTTGTTGACTGTACCTTATTATGCAGGAAGATGTTTTTCTTCAGGAGCAGCTGTCAATGTATTTGACTCGAAACATATTTTGCAAACTTTGGGATACCAAATAGTTATCAGCCTGGTAAGGTATTAGGAAACTCTCATGGGGTTTAAAAGTGAGTCGAGAGGACTTGGCCAGTCATTACAGGGTGCAAATGGTCCATACATATTCTAACGTCATCTGCTGGCAGTATTTTGGAGTTTCTGTGAATCTGTCCTTCTGCGTTAAAGGGATTAACAAGTATCCAAACATGTTAAAAAGATGTCTTACAGCTCACAT
Organism: Copadichromis virginalis; assembly: GCF_057382275.1. Taxonomy (NCBI): domain Eukaryota; kingdom Metazoa; phylum Chordata; class Actinopteri; order Cichliformes; family Cichlidae; genus Copadichromis; species Copadichromis virginalis. The sequence goes on along the minus strand of NC_140635.1, from coordinate 8,590,707 downwards.
CATGTACTGGAGCTTGAAAAAAGAACAATCACTATGTTTGTTTTCCTAAACTGACAAAAGTAAGAGACAAAGACTGAACTGAGTTCAGTCAAAGCCACATCTTTATATGGTATTTACAGGTTTATAGTAGATAAATATAAAGCAGCAGTAATAATAAATCGTGAACAGCAGTCACAAATGTTAAAATAATCTTTCAAATGCCTGTAAACGGACTCCTAGACTGTATTTATAACTAGAGGCTGAAAACATCTCCGTATATCGGTATGGTATTTATAGATGAAAATTAAAACTGTGAAGAAGAGACAAGGGAAACACCGTTCAACCTTGTTATCAGTGTTGCAGTTGCATCGCTGGCCTGCCAGAGAGTACTTCCCATTTGGCAAATGTTTGGACTGTCACAAACACAACAACAAGCTGATCTGAGTAAAGTGGGAGAGAATCTGGGGAAATCTGTTTCTTTAGTATTTTTTAGGTAAATATGGCCTAATATCTAGAATATTAGTAGTATTTTGATTAAATGTTTTTAAGTCTGTTTAAGAGATAAAAAGTCTGTTTTTAAAAAACAGACTTTTTGATTAATTCAATTTTATCATCATATCATATCATTTTAAATCATGAAATATGCAGAAAAAATAGGATGGGGTGAAGGATCTATTGCTTTATTAAGTATTCAGGTTGTGTATCATGTTTTTAAAAAGTAACTAAGTCATAAAGTAATTACTTTTGAAAATAAGTAATCAGTAAAGTAACAGGATTACTTTCTTGGAGAAGTAATCAGTAATTAGTAACTAATTACTATTTTCAAGTAACTGACCAACACTGGTTATGACAGAAATTTCAATTCTGTTTTCCAGAACAGTGTTGCTGTTTCCTGTGTCGGCTGTTACTTAAGTATGCTGACAGCATACTTGGCTGTGATCTCAAGTAATGATGAATCTGCCTAGTGGGATGAGATCAACCACCTGCCTTTCTGGTGTAAGAAGAACAATCTTGAGCTGAACACCTGTAGGCCGAGGTGATCATTGTGAGAAATATCAGGAAACAGGAGAAACGCTTCCATCGTCATAGCAAAAATGGAGCCCAGGTGGAGGGGCTGGATAACTTTATATAGCTTGGTGTTCTCCCAGGACCTGTCATTAACACCCCAGTGAGGAAAGTCCATCACACGTCTACTTTATTACCTTAGATAATTAAAGGACTGCAAACACCCACCAGGCAGCATGGTGGTGCAGTGGTTAAAACTCTTGTCTCACAGCAAGTTTGAATCCACCTGGCTGGGGTGTTTCTCTCTGTGTTTGTGTGGTTTCTCTCTGAGTACTCTTGTTTGTTTTTAACTCATAGTCCAAAGACATGCACTTAGTAGGGTTAGGTTAACTGATGATTCTAAATTGCCAATAGGTGAGAGTGAGAATTACTGTCCTATCACAATGGATTACACTTGTGTATGCAAGAAATTTGAGTACACGGTTTTGAAATTATGCTAGTTTTTAATTTAATTGGCTGCAAGGTTATTCCTTTTGTCTGTTAAAAAAAGCGCTGACATATTTAAGGATAAGCTCATGGACACAAAGGTGTATTTAGCTGCTAATGGAAAAGGGAAAGATGTTCAGAGGTTCGTGAAATGGAGCAAGAGACAGAAGACTGATAGATGGATAACGTACTTCAGCAACCAGATGGGCTTCCCGATGAGAGATGTGCCATATGGTGATGATTCAGCATGGCAGCCAGACAAACTCTGCTTTAACCCCATTTACACACACACACACACACACACACACACACACACACACACACACACACACACACACACACACGCACAGTCCAGCCCTAACACATGCTACACTGAACGGGAGCCATCCATCATGGCTGTAACTAGACAGAGACGCAAAAGCAGAATTTGGAGCCAAGATTTAAACCAATCAGGTGCCAGTATACATGCCATCGATCTGATCCACCGAAAGCCAATCTTAGTAATTTTAGTGGTTTTTATATTGTCCTCAACCTTTAAACAGATGTTCTGCACTAACACAAACAAGTGACTTACAAATATAAAAATACTTTCTATCTTATTAAATCGTTGTTTAGACATAAGCTGTCAGATTGGAACATATTTTAAATTTAAAGAAATTTAAATGTGAAACATAACAATATAAGGCAGTAAACTTTTCATATAATAAAGGTGTTCTTGGTTTTGATACTTCCAATTCAGTTATATTTCTGTAGCTCTGGTTAACAACTTATCTCAACGTGCTTCTTATTTTAAAGACTTTACAGTATTATTTTCTATCAACTTTTCAGCTGATGAAAATAGCATTCATACTGAAATCTCAGCCATACCCAAGTATATTATTAACGGATGTAAATGTTCTTGATATCAGATAATAGATCTGTGTGTTTACCTTGTCTCAGCAGCAGTAGTAGCTTTCCTCTCTCTAACTCCAGACTGAGGCTGAGTCCTTCCTGTCCCTCTGCCTGCAGCAGTGTCCCAGAATTCCTCAGGGCTTTAAACTTCAGAGTGACAACATCTCTGGATGTCCGCTTAAGCCCAGAAGTCAACCAGTACAACAGACCGCTGCTGCCACCATCAAAGCTAACCACATCAGAGGCTGAAAATGAACGAAAACATCAGTAGAGAACTCAGGACTTTATGTTCAGAAGTCAGTGCTGTAAAGGAAGGGAGCAATCAGATCGAGACATAAGCTCAACTATAATCATGCACCTGACTTGACCAGCTCAAACTGTGATTGTTCTTTCACTGTTAAGGAATATAGCCCTCACATTTTACTAGCCAATAAGAAATGATGTGTTTTAAATGTATGCATTACACACAATCTTACGAGGGTAACACAAAAATGCAAGTGTATCACTTGCTGACATGTAAAAAAGGCTGAATGCAACTACTTTGTAACAAGATAACTTACAAGAAAATTCACCACCTTGTATTTTTTTTTTAAAAACAGATGTATAAAACAGCCTTTTCCCCAAAAGGTTTGTATACTCTACACATTTAACTGTCAGCATGACTAAAGTAGTTAAGCTGTGAAAGCAGAAGTGACATGTGGTAATTTTTGTTTTCAATGCAAACAGCGGATATATCCACTAAAGAAACTGTGAGATACTTGACGTTTATTCAGAGAAAAAATCTGTGTTTTGAAATGTGAAGCTGCAAAAGTTACACCCATGGCTGAAAACTAAGTTGTGTGATGTGGGCTTGCTATCACTTTAATTCATTCAGTTAATCTGTGAAATCTGCAAAGCGAAAAGTAGAGCCAACTAAATTGTTATCACAGTATGTTTTCTGGCTTGAGGAACGCGTGAAATGGATGATTGTCGAGGTTGATTACAGAGGTGAAAATTAAAAACATGAGCGAGGGAAACAATAGCTGGCAGGCTTTAGGCGCCATGGTGTATTTAAAAAACACACACACACAACAAAATGTTACAATATCAAGAAGGGTGATAATTGATGTGCTAACATCTTGGTTGTAAAAATAATAAAAACCAAGAACACGACGCGACATAATGAAGCGTGAAACTTAGAAAACAAGAAAAGTTGAAGTATTCAGAGGATACAGAACAACACATACTTAGAGTAATGGTGAAAAAACTTTTTGAAGCCAAATTTTTTTTATTGAAGATACATTATTAAAAATGCCACAATATTTCTTGTTGATTAGAGGCTAGAAAAAACTTTGCATTTCATTTCTTTTGAAAACCTTCTTTTCAGTCATTCCACTAATTTATCTTTGTTACTTTTACTTAAGTTTCTTTTAATAACTGTGATAAATTTATAGCCCTTGGATATGATTAAACATAGCTTTAACACACAGTGAATAAATAACTTAGAATATATCAATAATCTAATAATGCTAAGTGGCTCTGCTAGTGTTTTATAAATGATCCCTATTCTTACAATTCTAATTACATTAGTTTTATATTTCTGCTTTGTACACTTACTCATTTCACTTACTTGGTTATTTGAGTTAAAAACTTTGGACCTGTGTAGTTTTGTTATGTCGTCTTAGAAAGCTTCAATTCTTTAATACAATTAAGAGAGAAAGTATTAAAATGAATGAATAAAGTTATTTGATCTGAATCTGATTTGATCTCCTTACAAATCTGTAAAGATTTTCATTTGTCTAGTAAAGAATATACGACTTACTGTAAGGACATCCATAGGTCTCCAGCCGGAGTCCAATCCGACCGTTTGGATTCCAGTCCAGAGGAATGAGACGGATAAAGCGGGCGATCGCCGGCTGCTGCAGCTTGTAGTGGACCACACTGTCTGCGTTACTGTTACCTGGAAAAGACTAAAATCACAGACAAAAGATCATGTGCTGCACTATTCTTACATGAAAAAGCTGTAATTTACTTTTCAGCATATAGATTGATTGGTCTCTGTGGTTTCTGTTTACATCCCCTTCAGTTTGGCTTATCCTTTTTGTTCATTTTCACGGCAGATTTTTGTAGCATTAACTATTTACTTTCTGCACATATATATATATATATATATATATATATAAAACTGACCGAGTGCTCAGTGAATACCTCAGGCAGCAGAAACCCAAGAAAGAGGAGGGAGACGAGGAACCATCATGGAAGGACAGGCCCCTGCACGGTATGTACCACCGGCAGATAGAGGAGGTGGCTGATATCCAGAAATCCTACCAGTGGCTGGACAAAGCTGGACTGAAAGACAGCACAGAGGCTCAGAGACAATCCAGCACATAACAGCAGGGTGCAAGATGCTAGCAGGCAAGGCATACATGGAATACATAAACCACCCGCAGGGGCGTGCTGGGTGTTTTTTTTTTTTTTTTTATATATATATATATATATATATATATATATATATATAAAAAACACCCAGCACGCCCCTGCGGGCGGTTTATCCTTCAAGCTCGGGTCCTCTACCAGAGGCCTGGGAGCTTGAGGGTCCTGCGCAGTATCTTAGCTGTTCCCAGGACTGCGCTCTTCTGGACAGAGATCTCCGATGTTTTTCCCGGGATCTGCTGGAGCCACTCGCCTAGCTTGGGAGTCACCGCACCTAGTGCTCCGATTACCACGGGGACCACCGTTACCTTCACCCTCCACATCCTCTCGAGCTCTTCTCTGAGCCCTTGGTATTTCTCCAGCTTCTCGTGTTCCTTCTTCCTGATATTGCTGTCATTCGGAACCGCTACATCGATCACTACGGCCGTCTTCTTCTGTTTGTCTACCACCACTATGTCCGGTTGGTTAGCCACCACCATTTTGTCTGTCTGTATCTGGAAGTCCCACAGGATCTTAGCTCGGTCATTCTCCACCACCCTTGGGGGCATCTCCCATTTTGACCTCGGGACTTCCAGGTTATACTCGGCACAGATGTTCCTGTACACTATGCCGGCCACTTGGTTATGGCGTTCCATGTATGCCTTGCCTGCTAGCATCTTGCACCCTGCTGTTATGTGCTGGATTGTCTCTGGGGCATCTTTACACAGCCTGCACCTGGGGTCTTGCCTGGTGTGATAGACCCCAGCCTCTATGGATCTTGTACTCAGAGCTTGTTCTTGTGCTGCCATGATTAGTGCCTCTGTGCTGTCTTTCAGTCCAGCTTTGTCCAGCCACTGGTAGGATTTCTGGATATCAGCCACCTCCTCTATCTGCCGGTGGTACATACCGTGCAGGGGCCTGTCCTTCCATGATGGTTCCTCGTCTCCCTCCTCTTTCTTGGGTTTCTGCTGCCTGAGGTATTCACTGAGCACTCCGGCAGTTGGGGCCTTCTTCCCAATGTATTCTTGGATGTTCCTTGTCTCATCCTGGACTGTATATATATATATATATATATATATATATATATATATATATAAAAATTATACATATACATATTACTCAACTCCTAAATCTGAGTTACGTCTTTTATTGCATAGTTTTGGCTTTTGCTTTTTGGAATTCTAGACTGCATCTTTGCTGCTTGGTTCGCCACAGGGACTCTCTTCTCTCTTCCTGTGTATCAGTCTGCTGTGTAAACACTCTTACAATGGTTTGGATTTTGAATTGCTTTGTGCGATTGGGAGTCAGCTCCCACTTTTACTTTGTTATACAGACCAGCGGTCCCCAACTTTTTTTGCGCCACGGACCGGTTTATGCCCGACATTATTTTCACGGACCGGCCTTTAAGGTGTCGCGGATAAATACAACAAAATAAAACTAGTACCGGTACCGAAAAAAAGAAGATTTATTCATAACACACGTGAAAAGACCCAGGAAAACAGAGTTAACGATAAAAACGATAACAAAATAACGCTGAAAACCGATAAAAACCCTGAAAACCATACATTTCACACCTGAGCCTCAACTCTCGCGGCCCGGTACCAAACGACTCACGGACCGGTACCAGTCCGAGGCCCAGGGGTTGGGGACCGCTGATATAGACCACTAGGTGACTACTTTTACTGTTTTAAATCTGGTATGCAACATTTGCAGTGCATCTCTGGGTATATCTGCATCCATCATCACCAAAGAGCATTAGCATATAATAATACAGGTGTGCAAATACAGTGAATATCAATCATTTTAACAAGACTAAGTCAACAGCCTCCTCTGCTGACACAATTGTGACCATGAACAAAAGGCTAACATCAGCATGCTAACATGCTTACAGTGACAAATGACATAGTATCTATCATAATGACAAAACTTCTAGGTGCAACAGATGCATTGAACAAAGTAAGATTCAAACGAAGTATTTCTTTAAGATATGTTTTTGGCCTGAAGTTTTAATAGGTATAGTTAGAAATCAAGACACAAATCACCCACACAGTATGAATCCTAACCTCCAGTCCACCTGACAGCTCAGGCAAGATCACATTTGGTGGAATTTAGGGGGAAATTAAATCCAGGGTCTCTTCCCTGTACCCTGTCTCCCATTGACTTCAGAGCATTTCACCGAGTATAAAGGTTATAAAGGTGGGCTGTATGTAACTAAAAGACACACCGCATTAAGCATCAGGTATCTGATTTAAGTACAAAAATGCATAGTGTTGAAGAGATCCTTAGAACTGCAGTGAAAATATAAACTGTAAAAACTGTAGCCTGGTGCCAAGACCCAATAAATGTTTCTGGAACATCTGAGTCTGAGAACTTGCACCGTCTTTGTGCAATGATGACAATTGTCTCATCAAAATTTCCATAATAGTTCATCACTTCCATAACCACAACTGTCTGTATAAAATTTCATTTCAATCACTCAAATGATGATTGGATTTTTCACACAAAACTGAGGAAATGAACAAATAAAAAAAAAGTTAATGGTATTTTGCTCTGATGTTGCTTTGGATTAACAATAAACAGCCTGCCTTTAAAAATGTGAACAGAAAATTGTTTCCTTCTTACTCCGGGCTGGGTGACAAATGGCTTAATTTGGTTTATTTTATTTTTTTACAGCCATTCCATCTGGCAATCTATCATAATTACATGCATCCTGTGAAGTTGACACGCAGGTTAACTGGCTCCCGCACTACTGAAAAAAAAGCTTATACACCTAATTAACTCATTAACTTAGGAGAGTTGGATCTGCTTATATGGTGAAAAGAAGAATGATGTGTAACTTTAGGAGTGTATATATCTGTATGGTTGTGCCTGGATACTGCTCATGTTTTTAAAATAAAAGCTTCCTCTGTTGTTTCCGCTAAAAGGAACAAATTGGCTGCAGTGCTACACACACACACACACACACACACACACACACACACACACACACACACACACACACACACTGATACACGATTCCAGCAAGCACACCATCATATTATAGTATATAAAATTAGCAGCATATGTGAACTGACAGTACTGTTCAGTGGACCCTAGGAGCTGTGTATGCTTGGGTTATGAGGAGGCCTTATTTTTAGACCAAGCAGCTGAACGCAGTTTTTTCATCTCAGCTGATGAACCAGAAGAGCATTCAGCCCAGCAAAGCCCAGACTTCGTGGATTGAGCAGCATCTCATTTACTTTAACAGTCAGAGAAGAGAAAGCCCTGGAAGAGTCCTTGGACACAAACACTCAGTTTTCTGTCTTGCATTGTTCATTCACTTGACATGGACAGGTGCACTAAGACTGCCCCTATGTTAGGCAACTGTAAATATCTGTTAGGTGTACAATTATATATTATTATTATTATTATTATTATTATTAACTTATATGAATGGGCTTTCTATCATTTACTCAAGACAGCTTAAAACTCTTGATTCATATAATTTTATTTATACAAAAGAGCCAAGACAAGAGAGAAAGCTGCCAAAGGAAGGTGACTGTCATTGTCTCTCGAGTATCTAACACGTTCTCATCCCAACAGGTAAAATACAGAGGACTTGCCACAGTCGTCTGTATTTTACCTGTTGGGAATGAGAGCGAGTTGGAATGAATCTATAAATGTGTTTTACTTGTGAAATAGAAAATAATAAACCTAACAAAGCATTATGTACGTTAAATCTGTTCACTTTCAGATCCTGAATCAGTTTGGAAAACACTACGTGATGGCCCCAACACGAAGCTATTTTATTGTTGAATTATCAGAAATACTTTGATGCGTTTGTGTTGGAATGGACAGCTGGATCCTGTGCTCTAAGCATCTCTTACCGCCACGAGCGGGTTTATATTGGAGTCAATTGAGAACCCAGAATGTTTCAAACAGACGAGTAAGGGTACCTTTTGCATCACTATGAGATGCCTAGAGGTGTGACAATGATACGCGTTGGGAATGATAATGGGCTGTTTAGTTCTCATTTGGGTCCAAGTCTAATTTCTTCTCTTTGTCTTCTGGGTTTTTTCTGCTTTTTTCCTTGTCTCTCTTTTTGAGTACCCACTGTCTTACTTTGTAGAGTTACTTGCCGTGCTTACCCTATGTGCCTCCGGGAACAATGATACAATTTTAATATCTTCCCCTTAGTTTCCCTTTCTCATGGAAAGAAAGATACAACCCTGCCAGAAAAAGCAGCACCAAGAAGTGATGTGGTTGATCCGGCTGCTTTGTCATCAACTTTTTCTCTGACAAGCTCTCTAAGCCTGGCTGACTAACTCACAAAAGTTCAGAAACACTTTGAAATGTGACTGGGATTGTGCAGAGTTTATGTAGAGCATCAGATCAACATGTTTTTAAGCTGTGAAGAGCTGTCCTCTGCTCTCTCTCACAGAAGATCCTCAGCACCGAGATTAACTCAATTCTTTTCACAGGAGGAAATTGCCACGGCTCGACTCCTAATCGAAAGCTTCTCTCTGCAGCACTGTAACAAATGCGGCTTCACCCCGGATAAATGGTCATGCTCACAGTGGAGCAGTATACCATATTTTGCATGTGTACTAGACTACTGGATTTGACATTAAAGCCACTGGAGACATATTTACAATGGGCTCACTGTTCTTACAGGATTTTTTCCTGTGTTTTTACAGATCACAAAAACTGAAAACTACTGAGTATCCCTCTGATACTGACCCATATTTTCAAGTGCAACTGCAAGTCTGACAAGACACTTGCAAAGGGAAAACATCGAAGCAATGTGCTATGAGGGAATGCCTCACTGCTTCTTCAGTCCTAAAGAAGCAACTGACTCATTGACAGTCAAGATTTAAACTAATATAAAATGTGTGATTTATGTAGCATTACCATTCCTATAGCTGGGATTTATTTATCCCAAAGACTGCAGTATTTTATTTAATGTTCAAAGCAGTCAGGCAAGAGACGCAGCTTCTGAACCTTGTAGAAAGAAGTTAAAAAGTAAAGTATAAAACTATAGCCAGTAGCTGTGTTACTTAGCTTATAATGGAGACTGAAGGAAGCTAAAAACTGTGTGATGTTTGTAGTGTGCAAGTATCACAAACATGTAATTTCTATTCAAAAATCGAATACAGAAAACAATCCAACTATTATAACATCCTTTGAAGTTTTTAAAGTCACCCTCATGTCCATACCGTACATCAAGTGAAAGGACAGGTGAGACTGAATATGTGCATATGTAAAGACGTCCTTGAATTGAATTTAAAACAAAGTTGTAGTTTTCTTCAGTTTAGCATTCAGAAAGCCTTTAGATTAAATTGCACAGCCTCGGTCTCCTTGTCTCACTTGTGTCCGTCAACAGCAGCTTAAGTGTTTTGGCAACAGGTCAGCATAGTCAGCAGAGCCCTTTCATTGGTTCATCCATTATTAATGAGGAGTCAAAGGGCTTCTGATGACTGTGATTATCTCTGCAGGACTGACTGATTCGTGCAAATCAGCTCTACAAAACACCAAATCGTCTCTAAGTATGACTGTAGTGGTCCAGGAAAATTAGCTGCAATCAATAGGATTATTTTTTCAGTGTAATGACGCTTGTACATTTCTACTTGTGTAGTTTTAAAGGTATTTTTGCCATATAAGCTTTCGTTATACCTGTTTAAATTATTAAAATCATTAAAACACTTCTATAGTCTTCAGTTTGTTGTTTTGGGACTACTATTGCTCTGTAGACTCACCCCAATACTGTCCTCCTGTCTGTACTGCCTCCAGTTGTGCCCCGTGTCACTGAACATCAGCAGGTAAGACGTTAGCCAATCAGAGCTGCCATACCGGCCCTGTGTGGCGACAGCTGTGATCTTGGTCCGCTCACCCAAGTCAACCTCGAGCCACTGATATCGGTCTGAAATAATAGGTGACCAACCTCCAGCTCCTGCAGAGACACAAAAATGATAAAAACAAAAGATTGAAAGAACTTTATTACATTTCAACCTTTGAGGTGTAGAAAGTAATAAATTTTCTTCTGTGTGTGTGTGTGTGTGTGTGTGTGTGTGTGTGTGTGTGTGTGTGTGTGTGTGTGTATACATCTGTGTCTGTGTACATACATCTGTGTTTGTGTGTCAGTGTGTGAGAACATGACAGATTAAAGAATAGCTTGACCTTTAAGTCATGTTTAGTTGTTCCAGACGCACAAATGCATTGTAAAAAATACTGTCAGCAGTTTAAAACTAATTTCTGTGCAGTGGCTGAACACACGGTTTCTAGGTTGTTCTTAACTTATTTTACTCAAACAGATAACTTGTTATTTTCAGTGCAGAAAATGTCATTTAAATGGGTTAAGGACCTCAGACTGCTGCTCCTTTATTACAGAGAATGTTTCTTAATAGCCATTTAAACTCAATACATGTTGGAATTTCATCACAAGTCTCTTTGGTCTTTATAAATCAAAAGAAGAGTAAAAACAAAGCCTTTTTTCAGAGTTACAAACTTTCACTTTCAGACTTTAAAGTTTTTCATTTGTGTCTCTCGTTTGTCCTTGGGTGAGTTGTTTTGCAGATATCCTTACCTTCACACTTACTTTCTAACCGTACACACACACACACACACACACACACACACACACACATGCAAGTAAACCATAAATCACGACTCCCCATTTCTAATAATGTACGATAACAAATGGAGTGCAATGTGGTACTTTATTGTCATACACACAGTATAACTGTACCGGATATCAAATCTGAATAGATATAGAATGTTATCTTATAAAAAACCCATTAAATGTAATTACAATTAGGTTGCTTTATTGTCTCCCGTAGGAGGAAATTGTGATTGTGTCGTCTTGAACTGAAAAACTTGCTGCTTCAAACTAGAGATGGCACGATACCACTTTTTTATGTCCGACACCGATACCGATATCATAAATTTGGATATCTGCCGATACCGATATGAATCCGATATAGTGTTTTTTAATCAACAAAACTGGTTTTTTTTTAAATATCTTGCTGCATTTTGTATAAGTTCATACTCAAGTTTAAAACAACAACTACACTAAAGCTATTCTGTTATACCTATATGCAAAAAAAATGTTTCATAGTTCAGCAATACTGATCAATCTAATAAACTTAAACCTACACCATCCTCCCTATTCTGGTATTTTAAAGAGTACTTAGCGTAAATATTAAGCAACCTAACTAATAGGGTTCCAACTCCCAGCAACAACAAAAATAAATAAATAAAAAATAGGGAACCACCCCTCACGCTCCACCTCATGATGCTTAATCAACGTAATCAACCTTAATTTGATGCAGTGTGAAAAAAAATGCACAGAAATCAATTATTTTTCAAGAAATATTAAATAGATTCAACATCTTTCTTCAACAAAATTGCAGACTGCACAGATGGTACCTTCCCAAAGGAAAAAGTACTATAGCTTACTAGGGTATATATATTAGACTTAATAGTCACTATATACAGTAATTGACTTCTATTCATTTTACATCAGATTAAAACTTTGGGTGTAAGATTCGGATAATTATTTATTAAAAGCTCGACATTTTAAATGAGAATAAGAAAGAAAAGTATGTCTTTGTGCCCCCTTTTCCTTGTTAATGCCCTATCGGCCCCCCTGGCTAAACTTTGCTAGATCCGCCCCTGCACAGTTACCAGCCATCAGCTAGAAAGTAATAATAAATAAATTCTAACAACAGCTGATCAAGCTTAAACGTGCTGCTGTTGTTCAGCCGCTGGTTTCCTCTTTCTGGTGCAAAGTGGGCCAAAAACAAACCAGAGAGACGGACTTGTGACAGAAAAGCCGATCAGCTGATCATTAAGCAGTTTCATGATTGAAGTAGCAGCCAGAAGAGGCAGTCGCTCCATATATCGTTTGGTAAGCTTAACGCAGGAATGCTTTACAAACATTCAGAGATGTTTCATCTCCGACAAAGTTATCCCCGAGAGAAGTAAAGCAAGTGCTTTACTTCTCTCGGGGATAACTTTGTCGGAGATGAAATGCCGGGTTGCTAGCGAAGCTCCACATGCTATCCAGACCACCGACAGGTCCCGCATGCCACAGCCGCTCTATCACGTGATGCATACTGCTCCGACGTGCTAACGTTTTGAGGTGAGTTACGGCGTGTTGCAAGTTTTGTGAGGTGCTTTCGTGATATTTAATGGATCGGATTACATTTTTTATTTTTCTCCGATATCCGATCCAGTAATTTAGGTCAGTATCGGACCGATACCGATACGTAATATCGGATCGGTCCATCTCTACTTCAAACTAAACCAAAAATTTAAAAAAACAAACAAAGAAACACTTTAATGAACGCAAACCTGCAGGAGCTATGTTAGAAGCTTATATTAACCTTTGCAAATGTGAATGTAACACTAATTGTTACTTCTCATACCTTTACACATAGAAAATGACGACTAATGCAGCTGTTGTCATTGCTCCACCCTGACTTAATAAGAAAGGCATTAAGATTTGGGCAATAAACAATTCACAAAAAGCATTATGCAAATAACATAGTTTCAAATAATACTTGCAATTTAGTGCACCAGCTAAAAGGCCAGCATCCTAATCTACTTAAATAATTTAAGCTGATTACCTAATAATAACATTAGCAGGGTACTCAACAACCACCCTTAAATTTATATAAGTCATTATGCATGTAAACAAAATATGATGATAACATTTTTTTAAACTATGCCATGATTTCCAAATGAAGGTGTTTATCTTTAAATATTGTGATATTTATTTTGCTTGTTTAAATTGTCTGTCTAATCTGTCTAATGATGCTACTATTACCGTAGTTATTATCATTATTATTACAAAATTTTGTGACTGTGACGTCCCCACGAAGGAGGTCTAGGGGTGTGAGTGTGGGGACCGGTAACAAATGGGAACGGAACGGAATGAAAAGGAAACCAGACAGAGGTGTTCAGCACATAATATGGCTTTATTACAAATAATCTTAACCTAAAGAGCTGGCAAAGCCGTTTTACCAATAATGCCAAAGAAGCAAAGGAAGCAGTCGCAGCAACGAAGGAAAAAAACTACCAAACAAATAAAGGAGGCACTTCCCACTTAACTCCTCACCACGGGGAGACACTTCCGGGGCCCACAGGCCCGTCTACTCACTCAACATAAAACCACGGACAGGACAAATATGCAGTGGGACCTTTCCAACACCTAGAAAGACAGTGTAGAGCCACAAGGGAAAATCCCCCCACACACAGTTCATCCCCAGCCCATATTATCTCCGAGAGGTGATTGCTGGCTGGGTCCAGGTGCCAAACGAGGGTAATGAACAGCAGGTGTGTCGTGGAGAGAGGGCAGAGTGAAAGAGGGACAGAGGGGTGGGAGGAGAAAGAGAGGCGGAGACAGAGAGAGAACACCACACCCACACAAAGCCAATATCAAGAGGAGGCCCTGCTAGGGCTGTAACAGTGACGTTATCACTAAAGTTAATGCAGTTCATCTTGAGAGGCATGTGCATGTCTTAACAAAATCCAGCGGTAACCCATGCAGAGGTTGAGATATTTTGTCTGAATCAAATCAATCAAATCCAACAGGCTTATCAACAGCTTATCACTTCTTCAACAGGTTTGACCAGCCCACAACCCCCCCACCCTCACCCTCACCTTCACTACAGAGTCCTCTCCCCACTCTCCTGCCTCCCTCGCTTCCCCCCCTTCCTGACACCATGACACCCCCCTCCTCGAATCCCTCTCTCAGCAGCAAGACATCTCCCCCCCTCCCCTCCTCCCAAACATCTCCCAGTGTCACAGTGGATCAGGTCAGGAGGCAACTGAGGAAGCTTCGCCCCAGAAAGGCAGCAGGCCCAGACAAGGTGTGTCCTAGGATGCTTAAGGCGTGTGCTGCTGAACTTGGGGAGCCGCTACAACGAGTCTTCAACCTCAGTCTGCGACTGGGGAGAGTGCCCGCCCTATGGAAGACATCCTGCATCGTCCCGGTCCCCAAAAAGAACCGGCCCAATGAGCTGAATGACTTCCGACCGGTGGCACTGACGTCACATCTTATGAAGACTCTAGAGCGGCTCTTCCTCAACTTCCTCCGACCACAGGTACAACATGCCCAGGACCCACTACAGTTTGCATACAAGGCGGGTGTCGGAGTGGAGGATGCCATCCTGTACCTCCTACACAGAGCCCACTCACACCTGGATGGGGGAAAAGGCACGGTCAGGATCCTGTTTCTTGACTTTTCCAGTGCCTTTAATACCATCCGGCCCTGTATGCTTCAGGAAAAACTGAACAGGATGGAGGTGGACCCCTGCCTGGTGGCTTGGATCTCCGACTACCTCACCGACAGACCACAGTACGTCAGGCTGAAGGACATCACGTCTGACACAGTGGTCAGCAGCACAGGAGCACCACAGGGAACTGTGCTGTCCCCTCTTCTCTTCACCCTGTACACCTCTGACTTCTGCTACAACTCTGAATTATGCCATATTCAGAAGTTTGCAGATGACACGGCCATCATGGGGTGTATCTGGGATGATCAGGAAGAGGAGTACAGAAGTCTGGTGAGGAACTTTGTCGCATGGAGTCACACAAACCACCTGCAACTCAACACCTCAAAGACTAAGGAACTGGTTGTGGACTTCGGGAGGTCCAGAGAAGGTCCACTGCCGGTTCAGATAGAGGGGGAGGAGGTGGAGGTGGTCAACAAGTACAAGTACCTCGGGCTGTGGGTGGACAATAAACTGGACTGGTCATGCAACACAGAGCACCTGTATAAAAAAGCCCAAAGCCGACTGTACTTCCTCAGGAGGCTGAGGTCTTTTAACATCTGCAGGAAGCTCCTGAGGATGTTTTACCAGTCGGTGGTTGCTGGAGTACTTTTCTATGCTGTGGTGTGCTGGGGGAGCAGCACAGCAAAGAGGGACTCATCCAGGCTGGAGAAACTGATCAGGAGGGCTAGCTCTGTGGTCGGCATGAAGCTGGACACTCTGGTGACAGTGGCAGAGAAAAGGACATTAAAGAAACTGCTGGACATTATGAACAATGCTGGGCATCCTCTGCACACGGCCATTAACCACCAGAAGAGTCTGTTCAGTGACAGGTTGCTTCTCCCAAAGACAAGAACTAACAGACTTAAAAACTCCTTTGTCCCACACGCCATCAGACTGTTTAACTCCTCTCTGGAGGGGAGAGGGAGGGGAAACAGGAGGACAAAGGAGGGGGGAACAACTAAGCTGTAGTGCCTCTTCACCTCACTGTACAATACCTTGTGCAATACTTTTGTAAATAGTCAACAGTGCAATAGACTCAATACTTGAAATGTGCAATTCACTTGTATTTTTATTTTTTATTCCTATTTATTCTATTTATCCCCTTTGTATATTTTATTTATATTTGTCTCTGTATTTATATATATATGTGTGTGTGTGTGTGTGTATATATATATATATATATATATATAACAATTCTGTAACTGTAACTTCGGTCGTTGCTGTGCTTTTTGGAAGTCGAATTTCCCAGAGGAACCCACCCGAGGGATTAATAAAGTTCTATCTTATCTTATCTTATCTTATCTTATCCATTGCACTAGTCTTTGTGTAGCACTGTCTTTAAATGCCTTCTCGGCAGCTGCACACGCAATAGGGGGTACAATCCAAGCTTGAAAATGTCTTGCGTCTTTTTTAACCTCACTGCTACGATATTTTGCCCTTTACAAACAACCGCACATTGCTGTGAAGTCTCTATTATCATTTCTCAGAAAAAGCATCGCCAATAAGAGGATGCAGTTCTATACACTGAAGAGTTGCCAGACCATTTGTATCCTGTCCCCAAATATTGCAGTGCTAAGAAGCTGTGGTGTGAGCTATTGATTAGTTTTTAAGTTTGCCTGCAAGACTGCATCCGTTGCTATATAAAATATCATCAATAAAGGGTTGTGGTGCCAAGCATTGATTCGTTTTACAGCAGCTGTGCAGGTTCCTTTTCCGTATTACACATCACCAATAAAGAGCGGTGTGGTAGCATATTGATTAGATGTTTTCTAGATCAATAGGTTGAAAAAGGAAAAGCAAACCAAACAAAAGGCAGAGCTTTGAAAAAGTTATTTTATTCAAACATTATATACACATTTAGTTTTGTTCTTCATTTGGCTAGCAGCACTGTGTCTCACTCCAAAACACTGTCACTATAAGTGGTGGTGGTGTAAGCTATTGATTGGAAATACACCAGCTTATTGTAATTAAATGTATCTGTGTTTTCTGATGCAGTGACAACAGTTAGGAGAGAAAGAAGAAGCCAGAATCTGTGTTTGTGTGCGAGTGTGCAAAAGTGCTGTGTCAGGCCAAAGAGATGCCTCAGAGCTCAAACACCAGATGGTCAATTCTGAAAGTGGAGAGTGCTGACCCGAGCCCCACTGAGCACACACGCGCACACACTTTTCATCACTTCAGAGGTCTTTGTCATGATGCACATTTATTTCCTATGGAATTATTGTAACACTAATCACAGTTACCATAAACAGTATCTCACTTTAAATCTAATTGTTTCATTATTTACTTTTTTGATTCTGTGGACCAAATTTCTGCAGCCAAGCAGAAAAGATCCGCACAATGTGAGCAGGTAAACAGGTGTCCCACATGATGAGACGCTTTAAATGTACACAACTACTAATACTATAAAGAAAATCGAGGAGGAAATTCTGCACATTTGATGGTGTAGAGGTAGTAATCACAGTTGGATGCCATTTGTAACTCGAAACACCAGAAAGCTTTTCTCTGTCATGGACCCTGAGTTATTTTGCCCGAGTTTTGAGTTATTATATATTAATACTTGGACTTTGTTTTGTTTTTTTGCTGTTTTGACTTCTTTTTGAGTTTTGTTTTCTTTTTATGTAGCTGGTATTCCCTGGCTAGTTTCCTCATGATTACATTCTCTGTTTAGTCTTTAAATTGTAGTTTTTGTCATTAAATTTCTGTTTATGGTCAGATTTATAGTTTATATTTAATTCCTTGAGTTTCCCTGTTTCTTGTTAAATTTGCATCTCTGTGTCAGATGTTGTCCTGTTAAGTTACTTCCTGTTTTACTGGTACACAGTAGCTGTTATTTTCTGTGTCTTTTTCCTGGGTTTTTTTTTTTTTTGTCATCCATGATTAGTTTCAGTGGAGTCTAATTATCCTTCTGCATCCCATCTTCCTGATTACCTATTTTGTATTTAAGCCCTCAGTTTGCATCTATTCTTTGCTGTGTTGCATTGTGTAGTCTGCGCATTTGTTTCTCGTTTGTTCCTGTAGTGCATTCCTTGGACTCCTCTGGCTTCTAGTGACCCTTGTAATCTTCGTGTACTTTTTTTTTTGTTTCCCTTAGAATTTAATCATCCTTGATAAATATCTTTATTTGTATTCTGAACTCTGACCTTCTGCATTTGGGTGCACATTTACACCCACTTACACTTGCGTACAAAGGCAGCTGGCAGAAATCAATTAGAGAAACTGTCTTGTCCAAATAACATAAAGACCTGGATGAACTCCTTCTAAAATCAGACAAAACAGAGATTATTGTAATTGACCCTAAATATTTTTGGAAACATGTTTAACCATAGTTACTCATTACTTTGCATTACTTGAGTTCAAGAGACAGACAACTTCTTTATTTTGAAGATGATTGTGCGATTAAAAAGTTTGATTCTATTGACTGATGATAATTATGTGTAATTATGCATTTGGTACTTCAAATTGTCACGTTACTGTCACGTTACTGTACTGAGCTTGTTCCGTGTACAAGCTGTTTCCATCGAACTGCTAGGCAGAGTCAGTGAGTTGGGATTTACAGTCTGGGCTGCCCAAATTCCCATAGTACCAGCAACAAGAAGGTCATAAGCCATCTTGACAGTCTACAAAGGATAGTTAGCTTGGGTGTGCAGACTTTCATGGCCCAACAGTTTGACTGAATTGTCAAGAATTTTCCCAGAACTGAGACAGAATTTGCATTCATCAGTCAACTGAAGCCTTTCTTCCAGCATGCAGGCATTGCTAAGCTTTTCCAGGACACTGAGCAGTGTCATTTCTAAATAAATGTGCTTTATAGACTCACCATACTTCCAGATCTCCACAAGACATGTCACATGTGATTCAAGCCCATGCCATTTTCAAAAGTAAATTAAAAATATACTAAATGTAAGAAAATAAATGAATACATGATAAATGAATAGTCAAGGGGGGAAACCTACAAGTGTACAACTGTAGACATGTGGCAGTTGTAAACATTAGTGCCACCATTCATCATTTTGGTTTTAATATGTTCAATAAGAACCAAATGTGTGTGGCACCAGGCCCAGCAGAAATCTAAAAGAACTAGTATTGTGGCTGCTGGAAGCTGATCTTAAAAGAGCTAAAGGCCAAAGCTAATAAGCACTTGACTCAGACATGTCCAGTGACAGCAGAACTGTGAGGGGCAGACACTCCTGACCTTTACTCGTGTTGATAATGCTGTGGAGGCAAAGAGAAAGAGATCAGAGACAAAACTGAGACAAAGAGACGCTGCAAAGATTTACTATGTCCTGTCAGATAAAACAACCCTGTCTCCATAAAAGATGGAGCACTGTAAACTGTACAAACAGAATACAAACCATTGGTAAAACTAGCATAACAACACCAGGATATGTTTTTTAAATATGTACTTATTTTCAACTTGATTCAAACCAACAGAGATTCAAAGCACTGAAATGTTCTTCACTTCTATCTATGTAGTCATGAATTATAAATCAGTTCCAACACCTAAAGAAACAATGATACAAAGATACAGTTTGACATAAAGTGTAAAACCAGCTGAAGCACAACAGTTGCTGTCCTAGAAAATCAACACATTGAATTGAATTTTACATTTTGCACATTTATACACTTCACAACTACTTGTTAGGAATACTCATTTAATCAAATGGATACCAGAGAACTTGCACTTTGCACTTCCCCACAAAACAACAGCTCTGCCACAAGTTGATGGTCAGAAGATGCTATAAATCAGAAGACAAGAGTCTCAGTCATACACTCTAAAAAATATTCGTTGTGTTTGTCGGTAGAACTTAACAAAAAAGCATTTTTCTGCTAAAAAAAAGTAAGTTGCCTACATGTACACGTTTTAGTGAGTTGAATAATCAATGTTAGAAGTCAGTGCAACACAAAAATTAAAAAACAGCTCCTTAACTTAAATGTTTGAGTATATTGAATAAAATACTTTTGTCATCAATCAACAACAGAAAATATTAAGTTTGTGTAACATGTAAAAATGAGTTTCAACATCCTTCCTGTTTGAATTGAGACCATTCAGACAGACAAGGGCAACCCCGTAGCATATGTTCGTATCGTGCGCAACAGTTTCTGGATTCTTGTGGCTTCGTGGGAGAAGAGGTGTGTTTGCCCTCGACTGTGTTCGGTGAGTTAAGTAAGTACTGAATTCTAAATAGATGAATTACAAGTTATATTTGTACACTCTAAAATGTCATATTTAAAAAAAAACTGAAATTTGATGGTTTTAATCGTAATTTAGCAGAGTATAGTTGTTGTTGTTTTTTTAAGTTTAGCTAGCCGTTTCTTTTAGCTAGCAAACGTTCCTCACAAATAAAAGAGTACAGATACAATTAAAACATGTCACTTGTCAGGGTACATTTGGTTAGCTGATAGACTATGTCGACAGCAGAGCATGTTCAATTTGAACCCGTATATGTTCAAATTAACCGGTCAGTAGCTGCCTGCATTTTTATCATGGTGTCAGAGTAAATTCGTGTTTCCACAAGATGGTCTCGGGTGAGGTAACTAATTACTGACAGAGTAAAATGTGGTGAATTTATCCCTGACTAAAAGTATTTCTATCAATTGTGTTGATGTTCTAAGCTCGACTGGGAATTCTGCCTGAGATTAAAGTTGGTTGACCTAGCAAAAAAACCCCAAAAAACAATATTGTGTGTGTGTGTGTGTGTGTGTGTGTGTGTGTGCATACGACTTGCATTTGCTTTCTGTAATTGTAAGCATAATGTAAAGTGTGGGATTGTGGCATGTCCACAGTGGTATTTAAATAGTTTAAAAGAAATTTCTCTTGCACATTTGGATTTGACACCTTATTACAAGTTTAAACTGCAGTCTGTAGATGTCAATTTTAAAATTCAATTTTGTTCAGTCTTTATGATTAATCTTTTTCAGTGTTGCATTGTAGTGTTTTAGAGAAGGTTTTATACTTAAAATAGCTTGTTAACTCAAAAGCTTCAATAATTCTTTGCATTACAAAAGGTTGCAGTAAATTTCAAAATGCATTGGACTTGCAAAATTTGCAAGTTTGAAACATCAAGAAGGAATGAGCTCTTAAAGCATTACAGGCTTAAACATAGCCATGGGGGACTGTTTATGCCTTGCCTGTACTGGGATTGTAACTGCTCATTTGAACATATGCTTCTCATAGGAACCGAAAACACACTCCTCACTCATTGGATGACTTCAAGCCTGAGCTGATACAGCGGTGTGTCAGTCGTTTGAATGCAGGAGATGATCCTCTTGAGGAACATAATGAAAATCCATTGTGTGAAGATGTAGCAAATGAAGAGGATGAAGAAATTGGGGAATTGCCTAATTTAATTGAGAAACATTTAGCCCACCTACTACTAAAACTGGAAAGTATATATAATGTACCTCGCAGGTGTATTGATGAATTAGTTGTTACAGTTACAGTTATAGTTCATGTCATTCTCTGATTCAGGTCCTATTCATCAAAAGCACAATTGTGCTGTTGATGAAATTTAGGTTACATTTACTTTTAGTCACTTTATCCTATTGCTAGCAAAGTGGGCATTTAAAGCAGGCCAGTGTGTAACAGTTTAAATTGAAGTTACAAAGATTAAATCTTTATTTCTTTTAAAAACATATTTAAAATCAATATTTGGCACAATGCAAGTCACATAAATGTAATAGTTTTGACTTTTCACCTAATAAACTGTAAGTTTAAGTTTTGTTTTGCTTTTTTTATTCTCCAGAGTTCGGTGGAAATGAAGAGAGAGGTCGCAATCCGTTGCCTGAAGGTGTATCTGAAAGAGAAGGAAGAGGATCTCTTCAGAGAACAGCTGGTAGGTGAATCTCGCATTCTTTTGTGTTTTATTTTTAAATGGCACATAAAATGCTGACATGTTTCCATTTAAACTACCTACTTGCCAGGATGGTGAACAACAGTTCCCAGAAGAAGTGGTAAAGATTGTAGTCACCAGACGTGCAGCAGTGTCTCTCAAAGCTGTCGCTAAAATTGTGATTGAAGGAACAGCAGTCCTGGAAGACCTTGATGTGCCCAGAGTGTGTGCCTTAATGATGGGGCTTATATACACTCTCAATCTGAGCTACCCAAAACAAGTAAAGAACACTAGAGGTATTTCTGGAACTTGATGGGCTTAAACCAGTCCACGGGTAATGTCTGTTAAGTGCAAACTTCTGTCATGAAACGAATGTGAATTGGACTGTAGTATTCCGATGTGCCTCTTACGTTTTTGTATGCAGTCCCAGATGAGTGTAGTTTTGAGAAAAGTTTGTAATACATATAATCTTAGCTTTGGATTGTTCTGTTGTTGAACATTAAAATCTTTTGTCATTTCCTTGATTCTGCGACAAGTTGAACAAGTTGATACCAATTTATGTTAATGTTAACGTACATGAAGTACTTTTTTTTTTTAGTCATTTATAATTAAAGGGCTGCTGTAATGTTTCATTTATGTTGTATTGACACAGAAGTGTATTACTTTGAAAATGTTTTGTAATAAAATAATCAATTGGAATAAGTGAAATGGCTTTGTGTGATTTTTAGAAAAGCTACTATAGAAACCTAAACTAATTGGCATGGATAATTGTGAGTAGGATATATGTAAAAAAGTTCGTTGGTGTAACTCAACTAATGTAATTTCTCAACTTAATTTTACCAGAAATTTTAAATTAATATTAGGTTGAATAAACTTAATTATGCTTGTGGAGGTCAAGGTAAATCATGTTGGTTTGTTAAACAAGTTGAGTTAGCCAAACCTAAAAATTACTTGCTGAATTTACTTAATAATATGCAAAATTTGTAACTTAAAAAGCTGAGTGGAAATTGTTACCTTACTTTTTTAAGTTGAGGCAACAAAATATTTTTTAGAGTGTATGGGATTTTTATTTTTTGCTTACATTGTTCTTTTGTAACTTTTTGGTTAAGTTTAGGTGAAAAAAAAAAAACACAGTTTACTACCCATTCAAACTGAAAAATCTTACTTTTTTATTATTATTTTATTATGTTTTAATAGACAAAAGGTACAGCTATTAAGTGATGTGTCTGTGGCT
The DNA here is from genome assembly GCF_057382275.1 of Copadichromis virginalis. Classification (NCBI taxonomy): domain Eukaryota; kingdom Metazoa; phylum Chordata; class Actinopteri; order Cichliformes; family Cichlidae; genus Copadichromis; species Copadichromis virginalis. Next base: position 8,567,635 of record NC_140635.1, on the reverse strand, counting down.
ATCCTGCTTAATTGCCACATGCTTTGGTCTTCAAGGTGTACACTGAGGTGTTTCCAGGCTGTCCTGGGTGCATATAGAGATTGAAAATGTGACGTCATTCAGGGGTAAAACTGCAAAGGATTCTGGGAACTCGTGGCAAGAGGTACTAGCGCACGCAGGCTTTCAATTGAAATCAGTTACACAGCGATAAAAAGCAACCCAAAAAATGGCAAGAAGCTGTTGTATTATTAACTGCAATAGCCGGTCGCATGACAGCCACGGGAAGCCGACGGGTAAAGAGATCGGTTGTTATCGGATTACGTCGTTGAAGAGAAATTGTTCGAGCCATCTTTCCGAAGTAACAAACAGGCGACGGATGGCCTGGATTGCAGCCATTCAAAGACCAAATATAACGTCCCAGAACACTCCAGCTCACATGTTAGTCTGCTCCAAGCATTCCCACGAAGGTCAGTGTTTTGTAGTAGTTAATACGTCATTTTTCATAACATAATTGGTGATATAGGTTACAAGCAAGTCTGGCGCTGAACAGAAATTGCCGCGCTATGCTCCTTTGTTTATTGTGCATAAATAGTGAATTGTCCTGACACAATATTGCGTTTTGCTTCTGTTATTACCATGGTACACTGACAAAAACATATACTTTTATTCACAGGGTAAAACAGGGTTTTTTTTGTATCACCAATTGCCCAGTGCGATTACAGCATTATTGTCACTGCTACATTTCTGTAATGCGCACCAGAAATTATTTCCACTACTAATTAATTACCGTTGAGCTTAAAGGTCCTATTATGAAGACGATTTGTGAGACTGGTAAACTTATGATAGGTACGATGGTCTTTCGTTCTACGCGGTGCATTTCAAGGTCCTGTACCCATTCGTTGGTAAACTGTACCTGGGCTTGTTGCAGTGACCTGAAGTTACTAAACTTCATGAGTGTATGCACTCACTCCAAGAACCGTATAATTATAAATATGAGCGTGGTGAAAGTTGGGCAGCACGCTAACATATTTTGTCCACTCTGTGTGCTCGTACGGGTCTAAACCTTTCACTCCTTTGATTTTTTCCTCGTATCTTTTCTTTGACTTTTCATCATGTCTGTCTTTGTACGGACCGGCATTGTTCTCATTCATTTTGTACATAACTTTTTTGGGGGACAAAGAACAAGCAAGAAGGTATTGGAACCGGAGAATGAACGTTTTGCGGTGCTGCAAATGCTTGCATTTGATGCAGTATTTGGATTGTTTTGCCACGAGTTCCTGGCATGCAATGCACGAAAGTCACGTGGTCTGTCAATCTCTATACTCAAAACTCCTCACCTAGATGATGTCCAAACCGAAACCACTCCTTTTGACATGGAAGAGTAGCCACTCTATTTTGACCTCTTCTTAAATGACTAAACTCTCCTAATAAATCTCACCACAAGCGTCTGGCACAGTCTTCCACAAGCATCCTTTAGTCACTACCCACAGGTTGTCACCATAAGTTGGGATAGGAATGCAGATCAACTGGTAAATCAACAGCTACAGCTCACCAACATTAGTGCAGGCGCTACACTAGTCCATTTGTTAATAACCCTCTCCTAGCTTCACACCTCATAAACAATACGCCTAGACATGTAAAATTCTCCACATGGGGCTGTAACTCATTCCCAATGGGCACTCCAGCCTTTCCCTATCTGAGGCCTCAGAGGCTGAGGCTTCACTCTTCTGGACAGAGATTTCTGATGCTGTGCCAAAAATGCCAATTACAGCTGGATAGTGTTGTGACAACAACACTGCCTTAGGAAGAAGACAATGAATGTTACCCAAGCCTACATTGGAACCTAAGCGAGAGATATATTGTCAGTTTCCACTCATCCACAGGATAAAATACTTGCATGAAAGGCAGATGATTAAATTGTGCAGCTGTCAAAAGTCATTTACATGCTACGAACAACACCAGCTGAATATTTTTGCCCCCATTTCAGACGGTGAGAGACTCCTATTGAATAGAGTGCATTATAGCAGTGAAAAGAAATACAAACCACCACCCACTGCAAACTCGATTATAGAATTATCAGCTTTTGGACAATGTCAAAAAAGCCAAATATACAGGCTCCATTTATAGGTAGAATTCATGGCACTGTTGTAAGGGATTGTATTATAGTGCACAGGCAATCCCAATTAAATGCTTGGTGAATTAACTCATCTTTTGTGCTTTCTGTTAGCGTAATGTATATTGACTAAAAACTTTCTGGGTTATGCTACCAGTTAATTGGGGTTCATTAAAAGCAGCTGAACTAACTGACCATTATCTTTATTCTCCCTAATTAGCTGCAAATTAAATTGAAAATTGGTTTCCAGAAAACTTTATCCTAATTTTCCCCAGAAAGTCCCCGAATAATCATACATAGTATAAGACTTTGTTTTTTTCTGGAAAATTCTTCTCAACAAAGACTTAATACAACTAATGTGAGACAGGTTTGTCCCTGATACCAACTGAATCCAGTTAACCTGTAAGGACTGACACCTGAAACCAACTCAATTTGTCCCGTTACTAGAGCATTAAGGAGTGTATGTAATAGGTGAAGAGAAAAGCTGCTCAGGCTGCACAGTTGCCCTTCTGCTTTACTGCTGAAGGGAGACCAAGCTTGACATGAAGCCACTGCGGACAGAAGCACAGCTATAAGAAGCAGATACATGGATAAGCAAAGAAAGGACCACTGAATCATTAATAATGCACCGAAATTCCACCTGACAGGTACAGAAGACAGACAGGAACATACAGAGATAGACATGAGCAAAATGAAAAGTCAAAAGTTGAAAGGAGAGACAGGCAGAGGAAGAGGCAAGCTGTTACCTTAAGAGACAGGCAGCACAGTGAACAGACAACACTACAGACAGACAGGGAGCTGAATGGGAAAGACAGACCTGGAATGAAGGTTAATCATTTACATGAGAATAGCAAGCCTGGATGGTAATTTCAGCAGCCTGATGACATGTCAGACGAACAGAAGGGCTAATGGGCTCGATGTAGCAGCAGCAGGCTGGGAAACATTGGATATCTCCTGCAGGGAAACTCCAGCCTATTTCCCCTCAAGCTTCAAGTGTAATACTGGAACTTTGAACAATGAACACACTCACACACAGAGACAGGCGTAAATCAGTACTTGATTAGTTGGCAATTCGTAAACACAACAGGTTTCCAATTAAAGTTAAATTCGCATTTTAAATCAAATTCACTGAGAAAGTGATTACAGTGGTACAATAAGTCTTAACGTCTATTCCAGCATAATTGCAGCAGCTTTACTGATAATTGTCAGCGCTGCCCCGAGAAAAGAACACGAACACTGCTATTAACATTTGGCAAGAAGATGTGGCTGACGAAATTAGTTTTTACTGATGAAAATGTGGCTGCAGACGGAGTGAAACTAATGACTACACCAGAAAACAGACTGCAAAGAAAAGGAGACAACTTCAAAGAAGCTCATTTAAAACACGGAAAGCAGATGGATGGGAAAGGGGGGTAAAAATTCTACAAGGATAAAAAAAAAGAGGCTTATGTGAGAAATGAGCGATAAACTGTAAGAACAGGAAATCAAAATGAAGGAAGATCTAAACAGAGAGGTGGGGAGCCCAGAATAGTGAGTGATTCATCCCACAGGTTTTGGTAAGACAGACATTTATCTTCAACGAGCCTCTTGCCAGAGCTTTTCAGGCTTTTCTGCACCCAGATGTAAAAATACAGTGACTGCAAAAAATATTGAGTGTGTCACCTTTCAAAAGAATCTGCCATCTATATAAAAACAAGAATGTGTATATCGCTCTGAAGCGATACACAACATATAAACACATTTATCACTGCTTAGCTGAGCTTTTTGTGTGATAAAACTATGTGGCAAACAACAACATCGTCATTTCAGACGTGGTTTTTATTTGTTCAGCAAGTCTGCCAAGCACACTTCACGTCTCAACTGAGTCCCACAAAGTGGCAAAAAATGGCTGGCTGAATCCAGTAACGCATATGCTCGTCCTGCATTTGCACATTGATTTCATCACAAACTCAAACCTGCGCAGAGAGCGAGCATGTGCAAGAAGCCAAGAGTGCTTGAACACTACGTGTTTCACAAAGGGGACGTCATTTAAATTTATATCAGCTATTTTTTCAGTTGTTTTTTTTAATGAGCAGAGACAGAAATTTTAAATGTACCTATGTGTTCCCGTGTATTTCATATATCATATATTTCTGCCTGTTTGAACACAAAGGCCTGACATTGTTTGAAAATGGAAAGTTTGTGTAATCAGAATCAGAAAGGGTTTTATTGCCAAATGTTGAGCGGGTTTACAACATTAGGAAATTGCTGCGGTGCTTCAGTGCAAACATACTGTTATAAATACTGTTATAAATTAAGCTTAAATAGACATGAAAATAAAAATGAGAGTAATAAGTTATACATTAGATCTTTATTCTCTGAAGAAACAGAAAAATGTAACAGTGCACTGAAATAGTTTCATAAACCACTGGCCACAAATAACTCTACACAGTACATTTTGGATATATGCTCAAGACTATCACCACCAGCAACAATGTCTCCAAGCTGTTTTACAATTTATGGCTAGGTTTTAAAGTTAAGCATTAGCAACCACTGTTGTCATTGCTGGAGTCAAGCAAGCCAAGCAAATCAATGATGTAGTCAAGCAGTAGAGCAAGTGTTCCTCTGACTGTGAGGTGTCCACACTTGAAAAAGACCAGACTTTGAATTTCACTCAACTTTATTTAGACCAACTAGTTTGATAGCTGGTAGGTAGCAGCAGGTAAAAAACCTTTCAACACAAAAATAAAGAACATTTCATTAACCATTCAGATAAATTACACAGAAGACAGATGAAATAACAAAATACACTTCAGTAAAGCCATTTACCATGTGGTTAACTGTGTTAATTTAACTGTGGTTCTTAAATAAATATACACAATGTGTCTTCTTTGCATTTAACACTTTTTTATAAACAATTGTATTTTAAAGTATACATTTTAGAGTTCACAAACATTTTAATAGACTTTAACTAAGGATTTTCTTTACAAAGAATTATTTTCTTCAAATCAAAACCAAACATTTATTCACTAGTTTTATGATCCACCCAAGGATTGGGGTAACTATTTTTAATATTAATTAACATAAATATGTGGGAACACTAAATGCACAAACAATTTATTCAAACTTAAACATTCATTTTTGTCAATATAATTAAACTTAAATGCAGCAACTATTTCCCTAAGCGTAAAACATTTGCACAACTGAGCTTCCATAGTCCCAGATACATCTGCAAAAGCAAAATGTGAACTCAAGAGCTTACCGATAGCCGGTCTTGTTCAAAGTCTTCCTCACAGTGGAAAAGTGCTTTGTTTGCCGTCCTCTCAGTATGTTGCACCCGGGTCAAATGACTGCTGCATGCATTTAAAGGTTTACTAGGCACGCCCACCCTTGATTGCTCTAATGTGGCTCACCTGGCAGGGCGGCGCACACCAGGCCGTGCTTAGTTGTTGATTGCACCCAAGGTCTAATCAGCGGCCATGGGTAAGCAGCAGCACCGAACAGGTAGAGGGCAGGAGGAGGAAAAGAGGAATAACAGCCACACCTACTAGGTCAGCACGACAATGTAGTCAAGCAGTAGAGCACCTGCTCTATACCTGCTGAGCTACAGCCATCTCTAATAACAAAAAGTCTTTGAAGTTAAAGCCCAAATTTAATAATACATGCATTTATATGTAAAAGGTATTTCAGGGCTTTGATAATCTCTGTTCATTTAGTGAGTAAATGAACTGAAAGGGAAGCTGCTCCTCTGAGAACAGCTACAGCAGCCAGAGTTTTTGCAGCATCAGCAGCCGCAGAAGCAGCAGTAGGAGTTGAAAATGAGACGGAGGCGTTCATTAATTCATTGATTTCCTCAGCAAACAGCCGGGATCGTGTGGGCTTTGCACCGTTAATACAGCTGGGAAGGAAATGTGACACACACGGCTCTCCTGATCTGCCACTACAACTTGATTTGAAAAATGTAGTAGTAGAATGACAGCTGAACCTGATTTATGAAGCCATCAGCAGCACAGTGGCCATTCATTACCCTCCTACTCCTAATGTCTGCGTTTTTGCAACTTGACGTGATTTTTACTGATTATTTTTTACAGTTATGATCCACGAGTATCGTGTATGACCTGACATTCATGGCACTGAATTTGTCATTAATTATCATTTTTAATTAATCAAGAATCTGGCCGCTTGAGGGAGCAATACTGATAAATTATTAGCATGTAGAGTGGCTTTTCCTTGACTAAATTCTAAGCCGTGCTCAAAACAAGTTGTTAAGTTAGTCTGTCTGCATTTTGGCACTGCACGAGTAGAACACACTCATGTCCTGAAAGTACTTTAGCTTTGAATTCAAAAGTGAAGTTTTAAACATTAAAGAGTTAGTGTAAATATTAAATATATGTCTATTATAGATTAAAATTGATGACGTGGAGTTATTGGCATAATTACCAAGGCTGTGACCCTGGAGAAGGCGCCACATTGAATTTTTTTCTTTTATTTAGTTAGTGGTAGTTTTCACATTGAAACAGCAGTGGTATAATGGTGGCATAATCAAAGATGAATGGAATAGGAAACAGATCATCCTCCCAACAGTGTCCTGTTTGCAGTCACAGGATCACAAGTTCTGGAAGTGAAAGTCAATGTCTTTGTACTGCAGAGTGTTTCAGGGTGTTAAAATCAGAGGGGGATACATTTTTATCCCCACCGGGCTTAAAAAAATCCTTTAGAAGAAGCAGGGACGTGTAGACCCGGTCAAATTACACCCTAATTTCATCCCAGAATAAACTCACAAATAGCTCCGGCCACAAAGACTGAAAAAAAGTCCTTTGATTGCTGTTTACCTCCTGCAGTCTTTATTTCACAAATCAGTCAAAAGTCAGTGACATCACTTCCACTACCACCAATAAGGACAACATAGTGGGGAAAAAAGGCCTTTTTCAGAACATGCCAATAACAGGAAAAGCACAGGCAGTTCATTAACCAAAATTATGCTCTATGTAAGGATGCCAGTAAGTCGTAGCAGTGTGACAGTGTGCCAGAAAGAACAATAGCAGACTTGGGAAACTGTAGCAAGTAAATGGTATCCATTACTAATTTAAGTTTGGTCTTTTTATGGTAATGGTAAACTGATATACTTAATCACATTGAGGAAAATAAAAAATATAAGGCGGTAGATCTTTTTTCCCCCATTCTAGATTGTCTTTCATCTTGAGAGTCACTGTTTCTAGTTCCTATTTTACTTTTTCTGCCTGTGATCTTGAACACTGCAGTGTATACCCTGGACATTTCGCCAATCCGACGCAGGGCTAATACGGAGAGATAGACCATTCACACTCACATTCACACCTATCGCCAGTTTAGATCCAACAGTTACTGAGTGGATGTCTTTGGACTGAGGGGACCTGGACAGAACCCACACAAAGACGGGGAGAACATGCAAACTCAGAACACAGAAAGGAGTGGTGGTGGTGGTGTCAAACTTAGGACCTTCTTGCTGTGAGGCAACAGTGCTAACTGTACTAATTTTTATTAGGAATTTTATTTTGAAAGTAATTCACACCTGTGATATCCTAATTGCTTCTATCCTTCCTTTATTTCTCAGTCAGCCCTACATCATCTTGTCTCCCTCCCCCTGTCTCTGTGAGCCTTGCTGTCCACCTGCTCACCCATCTTTGGTTGCCTTTATGTTTCTTCTTTTGAGTTGTGTTACCATTTGGATTTGATTTTAAACCCGTTAAGTTTTTCACTTTGTTCTCCAGTAAATTTTATTAACACTATCTCCAGCTGATTTTCCAAACTGTCGGGGTGTCTGCATTTATTACCTCATTTTAACTTCTTGTCACCTTTGCTCTATGACTTGCCAAAATCTCTACACTTTTCAAACCATCATTTATGCAATACAATGAAAAGAGAACTTGATTTGTCATTAACCTAAAGTTAAGCAACATTTCAGAGCAAAGTCGTTGACTTGTAAGACAGGAAAACAAATTGGCAACAGCCTCGGCTGTAGCACAATTTTTCCATGCTCGGATTCTTTGTTTCCCAGGTGGTGGAAATCATTCAGATCCAGATTAAACCCATCTCACCCTCCCAGCTGATTTAGAGCTTTGATGTCAGGATAAAACACTGAAGCCTGCTCCCTGCAGAACGCTCCACAACAAACCACAATCTTCATTTTGTCGAAGCTTCACATCAGCATCCAACACAAGATTCCCTGCTGGGTTTTCATGCTGGACAAACAAACACCACACAGCTATCCTTCTAGTATCAGCATCCAATACAAATGGCATCAACAGAGAATAAAGACAAAGCAACTGGTGCGTATTCTTCTGTTTTGTCTCGTCTTATAAATTATTCTGATCCTCTGTCTACCTCTAAACTAGTCACCAGTGGGCTGTCTGTTTGTCTGAGTAAATCAAGTAAGGAAAAAAATCCTGTTTGGTGTTTTGTGCTTTGAGGCCAGAGCTTCACAAAAGTATTTCTTCAGCTGATCTCCACAGCTGCAGAGCAACGCCTCTGTTTTAAAATGCTATTCCCCACTCAAGAAGCATCATACCAACAAACAGATCCACAAGATCATTTGCATCATTGCATCTACATTTAAGAAATGTTATGTTTTTAAAGCACATTTAACTCTCTGTCTGCCAAGTAAGTTTCTACTACTGTGTGTATATAAAAAATATTATTGTACACACTATATTTAAACATTGAATAAAATAAATAATAAGGATTAGAAAAACCTGGCCAGTAGGGCTGGGCCATATTATACCGTTCACGGTAATACCGGTATAATGTTAGGCAACGATAGGAAAATGAAATATCGCGATAGAATGGGAGTAAAACGCGCATGCGCAGTGCCTTTGTTTTCATACGCACATGGCCGATTGTTGAGTGAAACAGATGAACCAGAATTGGTTTGTAAAAATGGTGCAACTTCCGTGATGTGGAACTGGTTTGGTGTTTGTCCGTCAGATACACAACAAAGCACATTTTTTTGCAGAACATGCAAGCGGCCGTCGTTATTGTCATAATTGTCGGACTAAGATGCTCTTAAATCTGGGAGTAATCTGGGTCCTAAACTCCGTATGCTTCAGGTCAAACAACACTGCAGCATCACTTAGAGTTGAAAGAATTTATACAGTTTTTATCTTTAATAAAACGATCAGCATTGCTGCTTTACCAGGTGTAACTATAAAGTTTAACTTCCAGGCATCCATGAAAACAAAAGTTATTACATTTAACGGAGTTAGAAGTTAGCAGGAAGCTAGCGGAAGTTAGCTCGCTAGTTTCGCTAGTTACCTAAGCATGATATTGCATGTTCTGACTGAGAGATTTCTGAAAAAAATCAAACGTACAGCTCTGCTATCACTTCCAACATAAATGAAGACAGGAAACTAAACAGCAGTGACGTTTGTAGGGTTACTGAAGTTGGGCTAGCTGGTATATAATGATGTGCTACGTGATCGCTAGCGACACAGCTATGTTAGCATAACATAAACAGTGAAGCTGGAGGACGAACACTAACACTTTTCCACTTATAAAAGTTAACGTTAAAGTTCCTGATAGTTAGAGACAAATGCAATCGCATGGCAGGATGCTGTAAACGGACCAAACTTCAGTCAGGAGAACAACTGAGATAATCCATCCACAATACGAGGTTAGTCATTAATATACTGCAACAACATGGGAATAGAGCAGCTGCCAGAGAATTCACCATTAATGAATCAATGGTACAGAAGTGGAGGAAGCAAGAAGAATGAGTTTAATAAAGTTTGATTTATCTGACTGCTTTGTTTCGCTTAATGTGCCTTATAATCCCGTGCACCTTACGGTCCGAAAAATACGTACTGCACACTGCAGTTTAATGTTGCAAAGCACCTCTTTTTAACTTCAGTGGATATTGTACATGGTTATGCTTCAGGATGTGTCAGCCCATTTCTACTGGAAATGCCTTTTGGTTAAACTTTCAGCAAGGAATTTGCATTTGCACTGTTACATTTTTATAAAGCTTTAATGTACATAAAAACCAGCTTCTTGTTTAAGTGAAAATAAATGGAAGATTGTTTTTTTGCGCTAGTAATGTTGTGGAGTTGTATTTTGTCTCGCATCAATTATATCGTTGGTTATATCGTTATCGCAAATTTTCAAATATATATCGTGATAAATATTTTTGGCCATATCACCCTGCTCTACTGGCCAGTATTCATCTGTAGTGAGATTATCAGTAGGGCTGGGTATCATTTCTACAACTGATTCAATCCTGATTCACAAGGTCCTGATTTAATTCAATTCAATTTAATTTTGACTCAGAAATATTATAATTATGATCATTTGTCTTTGTATATGTAGTGTCAAAATAAGCCTTCACACCTTGTATATTAAAAATATTTAATTCAAACGTATTTGAATATTTCTCTGCAATTACATACTCAGTGTAAACTTGGTATAAAAACAAAGCTGACACTTGTGAGACTTCATCAGAGTTGCAAGCGTCACAGCAGATGCCTTTGTGTCAATGTGACTGAGGATAAAACACTGAAAAATATGAAGGAGATTTTCCTGGCCAGGAAATTTGCTTTCTTGTTGGAGGTCATCAAAAAAACAAAACAAAAACAGCACCCAACAACACTGTACAAACATTTGACTGGTGCACAATAAGCAAGCAAATAATGCAGAATAGGGATTTTTGATGGGAAACTGTTCTTGAAGTACACAGAGAGAGCTGTGCAGGAAGTGGGATTTTATTGTGTTGGAAGCAAAATAGCCAAAGTAACAGGAAATTCATGACAATGTTTTTCAAACGTGAAGCATAGTTTTGATCTTATGCTGCTGGTTCAGTGAATTTTGGTTGGAGAGTAACGAAACCTGCAGTTTTAGAATCTGTGAGATGTCGGCTTTCAGTATCTGCCGGCATGTAGGTGTTATCGTGTGAATCTGTTTACCTGCTCTTTAATCCTTTGCTGTTTTAACTGTTTGGTTGTTGTGGTTGAAATGAGCCCCAACAAATTCAGCATCCTGGATGAACAGGACTCCACTCACCATCGCACCATTCCAGGAAATTCAACTGAGCCAGGCTCCCAAAAGAAACCTGCATCTCCACTGGCCGGTTCCACAACCTTACAAAGAAACCAAACTTCTTGAGCTTCTCCATGGCCTCCTGCACTGCCTTGCACTACACAGCCAGGCTGTTCCACAGCCGATCCTGCCTTTCTCAGTTCAGGTATATTAACTATAGTGGGGGTGATTTAAACAGACATGTAGAAGTTGAAAAGAACAACTTCAGTGTATTTACTTTATTTATTAATAGACTCGATTAGCTTTTCTCAAAATGTAAATGAGCCCTTTCATCATTTTTCATGCATCTCCTGACTGCATAGAAGATTTAACAGATTTAATCTCTAATCTGACCACTCTCCCCCAACACAAAATCTTGAATAATCGGGCCCCATCATATCTTCAAGACAGCAAAGAAAAACATCAAGGTTCATTTACCATTTATCTATACATAAGGAAACGTTTTTTGACAAAGCATGTGAAATACAAGAATTAGGTCATGAAACACAATTATTTTGAACCTCCAGCACTTTAAACAAATCCACAGCCAAAGTCCTACTCATTAAGCACAACAGGTATCTGTGAATGACCCACTCCCCAACAACAGTAAAACCTCACCGTCTCTTCTGTTGAGTTTGGCAAAGCCAGGCGCATGGCTGGTGGACAGCTGTGAAGAGCTCCTGAAGGATGATGGAGGCAGGCTGGAGACCAGTGGTCTGTCACACACCTCTGTCACCGATAAAAAAAGAGCAGAAAAAACATGCAAGGTTAGAACTTCATACAAAATATTGTGAAAAGTTTGTTGTTCAAAATAGTCAAAAAGATTCATAAGAGGTTGTATGTTTGTGCTTTCAATATCTTCTGCACTACAGACGAAATGGAAATGAAGGAAACTATGAAGAGGTGTGCATCATGACCGATATGTGACCCATCACGTATCTTTAAATTGTATTTCTAAATCATGTATCAAATGAATGATTACTCTCAGTTCACTGCACTTTTGTTGGCATATGCGTTGTTAGTCCTAGATAAAATAAATATTAATTTAACATTAATGTTTGTATTCCTTTACATTTACATGTGTTTCCTCAAAATGATCTAATACTGTGTAGCTGTTGTAATCATCTTTGTAACACATGAGGAAAATCCACTGATTGGGTAATGCAAACAGGTCTGATTCTGGACCAACTGTAAAACGTGGAGTATCATCGGCTTTTCTAAATACACTGATGGGTGATGAAATGCTTCTCCCACTAAAAATGTTAGGTCCAGATGAACAGAATCAACTTTTTGGGACTGACACTAATGTTATGCTCTTCTTTTCAGCCTCTTGGGAGTTTTTCTGGTTTCCTATGGTTTAAATTTGCCCTGAGAGAATCTCGCATTAACTACTGATTATTTTTCTGATTTAACTTCTGATAATTGGACATCAGAATGGATTTTGACCAGTCTCTCAGAAACTCTAAATCTTTTGGGTTTCTTGGCTGCTGCTTGGCAACTTGAAGCTCCAGCTCACTCAGCAGATTTTCTATAGGATTGTGAGCTAGAGAGGTGCTAGGCCACTTCGTGAGCTTCATGTGCGTCTTCCTTAGCCACTCCTTCATTGACTTGGAAGTATTTTTTTGGATCATGATTATGCTGGAAGTCCTATTAAAGACACATCTTAAGTGATCTGGCTGCGGGAAGATTTTACAATGCAAGTTGTCCCCTCAATGCAGTGAAGTCATTCTGTACGCTTGGAAACATTATGCTTTCTGTTTTCTGGTGTGCTTGCATGTAAGAATAGCAATTTTTAGGTCATACTCAGCATTTCTCTTCCTCCAAGTACAGCGGGTTGAGTCGATGCTAAAGGGCTCAATTTTGGTTTCATCAGAGCACATCACTTTCTTACAAGACTTTCCTGAGTCATTTAGACGTTCATCTGTAGGAATCTGTAGGTCAGAATTCAGAGTCGGTTCCAGGAGATCAAATATTTATTTATGCAAGTCAATGTATAACTTTTTGCTGGATTTTTGGTTGATATTCTGTCCCTCTCGGTTAAAATTAAACTACCATAAATACTGCTGACTCTTCATTTTTCTGTAAGAGAGCAAACTCACAAACAGGGGATAAACTAATAATCATTTCCCCCATTGAATTATAAACTAACATACTATACAATAAAAAACAATGTGTGTAATGAATGTTTGTTTTGAGATTGCCTTTAGTCTGAACAGTGCATCATGCTGCCCAGACATGAGCTCCACAAATTGTGTAACTATTCGCTAAAGCAAACTTTTTTTTAATTTGTCTCATTAAGATACCACAGAGTGCTTGGAGGTGTTATCAGTTGTAAGTTTAATGTCAGAACATGCCTGTCACATTCATCTCCAGTCTCTCACTGAACCAATCAAAATCTTAAAAGAGATTGGATTACAGTCTCTAAGCTCATCTTCGGAGTCGAAGACGCGTCTGAGTGATTCATATAACAGAGATAAACAACAGAAACCATGCTGAGGAAATCACAGTATCAGATGCAATTGGAAATGGATCAGCCTACATCTCTTAGCATGTGTAAAAACCACTGAATTGTTATAAACAGCAGGAGAGGAGCTTCAAATGATCGCCTTTTCAGGATCAAAGACATGCTGTGTTGCTCTCAACTTGATCGCTGTGCATTTTGATTTATCCGGTATGGCTGAGGGGCTTTTAATGCCTTCAGACAACACTTGGAGAAGCAAACAGTCCTTAAAATTGAAAAGCTAACATCTAATGAGTGTTTCATACGACAGCTATTCATCAATCCTATCGACTCTGAGTATAACAACATGAGTGGCAGAGTGGCAGAGTGGAGTCTAATCATTGAGAAGCAGGTTTAATGTTTAATGTTCCCTGGGTTGAAACAGGTCTTTCAGCTGTAATGCCTCATATTAGATGAATGAACAGTCTAATAATGTCCAGTTGGATGAGTAAATGGTGTAATTCTGCCTCGATAGATAAATGAATGTTGCAATCATGTCGCCTTGTGGAGATGAATGGCATCCTGAGTGACTCATTACAGGCTGGATACTGATGTGGATGAATCGGTGTTGTCAAAAGAAACCTTGGTTTACAGATGATGTCCTGCAATCAAAACATCACATCACTAATGATGAAGAAGATCATTTGATTGTTTGCTTGTTTATGTATATATTATTTCATCTCATTATTTGTAGATAATGATTTTTTTACAGACTTAATTCTGACAGTTAATTGAACCTGAGGTGAGCAGAAAACAACAAAACAAACAAACAAACAAAAAAAAGCCAGAATTTGGAAAACAGACAGCTTTCCATCTCCTGCAGCTCTCCTTCTGTTCTCAGTCTCTCCCACCAGACAAGTAGGAGGCTTTGTGCTAAAATTAAGCTAGTCCCGATGTTGGTTTCACCCTGAATTTAAACCCTGCTGGCCCAAGTAAAATCTACTTAACTCTTTGCAACACCCAATACTTTCTTACTCTTTATGCTGGTCATCTCATCTGGTCTGGAGAAAACAGTGGAAACCAGTGTGTCTAAAGCCTGAAAACAGCCCAGAGCCTACCCCAGATTAAAGGCAGTAAAACTGAATATATGGAGTAACAATTTACTAACCAAGAAATCAACACACAATACAAATTAAATTTTAGTTTTACGAGATTGTCGTTGGTCTGCACGGCGTAATCGTATCTCACAGATATACACACAGATTCAGCCCCATAAATATTCATCGTTTTCCTCTCAAGCTGCAAACATAAGCTAAAGCCAAACTAACACCTCCTCCCTCTAAATCCTCTCTGTTAATGGATGTTGTTCTCCACCACTGAGACAAGAGCCAATTACTATGATTCACGCAGCAGTCCAATCTGGCCCCACAACTCTGACAACAAGGCTTTAGTTTCGATTACTCTGTCAACATCAGTGCACTTCATCTCAACAACACAAGGTCTTCATCCGCTCTCCCAATATTCACCAAGACCCAGTGCTTTTACTTGTTGATGAGAAATACCACACCATTTAAATGAGTGAGTGACACAGATTTCATAATATCCATATTCAACACACTCTATATGGACAAAAAAAATGGGTAAAGTATGCGTTTACAAATATTCGTGAAAGAATGGGCTATTTGAAAGAGCTCACCGAGTTCAAGTATGGTACTGTGATAGGATCCCATCGTTACAACTACTCAATCTGTAAAATTTCTTCCCCCCTAGATATTCCATGATTAACCGTACGAGACATTATTGCAAACTGGTGTGTTTAGGAACCACCACTAAACAGCAGAAAGTTGTGCTGTCTGCCGACTCAATAACTGAAGAGGTGCAAGCCTGCTCTGGCATTAACATCAAAACAACAAGTGTCCATACAATATATGTCAGGGTCCTGGGTCTCCTGACCCAGCATGTTTAGTTCTTTGTGATTTTTGTATTATTGTACTTGTGTGAGTTATTCTATGGTTTCTAGTTTCGATCCCTTGCCCTTCATGTTTCTCTGTGTCCCCTCTGTTCTGTGTAAGTCTGTGTCTGCATGTTTGAGTTTCCCTCTGTGTCTTTTGGTTCTTAGAGTCCTCTGCCTTATGGTTTATGTCTCTGTGTTTCTTAATTGCTGTCTCCACCGTGTCAAGTTTGCGTCTCTGTGTGATACTTCCTGTTTTACTTTGATGGGGCGTGTCTTATGTGAATGCGTCCTGCTTTGCTTGTCTCATCAGTCCTGATTTCTCCCAGCTGTGCCCTCCTTTGTCTCATTCCCCTCGTTACTTCCCAGTGTATCTAAACCCTGTGTTTCTCTGAGTCAGTGTCGCGTCGTCCCTCTTGCTGTGTGGATCTCCCTGTGAGTTTTAGTTTGTTGTTTCCCAGTTTAGTTTTTTTTGTATGCCCATTTTTCTGTGACCAGCAAATAAAGCTGTGGTTTCGAGTTCATCCCTTGAGTCTGTGAGTCCTGCACTTTGAGTCCTCATCTCGTGCCTGCCACACGGCATTTCATGACAATATATTTCACTTTGTAGGTAGCAATGTCAATTTAATAAACCAGTTAATTTTTATCATAGTTTTCATCAGCGGCCTTTTCTAAAGAAAACAAGTTGATAATTGAATGAAAACTA
This sequence comes from Copadichromis virginalis, assembly GCF_057382275.1. NCBI lineage: Eukaryota > Metazoa > Chordata > Actinopteri > Cichliformes > Cichlidae > Copadichromis > Copadichromis virginalis. The sequence goes on along the minus strand of NC_140635.1, from coordinate 8,551,422 downwards.
AAAAAGAAGGACAAAGACTATGACAAAATGTATTGAGATTTTTGTCACGAATAAAAAGGAAAATGAAATTTATTCTGCAAGTTTAAATCAGAACTAGTTATGTAGAAAGGTGGGACGAGTTTGGAAAGTAGCCAATTACAAGTAATTTCCTTGTGCAGTAAGGTTAGACACACAAATCTGATCTGCTGCAGACAAACAGGGTGGGACGGGGAGTACAGCTAACTCCCATGCTCCCTGTTTCTCAGGAAAATGTGACAGAAGGGAAATGTGTTTCATTTGATGTCAATGAAAATAAGATACCCCAAAAGTTGATTCTGTTCATCTGGATGTAGCGATTTCAGTGGGAGAAACGTTTCATCACTCATCCAAGTGACTTCTTCAGTCTCAGCTGACTGCAGGTTTCCCCAGTCTTATAAATAGTACATTTGCATAATGACTGAAACCAGCCCACTGAATTGACAATGGGCTGGGAGGTCAGTTCCTTAATCTTAATTATGCAAAGTCTCATGACCATTGATCAACAGCCACTGATCAAAACCCACTGGTCATTGGCCATGAGTACCTGTCACAGAGAGTTGGGGGATGGCTGCAATCACAGCATTGTAAGATGGTGAAAGATGTACCCTTAGGCCTCCTCCTCGATTCAGAGATGGTCTTTCCCTTTTCATGTGTTCATAAGATTGGGGGAAACCTGGACTCAGCTGAGACTGAAGAAGTCACTTGGATGAGTGACGAAACATTTCTCCCACAAAACGCTACGTCCAGATGAACAGAATCAACTTTTGGAGATTTACTTACAGTGGGGCAAAAAAGTATTTAGTCAGCCACCGATTGTGCAAGTTCCCCCACTTAAAATGATGACAGAGGTCAGTAATTTGCACCAGAGGTACACTTCAACTGTGAGAGACAGAATGTGAAAAAAAAAATCCATGAATCCACATGGTAGGATTTGTAAAGAATTTATTTGTAAATTAGGGTGGAAAATAAGTATTTGGTCACCTCAAACAAGGAAAATCTCTGGCTCTCACAGACCTGTAACGTCTTCTGTAAGAAGCTTTTCTGTCCCCCACTCGTTACCTGTATGAATGGCACCTGTTTGAACTCATCATCTGTATAAAAGACACCTGTCCACAGCCTCAAACAGTCAGACTCCAAACTCCGCCATGGCCAAGACCAAAGAGCTTTCGAAGGACACCAGGAAAAGTATTGTAGACCTGCACCAGACTGAGAAGAGTGAATCTACAATAGGCAAGCAGCTTGGTGTGAAAAAATCAACTGTGGGAGCAATCATCAGAAAATGGAAGACATACAAGACCACTGATAATCTCCCTCGATCTGGGGCTCCACGCAAGATCTCATCCCGTGGGGTCAAAATGATCATGAGAACAATGGCGTGTCCAGCGGGGTGGCCTGGGGGGGCACAGGCCACCCCCCCAACCAGACTGGCCACCCCAGGTGCCACCCCAAAGGCAAAACAATAAAATTCAATCAAATATCAAATGTACGATTATGTTTTCACGGTGAAGCTCAGATATCCGAGTGTAAGTGAATGCAGCATCGGCTTCTGCGCTATGTGCATCAGGTTAGCAAAGGTAGGAGAGCCAAGCACGAAAGACGGCACTGCAGGAAACAATTTTTCGGTGAAAGAAAATGAGGACAGAATAAATGTCCCGGTAAGTAATATTAAGTTTGTTGAGTTTAGTAAACTTCGGCGAAATTAGAATCCCAAGGAAAAAATAACACTTAAAGAATTATTGCAGCCATCGAATATTTCTGACAGTATGCTACAGAGGGGAGCTAACATAAGAGTTATGAGTTATAAGATATAATCTAAGTCGTAACATTGCTGTATGGAGCTGCAGATTTGGTTGCAGGTTAACATAGCTGGACTGGCCATCGGGCATACCGGACATATCCCCAGTGACTTATTTTTTTTTTTTTTTTTTTTGTAACGGCATGAACAATGAGAGGTGGTGGATTGGCCAGATGCAGGTCGATGTGTAAAAATAACTCAGTTGTTTGGTGGTGGCTATGGCGGGGCTTCCACAGAGGCCAGCAGCTGGATGAGGGAAGGGGAGGCAGGAGGAGAGCCCCGAGGCAGCCGCCAGTCCGAGTGTCAGGTGAACTGAACTTCAGGTAAGAAGTTATGACCTGCAGTCTATCTGGGTCAGATATAAACCAAGTTTAGGTGGAGTTTATTTTCATGTTGCTGACTTTTTACTGTCAGTTGCAATAACTCGTACTGCGTTCTAGCCAGTTTGACGGAGTTTCTATACAGCTGGGTGGGTGCTATGATGTTACTGATAGTGAACTTTATTTTATTCATAAGGTTAGTTAGTAGAGTTGCCAACGGCTCCTTAAAAAAATGGAATGGTCCCTCAATCAGAGAAAATATTACACGTTTCGTATTGAGCTGAGAAGAGACGCAGTTTGTCCCGAACTTTAGCTAGAATGGAAAAAAGACACAAAGCTGGATTTATTCTGTCTTTATGCTGCACAGCTGCCTCTTCTTCTCTCATTCTCTCCCCCTCTCTCTCCTGTTGCTACTTCAATCATGAAACTGATCAATGATCAGCTGATCGGCTTTTCTCTCTTGTTTGTTTATCGCCCACTTTGCGCCAGAAAGAGGAAACCAGCGGATGTTGCGCTAAACAACAGCAGCACGTTTAAGCTTGATCAGCTGTTGTTAGAATTTATTTAATATTAATTTCTAGGATCAGCTGATGTTTGCTGGAGCCACAGCTGTAAAGCTGCTGGTCATGATGTCGGTTTGGATATGTGGTGAGAGGGAAACATGAAGATGAAACCAGGAGATGTCCTTACTGAATCATCAGAGCTGTGATGGAGAAACAGGTTTACCTTTTAGGTGACATGAATGAGTTGAAGTTATCAACTGTTTCTGAGAGACAAATAACACCAGCATCCTTTTCTAAGCAGCTGACAGCTGGTAACTGTGCAGGGGCGGATCTAGCAAAGTGTTGCCAGGGGGCCAGGTAGGGCATTAACAGGGAAAGGTGGGCACAAAGAAATACTTTTCTTTCTTATTCTCATTTAAAATATCTAGCTTTTAATAAATAATTATCTAAATCTTACAACCAAAGTTTTTATCTGACGTAAAATGTATAGAAATCATACATATACCAACAAGACTATACATCACTGTCACAACAGCATTTGTTTTCATTCAAAGGCTTTATGGTTTTAATACCTGGTGGGCCGGTCTGTAGTCAAAATGCCCGATTTTCTGTCCCAGTCCAGCCCTGCAGGTTAATACTGGCAGTGTCACCATGCCAGCTGACTGGATTTCATCATCAGCCAGTGTTGTTCTTTATCAATATTACCAAAGTTTACCATAAGGCAGCATAGAAAGTATTTACTTGCTTTAAGGTTTTATTCAAATGTTAGTCTTTTCAGTTGTTTCCCCACTTTTTTCCTGTTTCAAAATCAAACACCAGTTTGTGAGAAGATTATCTTCTTTTTTTAACAGGCAGATAAAGTTTTGCATTGGCTAATTTGTCAATTGTTTGTTACAAATGTTCGTATTTTAATATTCAAAAATGTTTTTGCCCAAAACATATGTGCACTATATGTCAGTAAAAATACTATGCAAATATTGATGTCCTTGAATGCTGAGTAAACACTGACAAAACACTGATTGTATCTCTTGTACTTTATCAACGCAGTATCTAAAAACTTTGCACAGTAGTGGTTAAAATCTCATTCTAATAAGAGTTAAAAGCGCATTCGGTTATTAGGTTTACAGGGTTATCGAATTATGGTTAATAGAATTGTTTTTAACATTATCTGCCAATTACATCTGCCACCCTTCTCCAAATCTGTGCCCCTACCTGGCCCCCCCAACAAAAATTTTCTAGACACGCCACTGCATGAGAACGGTGAGCAAAGATCCCAGAACCACACGGGGGGACCTGGTGAATGACCTGCAGAGAGCTGGGACCAAAGTAACAAAGGTCACCATCAGTAACACACTACAACGGCAGGGAATCAAATCCCGCAGTGCCAGACGTGTTCCGCTGCTGAAGCCAGTGCATGTCCAGGCCCGTCTGAAGTTTGCCAGAGAGCACATGGATGATACAGCAGAGGATTGGGAGAATGTCATGTGGTCAGATGAAACCAAAGTAGAACTTTTTGGTATAAACTCAACTCGTCGTGTTTGGAGGAAGAAGAATACTAAGTTGCATCCCAAGAACACCATACCTACTGTGAAGCATGGGGGTGGAAACATCATGCTATGGGGCTGTTTTTCTGCCAAGGGGACAGGACGACTGATCCGTGTTAAGGACAGAATGAATGGGGCCATGTATCGTGAGATGTTGAGCCAAAACCTCCTTCCATCAGTGAGAACTTTGAAGATGAAACGAGGCTGGGTCTTCCAACATGACAATGATCCAAAACACACCGCCCGGGCAACAAAGGAGTGGCTCCGTAAGAAGCATTTGAAAGTCCTGGAGTGGCCTAGCCAGTCTCCAGACCTCAACCCCATAGAAAATCTGTGGCGGGAGTTGAAAGTCCGTGTTGCTCGGCGACAGCCCCAAAACATCACTGCTCTCGAGAAGATCTGCATGGAGGAATGGGCCAAGATACCAGCTACTGTGTGTGCAAACCTGGTAAAGACCTATAGTAAACGTTTGACCTCTGTTATTGCCAACAAAGGTTATGTTACAAAGTATTGAGTTGTATTTTTGTTATTGACCAAATACTTATTTTCCACCCTGATTTACGAATAAATTCTTTACAAATCCTACCATGTGGATTCATGGATTTTTTTTTTTCACATTCTGTCTCTCACAGTTGAAGTGTACCTCTGGTGCAAATTACTGACCTCTGTCATCATTTTAGGTGGGGGAACTTGCACAATCGGTGGCTGACTAAATACTTTTTTGCCCCACTGTACCTGGATGATTGAGCATGCATCAAGATGAAAATAAGATACCTTGTAAACCGTGTTGAACGGATAAAAACGTTATTAAAAAAAACTTCTAAACTTCTACACTTCATATATTAGTCAACTGAATCAACTTTAGATTTAGTCTTCTACAATCTTGGGATTTAGTTGACTAAAACTAGAATAAAAGCCTATGACTCAAACTAAATCAATATTTGCTGTCAAAATGAACACTGGCAGGTAGATTTAGTAAATGACATATTGTAGAAAAATTTTAAAAAGGCACATGTCTTAACTTATTGAATGGCTGTTTTGAAAGTAAGAGGTCATTACAATAAGTGGACCAAATTAATAACAAAATATAGGACTTCGGTGCTTGAAACATAATATGGCTGATAGTACTTTTAACAACACTCAATTATCTGGGGGTAGCTTTTAAAATTAATGTGTCATTTGACCCTGACTGCTCCTGTAGCTGGTGTCTGAGTGAACTGTTTTTCTCAGTGAAATTTTGGTTTGAGAAAAACTTCACAAACAAGCTCTTTTGCCAAATTAGCAGGGATCTGCTTTCATTGTAGAAACGAGTCTAAGTATGCCTGAAGCTAGTTGGACTGACATTTTCTGAATGTTTTCTGCTGCTTTCTCAGTCAGTCATGGTAACGAGTATAATAATAATTACAGTGCTGTGAAAAAACTATATTCTGCTCATTTCGAATTCTATATTTTTATCTTTGAACTATATTAGGCCAGCTTTGTAAAATGTTTTTTTTATGTTAGTCTTGGGTTCATCCACTGTTTGACAAAGATCACCTCGTTTTAAAAGCCACCTTTTCCCTTAATGGCTGCCACTCATAAACAGAAGGTCTGAGCAGCTTGTTGGGCTGCTGAGCTCACAGATGGATATCACCTGAGATGACCAGAATAAGCACATCACCTCTCTTTGTCAACATACAGATCAAAGATTTAATATAAAAAAAAAGAATAACAACTGGGTTTAACATGCAGCCTTGAGCTCATAAGACATGAATTGCAAAGTACTGACCTCAGAGTTTGCAATTTCCTGTTTTACACACAGTTATTTTCATAATTCTGTGGACAGTATCTGATTTGATTGAACATTCATACATATTTATACCACCCAGCTATTCAACAATCATTAGAAGATGTCTCTTTTGTCCTCTGAAGTTTTCCCTTTTTGTCTCACTCATCCAGATCTGGCACTGGCACACACTTGTGGGTGTTGGGAGAGCTCTCAGTATGAAAAGCAGGTGAATTACAGTAGTCTGAAGAGGTGAGATAAGAGGGACGGCTCTACAACGCGGAGTGCTGCGATCCCTGAGGAGATCATGTGTGGTGAGAGCACAGCCTCGCTGAAGTAACACTCAAGAGGGAGACTCACAAGAGGGAGTTTAAAAACACTTGGCCAGTTTTCTTCAGCGGCGCTGTGGCATTTAAGAGCCGACATCCTTGACAGTGTGACCAGTAGAGCACAAACAAAGACAGCTCAGAAGAAAATGAAGCTAAATGTTGAATACCTGCTGGCCTCTGTAGCCAACGAACCTCAACACTGACCCTGGCTGTGTTGGACAGAGAGCCTTTCTGAATATTAAACTGCTGCACCTTCCTGAAAACAAGCACACCTCCTGTCTTGGTGTTAGCCTCAACATTTAATTGAGGGTAGACTCGCATAATAACACATCTCCCCTGACATTTACATTTTAGACTTCCAGGAGTGAGGAGTTAAAGGTGTGTGAGCCATAAAACACTCAACAGCAAATAGCTGAACACATTTTTATGACATTAGATGGCCTATTATGGCGAACGACACCAGGGAAACGAGACCTGTTTTGCTTCAAGATAAGAATACGCCACCGAGAGTAGAATAGGATGTTGAAAAGAGAGTGATCCAGGTTGCAGATATTTGCCTTTTTAGCCTATAAAAATGTATAGGAATTATAGGAGAAAATATCAAGGTGGAAAATAACACAATTCACTTATCTAACACAGATGAGAAAAGCAGCTCTTTTTGCCTGAGGTGACAATAATAAAAGAAGGAAAGCTCCCACTGTAATGCAGAACTCCACTGACAAAAAAAACTATTATGTTGACACTTGAGTGATGGGACAATACGTTTCATCTCAATAAAATATCCTTCCATCATCCGAAAGTTTAATCATTTCTGGTACCTGAGTTAGATTTAGGAGTATGAGAGTTAAACTTCGCCTGTCCATTCATCCACAGTGTCAGTTTTATTATTCAGGGTGAATAAACTGTGAATCTGACAGCAGTAAAAAGTCTCAAAAGATTAAAAAATTTCTCTGGAGTGCCAAGGCCTCGGCGTTGCCAAGTACAATTAACCACCACTGACTGACAGGCACACTAATACTTGGCACTGAAGAGACAAGGAGGGAGATCACGGCTCATTCACCTGCATTGTCCACTTCTTTACTGTTTTACTGAATAGAAAGTGCCCACAGAGTGCGTGACAAAGCTGAGGACCTTGAATACCGATGAGCTCCATCCATCACCTCAGCAAACAGAAGGTGCTGCACTTCAGAGCTCTATAAGCCCCACAAACCCAAAGTTCAGTGCCTGTCAGTATGAGCGGAGCCAACTTATTTAGCCGTTCAAAGCACGTAGCAGTAAGCAGGATAATGAGGCTCCAGCGATGGTTGTTTTTGCTCCAGAGCGCTAACAATCATCCTCAAGCAGAAAACGTCAATGTTTATTTTACTAATCTGCACTACTTCTGCCTCGAGCTTGACCCAAAGAGGCTGAACCTGGGTGTAGCGGTGAAATAAAAAATGATGCGTATTCAAGTTTACCTTTTTCCTTTTGACTCAACACTACTTTATGGGAAACTAATAAAACAAGAAGAGACAATAAAATCACAGAACTGACCTGAGAAAAGAGCAAAAACACTACTAGAAGGGCCAGAGTTCCAGTTTAGCTGCACTATTCTACACAGCAGAACACATCCATGCATTTGCTTTCATTGCCCAATAAACAGTTAACATCCCAAAGACAAACCATTTACTACAATGTAACAGAAATCAGCCCCAAATTTGCTTTCTTGTGAAATCACTACCTCTGATTATGGCTTGACAAATTCATTGACTATACTACTGGCACCACCTTTGACTAATTGCTATTGTTTCTGCTATTTTACCCCTTCCCTTCTGTCTCTTGTTGTTGCTCTCCTGTTTTCCCTGCCAGCCTCACCAGCTCCATGCCATCCCTCCCTCTGTTCAGTTCACCCAGTCTGCCATAGCCTGCCAGCCTTTTCTCCAGCCTCTCCAGCTCTTCTTCCTCAATCTTTAACAAAGCCTCGCTCAACTATTTGCCTGTCTAGTTCCCAGTTCACCCTGTGGGTCCACAAAGTTGTTTCTTAACCAGTTATTTTTACAGCTAGCTTTACAGCTTTTTGCATCACTGAAATAAAATGTATATATATGCATGTCTTCCAAATAACAGAGTATTTGGAATCATCACTGAATTTATTTCATGTCTGTGCACTTGTGAGTTAGGCTGCACATGAGCTTTTATGATTTTTTTTTTCTCACCAAAACAGCTGTAGGACATTGTTTTGTTGGGGTTATACATTTCTTCACAGATCTGGACCAGAGCATCACTGAGCTCCTGGACAGTTTGAGGTGCAATCTGGAAGTTTTGAAAAACATGAGGTGTCAGGATCAGTCTGTAGTATCACTTCCTTAATCCTCCAGGATCTGCCTGCATACTCTTGCCACATGAGGCTGGGCACTGTGCTGTACCAGGAGGAACCCAGGCCCCACTGCACCAGCATAGAATCTGACAATGGGTCCAAGGACTTCATTGTGATACGTAAGGGCCGTCAGGGTGCCATTGTCTAATCTGTAGATGTCTATATGTTCCTCCATGGATATGCCTCCAAATAGCATGACTGACCTCACCACCAAAACAGTTGCTTGATGTTCCAGGCACCAAAACATTCTCCATGGCATCTCTAGAACTTTTCCTATCTGTCCCGTGGGCTCAGGGTGAACCTGCTCTCATCTGTGAAAAAGTGGTGGACCTGCCACTTCTATGGCAAATGTCACTCAGGTTCCAAGGTGCCGGGCAGTGAGCACAGGACCCAGTAGACATCGGGCCCTGAGACCACCCTCATAAAGTCTGATTCTGATTGCGTGGTCAGAGATATTCACACCAGTGGCCTGCTGGAGATCATTTTGTAGGACTTCAACATTGGTCATCCTGTCTGTCTTTGCACAAAGGACCAGACACTGGTCCTTTTGATGGGTTAAGGATCTTCTGCAACCCTGTCCAGCCCTTCGAGAGTAACCACCTGCCACTTGGAATCTCCTCCATGCTCTTGAGACTGTGCTGAGAGACTCAACAAACATTCCTCATTGTTGTCTCTCTAGTCCACCTATTGTTAATGTTAACAAATAAAAACCACAGCTCAAAAATCCAAGTAAAATGAAAGTGAATCCAAATTAAAATGAAGTAAAAACTCAAATGTCCGTTTGATAGTTTAGAATTATGTTATGTTTAGATTCAAAAGGTTTCCGATTTAAATGTATAAATTCAGGTCTCTTCACACGGTTCTCAGTCTCCTCAGTGTACACTTTATTGTTTCCCTGTCACTCGCCAGGCTGTCTTGATACTTTCCACAGTTAAGTGTTCCAGCTGTTCAAAGTTGCATTTCCCATTTCATCTTCCTAGCTAAGGTTGCTCAATTTCTTATCTCTGCCTCAGTTTCTTCTCTCGCTTGTATTCCTACTTCCTAGTCTAGTTCTTGTTGTGTATTGCATTGCTTTTTTGCACCATTTCCCTCATTTGTTTGCCTTGCTGAGTGACCTCCCAACATGATAAATAAGGGCCTTTTAATGAGCTAATAGAATGACATTTGAAGCAGGCAAATGATACTTCTCTATATTGTTGACTCTACAGCTCCTCAGTTTCTTTGAATCTCATGAATGTCCAATCTTTTTACTAAATCCACTGATGTCAGTTTACCGAAACAAACTGAATTGTGCATGTTTTCTGGGGGTAAATAAGTCTTCAAAATGTTTTCTTCTATGTTTGCTTGTAAAAAGAAAAAAAAAAACAATTTAAAAAAATTCCAAATGCAAATTTAATCATGTTAAATAGGAGCATCTCTTTTTTTTTGTTTCAATTGATTCCATATTCTTAAAATAAAGAGATAATGTTCACTTAAATAAATGAAAGGCAGACATGGCTACTGTAGCAAGTTGACTGGAAAATGGAGAAAAACAAAATAATGATCTCATTAAAAAAATCAGTGACAGCTTACATATGCCCTAAAGATGAACAGTAAACAAAAAATACACTAACAGTTCTCTTTTTTTTTTTTTTTTCATTTACACATTATGTAAGATTTATATTCCGGCCTTGATAGACAGAACAAGCTGATTAAAACTGTTGAATTATTCAACAGCAGCCAATATCTGTTTTAAAGCTGCCTGTGACCCGACTTGTTAATTGATTAATTGAAATGCAGAGCAGTGTAGTGTGCTAACTAATACCCTGAAGGTAAGGACATGGCAGGAGCGCTCCTCTCCTGGTTTAATTAGCATTGCTTTGACACATAATTAATAGCACAAGATGAGAGAAGCTGATCAGGCTTTAGAGCAGCATATGGCACCTACCGTGCCATCTACAGAACAACCGCACTGTAGCTACAAATGCCCAAAATAAGTAATTCAATGCAGTTTTACATAATTTGGGGTACTGCATTCTACCATAGCCTTCTACAAATTACAGTATTATATTTATGCTGGCAGACACACCAGGAACCAGAATTTTTTATGCAGATTATAGTAAAAAAAAAAAAAATGACAGTACAGCACAGTGGATGGGAAAGCAGACTTTGATAACCTGCCCTGCACCACAAGGGAACCAAACACAGTCTTTTTTTACTTATTCTGCAATTTGAGCAGGAAAGACAAAGAAATAACACAAAATACTGATAAGATGGAAATGGACTCTATTCTCTGCAGCAAGAATGAAGCAGAATCAGTAGAAATGCTGAACACACTCATTCACAACACAAAGCTCTCTTTCATGGTATGGTTCTCATTTTTGTCCAGCTACTTAAAATGTTCGTCCCATGATGTCCACAGTCTGAATTACAGACGTAAATGTTAAAAATAAATGACAACAAATTTTAACGATGACAGGAAGTTGGTATTTGTATCATATGACCGAAAATAAAACCTATTAGGTCAAAAACATTTCGTATAGCATTGCATAATCTAGAGGCAGTTCTTGTAAACAAGATTGCTTTTGGCTAAGAGAAGATCAATACCATCTCTGTACTGTATATGAGGCTGGCAGCGGATTAGTGGTGTACTCACAATGGCTTCTGTTGCCTTGTACTACTCCTGAGCATGAATGACCCCCTCCCCACTCCTCGTCTGGTCCACTCTCACACTGTGCTTAATGATTTGGGCCAAAGTGTGCTTCAGTTTGTCTCGGAGTTTCAGCTCCTCACTCGTGCTTCCTCTCTCTATTGTTCACCTTTTAAAAGTGCTCTTATTTGCAGAGCTGAATGAGTTTATAATATGTATTTTGTTGCTTAACTGTGGTAATTTTTGAAAATGGTGATGCACTGTATTAATTTATTAACTGACACAGTGATGGAGAGTCATGCTTAGGCACCATTACCAATCATTCGGGATGGGAATCGAGAATCGAGTAGTCCAATTCCTTGGAATCGTTAGTCTGCCTGCCTATCGATCCCGATTATCGGTTCTTGCACTCTCGCTATGATCAGCTGATTTCAGTTCATGTGTCAGAGTAGGGAAATAGTGGCGCAGTTTACAGCATGGATATGGGCATTTCTTTTATTTTTATTGCACAAAAGGATGAGGGCGGGATGGTAAAATGGAGATTGCTCCAGGACAAAAACAACTGAATCATACTGTTAACACAACTTCGGCTCTTCGCAAGCCAGCCATAAAACACAGAGTAATGTTAAGCCTGAGTGAATGCTGATCCCAGGATGAATGTCTTTATTCTGGGTGTAATTAAGTAATGTACTGCGTTACTACTAAGAAAAGTGAAAACTTTTTTACATTATAACCCCAGCACTGATCACAACAAAGACGTTAAATACCTCCAAACATTCAACCATGCAGCATGTAATTAATTTCCATGAATGTAATGTCTTTGATACGCTGCTTAGAGATGGTGGTGACTCTGAAAGTGGAGCCAATGGGAATCACTAAGGAATCGAAACGATAAGCGATATGACAGTATCGATAATGGAATCGGAATCACTTATTTCTTATCAATTCCCATCCCTAACCCATCACACTACAGTTACGGTACATAGTAAATATAGTAACATTTTATTTATGTAGCACTTTTCAAGACAAAGATCACAAAGTGCTTCACAACAAAATGCCAGATCGCAGCAGTCAAAAAAGGTAGCCTTGGGGGTCAAACGTGCTTTCGTACAGTAGAGGTTACCCAGTATAAGGATGCACTAGCTTAGCTTAGCATGAAAACTTCAAGGAAATGGCTAGGCTAGCTCTGTCCAAGAGCAACAAAATATACCTGCGAACAACTCTAGAGTGAGTTTTACAGGTGTTTTGCAGGCAGTGTTGGCCAGTTCTGGATAAAGCTGGTAGCTGATTTCAGTCAAATCATATTCCCAGATGACATACCATTCCTTTGCATAACAACATGTACACCAGTCAACAAGCCCTCCATATAAACAACCACTTCAGCCATCCCTCTGTACTATCTGAAACAGCATATGGAAGCCTTATTGAAACTTTACATATTGAATATTTTTCTTGTTTTGGATACAGTTGAAATTCCACCCTTCGGACTTCCTTAAAAGTACCAGGTAACATCACGGTGAACACTCCAGAGTCTTGTTAAAGTAGTGGTTAGATACTGAAAAGTGGCATAAGGTGATAATTTGTCTTTGAATGTATTTATTCATATGCATGCAAGGGGTGCATTCAGGCTAAAACTGCTAAGCTTCTCATTAACCAATAAACACGCTATGCTAATTTTAGATCTTTTTCCTGGTCTGATCAGCTTAAATCATAAGTATAATCAGCCCCGTAATGGCCTTCTCGTTTGGTGTCAACAGACGTGTCAACATCATAATACAGCCCACACAAACTCCATCCTAATGCACAGGCAGTCTGCATTATAACATATCACTGCCTTTCAAAGAAGAGAACAATCGTCCTCCTTTTTGAGACATGCCACAATGAATAATGACATGAGAGTCATTGTGGGATACAGGATTCAACCAAATGAAGCGGCCACAATGACAAAGCAACATTTAAAATCTATTCATCTTTAAATAGCAGGGTTTATCGTACTTGAACTACTGCACAGAAGAGTTGAAAGACACTGCTGAGAAACAGGATTTTCTCGAGGGTTCAGATCAACCGCAGCTGAAACCCAAAGCATTCACTCACTGTGAATCATAATGCCAGAATTATGCAGATTTAGAGGGAATGCTGCAGGCAAAATCACTCGTACTGATGGCTCCGGGGGGAAATGTGTATAATAAAAAATCTACTAATCCGTCAGCTGCAGTAAGTAAATGATTTGAATATATTTGACTCTTAATTGAAAACATCAACACATCTTCAGAGAAAGAAAAATTTAATTTGTCTCTAGCATTCAGTCAAAAGGATCCCAGATATTTGTATCACCGAGGCATCTTATTTTAAAAGTGAGACATTAAACTGAATGACACACTCTGGGTTTAAAAGGAAAAATGAAAAAGCAATTTTCTCATTAGAGTTAATGATGCTTAAAGAACATACTCAGCACAGGCCACTGATCTATAGTGTTGTCCATTATGCTAAAACTCTAACCACATAAGAAACAGTTAATCCACCAACTGTACTCAAGATTAAAACAACCTGATGACAGACAGGATGCAAACTCCTGGACTGTACTAGGAACTGAGGAAAAAGACCTTTAGGATTCACTTTTATACAATAGATATAATTTCCCTTTTAACCCTTACCACAAAGGGTGTAGTTTCACTTAATATTGTAAAAAGTATTTCTGCTGTATCACTCAACTTAACTCTCTAAACTGGTCAACAAGTACTGACAGTTTTCCACAAATTGCATCACCAGTGTTCCACATATCTAAGAGGAGAAAAAATCGATTTGCCAGTTTAAACTTCTCTCTCAAATTTTGAAAGTTCAGCATCTCAAGTTTCCCTCCCTGCAGGCCTACTAGGTTGTTGTTGTGGCTGTCCTCTAGGTCATTCGGTGGTCTCTTCTGTGGTTGGACACACTAACATCGTCTTGGACTGCAGCTTGGATGACATTCCTTTTCCTGCATTGGACTTCGATAGGACGGGCAGTTTAACAAAATAAGGACCAGAATGGCTGTGAAGGTTCTCAGTCATCCAGGTCATCGTAGTCAAAGGAGCTTGCAAAGAAAAGCGTCTGGACTTCTTTAAGTTGCTTGAAGACGTTTCACCTCTCATCCGAGAAGCTTCTTCAGTTCTAAGGTCAAATGGTGGAGAGTCCCAGATATAAACCTAGTGGGAGTTTCCCCCCACAGAGGGACAAAAGGACCCCCTGATGATCCTCTAATCGCCTGAGCCAAGGTGTGAAATTGGGTGTGGGACCCAATCAGGTGACAGGTTGTCAGGTTGTCAACTCTCTGCCATCTATAATCCAGTTTTGAGATCCCTTCCCAGACGCCTTAACGCCCACTCACATCCTGGGCCATCTGACCTCCGGAATTCGCATGATAAGGTGGGGCCAGGTTTCACAATGAACACACCCGAAACTCTAGCTGATTGGGTCCCACACCCAATTTCACACCTTGGCTCAGGCGATTAGAGGATCATCAGGGGGTCCTTTTGTCCCTCTGTGGGGGGTCACTCCCACTAGGTTTATATCTGGGACTCTCCACCATTTGACCTTAGAACTGAAGAAGCTTCTCGGATGAGAGGTGAAACGTCTTCAAGCAACTTAAAGAAGTCCAGACGCTTTTCTTTGCAAGCTCCTTTGACAAGGACCAGAATGGGGATTACAGTCCTCAGCTACAATCCAAGACAGTGAAGTCGTCCATCAGCACTTCAGCAGGAAACTCACTGTAGAGGCAGTTGATTACTGTATATGTTGGAAAGTACTTGGCCATGTACCGAAGCTCCTCAGCCATGGAGTCAATGCCACAAAACTTCCTGCATACAGATTTTGTTATTAGGTGGTATGCCACTTCAAGGCCGAGTTGCTATGGTTCCTAAATGCTTCCACTTTACAATAAAGCCCCTCTATGGCATGATTTTTTTAATGCTATGAGGGTACCAAAATGTCACAGTTTTCTGTATATACAGTGGTCCCTCGTTTATCGCGGTTTATTGTGGGTTTTAAAAATAACCCACAATAGGTGAAATCCGCGAAGTACCCAGATTTATAGAATGAAACCAAAGATCAAACCCTGTTTTCAGGTCCATAATATGGGAATAGAGGAGATGCAAGACAATTTAACATTAATGAATCAATGGTACTGAAGTACAGAAAGCAAGAAGAAGGAGTTCAGTAACGTTTGACTCTATCTGACTGTTTTGTTTCGCCTAATGCGTCTTATAATCCGGTGTGCCTTATGGTCCGAAAAATACGGTAACTTCTAACTTCCTTTAGCATGTCCAGAAGTCCAACTTTTTGTGTGATGGTTAGCATCTTCCTTTGCCCTTTGGGTGCTACCGCAGGTGTCTTTGAGGGTGCAAAATGTTTCGTCGACAGTGTTGTGTTTGTTGGGGAGAAAACTTACAAACATACAGTCACACTGCTAGCGATCGAAGAGTTATGTAAATTTCACAAGCTGAACGCATTCTGTACTATACAGGAGACACGGCACGAGATTGACTGACAGTGGTCTGCAGCCGATCAGGACGCAGAACAAAATGCACTGTAAAAAAATAAAAAATAAAAAAGCATACATAATTGCGCACACAAACACAAAAAAAAATCAGCAAAGCAGCGAGACCGCGAAAGGTGAACTGCATTATAGTAAGGGACCACTGTATTTATGTTTAGCACCAACACCGGTACAGTGTCTTAAAAGCACTGATATTGGGATTTGGTGCTATATAAATAAAAACTAAATTGAATTGAATAAAATTAAGCAAACATCAAGTTATTTTTCTTATAAGCACTTAATCCAATAACTTTATAACTGTGTTTGTGTGTCAATGATACACATGCATCATCATTATGTTCCTCGAACCTGTTTCTGGGTTCCACTCTTACCTACTGTCACTCACATAAAGTTCACTGTCCTCACTGAGGGGATGACCCTAACTGTACAAGAGTGCACATTCTCACACACACACACACACACAGCACTTTTCTACTCTACTGAAGCACTCAAAGCACTTTATACAACATGCGTCATTCTCCAATTCATACAATTACTTTTTTCTATTTTCTAAATCATACTCATTTTCTTATCTATTTTCTAGCATACACATTTCCTAGTTATTTGCACATGCTAGTGCTTTCTATTTAACATTCACACTCCAGTGCAATTAGTATCTTGCCCCTAGGATAAGTGGCATACAGACTGGAGCAGCCAGGACTTGAACTACCACAATTACAATTAGTAGGTGACCTGCTCTACCTCCTACACAACAGCCACCCCCAAACACAGAGGTTGTCCTGAAGATCCTGATCCCTGCTCAAATGCACCTGATTCAAAAGATCAACTGGGTAGTAAATGTCCCAGCTTCTTGATAACAAGATGATCATTTGAATAAGTGTCCTTTTGCAGGGAAGTGTTAATGTTACTTTTCCCTGTTGGGTCATGATGTTAATTTGTGTCAGCTGTTTCCCCATGTGTTTCCACTTCCCCTGATTGCCACCTGTGTGTATTTAGTCTTTGTGTTTTAGTCAGCCTTTGTCAGGTCGTCCGTTTTCCCACCCTCCACGTCACTCCAGATTTTTAAGGTTTTCATGATTCTGTTCACGGCATGGCCATGTTTTTAATTCATGTTTGTATTCTGTAGTTTCTTTCATGCTTGTGATGGACCAAGTTGAAAAACAGGAGGAGTCCCAGGAATCACTAGAAAAATATGGTTTTCATTTATTTAACCCACAAAAATTATATTTACAAAAGTAATAAATGTTGAGCTCATAAAAGAGGTCAAAGAAACAAAACTGAACTCAGGCAAAGACTGCAAACTTAACAAACCAAATGACTGCACGCACAAACATAACTGACCTCCACGAAATGACATACAAGGGTTTATATAATGGCTGATCAGACCATTGTGACACATGAGGGGTATCTAAACAAAACACAATCATAAATCACAGAACAATGCAGCACAATCTAGTTTGTTAATAAACTAAACACTAAAGAAGAAAATCAAAACCCATTAAACCCTGAACTCAAATACTTTGTTTTTAAATGAAAGAAAACACGCATTCTCCCCTTCAGTAGGAAGTGGTGGTGTGGTCCAGTTATCCCTCTTTGCATTTAATGGTTTCAAACCCTGGCTGCCATCTTTTGTCCACCAACTCCCAAGGATGATGGCAGGTAAGAAATAAAAAGACAAAGTTTAGTCAAAAATCAAAGTAATGAAGTGGTATGAATACATTGTGCACGCTTACAAATAGAACAAATGTATCCAAACCAATCAATACATTTAGTAACACACTTTAGTTTTCAATATGTTCAAATGAAGAAATGAAGAGTTACTGACTTTAGAGTGTGGCCCCAGGTTTGGCCATCACAATGCTCCTGCGCAAAATCGTGTTCATAGTCGTCATAGTTATTTCTAGTATTTCCTTGCCACTGTTAATGTTTTGTTCTGCACTCTTCTCATCAGCCCAAATAAAGGCTCGCTTTTCTCACACACACACACACACACACACACACACACACACACACACACACACACACACACACACACACACACACACACACACAGAGGACTTTACTGTTTTATAGGTCTATGTTTTTTTGTTTTATATCTGATCCTGACAAAACAGCAAGAGGAAGAATCCTCAGGTGGGGAAAAAAGTGATCTAATCAAAAATCAAACAGGGCAAAGAATGCATTCTCCAAGCTGAGAAACTTGATATTTACTACACAGCCACCCTGCCTGTCTGTGCACACTTTGCCACGAGTCAGAACAAGACTCTTATCTCTTCGTGACCAAAACTCCAGCGGCCAGTGCAACACAAAAAAGAAAAAAAAATGACCTCGGACAAACAATTTTCTACTTATTGCTAATGTCAGAGTTTTATATAAGGTGCATAACAGCTACGTTTTCTCTGCCTGTGCACAGCCTCTTCATACCTCAACTAAAACACAGAAAGAGCTGCAGTCACAGCATCTCTTCAGTTTTACTTTACAGCCATCCCCCCCGGGGAGTCATTAGAACAGCAAGTGCTCTTCAAAAAAAACTTCTTTGCAGATAATTTGATGTTCTCAAATGTCCTCTGCCTCACTCAGCTTTTTCGAGGGCTTGGGGAAAAAGAGAATAGTTTGATTTCTTTGACTAGCGAAGAGATTTGGTCCAAAGTTGTGACCAGTGTGGCAGAGCTTTCAGACTTAGCCTTTATAGGACAATGTAAGTGTGGGCAGCAGAGGATCCAAATGCAGACAGACTCAAGTTCACCACTGCTCAGAAATAATAAATAACTGAGAGACCACGGTTGCTTTTTGACTCTATAGCAAGCTGAAAAATCCAAAACTCAGAGAAGCACACACATAAAATGTTAAACCACCCATTTGACACCAAATAAGCACTCCAGTTCCTCCTCAGAAAAATGCTCATCCAGGTGATGATGATTGTAATTGCAGAGCAGAGGGCTGTAGATGACATCACTCAAGAGCAGTACTGCGCACATTTGTTCTGTGCCTGCCTTAGATTTAATCTTTCACTCCAGCTTGAAGTATTTTATCTTTGTGTTGATAATGTGTTTCACCGAAATTGAATTTTTTGTTTCCTGGTATGTCTGAATGAAATTTATCACACAGCTGCAATATGAGCGATCAAGACTTGAAAACTTCCTGCAGCTACTCTCAACTCCCTGACGACTGAGAGAAATAACAGACTCCGCTGTCAGTCCAAAAATCTGCTCGTATAAAAGTTCTAATTCTTTTCAGGAAACCATAAAATACTGCAGAAATACTGAGGCAAAAAATGTAGCTGTTATAGTGACACAATGGTTGTCCACTCTAAATAATGACGTCTAATCACTTATTGCTCACTTATGGCTTTGTCATGTTAGAGTAAAAATAAGACTGAAAACTCTTCGCAAACAGTAAAAATTGGTGGTCGCATGGTGATTGCACTGAATAGGCAACCTCCAAACAATCATGGCCTGACTTCTGTACATCTGTGTATTTTGACAGCAAAAAAATTGTGATTTCTGACAATTTACCACGGTTATTATCACAATTTAACAGCCAACTTGACCCATTTAAATGCAAAGCGTTAGCAGCTTGATCGCTGTCTTAATGCACCAATGTTACTTTGAAGACAACAGCAGACATCTTCTCCATCTGCAAAGCAAACATTTCAAAGGCAACAAGACTGCAAGTTCATTGCACATGTTTGCAGTAATTTTGTTAATGTCACAGGCTCTAACCACTGTTTTCTCTTGTGTGACTATCACATTTGTGAATGTTATGGCTATAGTCAAAAAACATCTGTCAGTGAGTCTGGCTTAATCGTAGGCAGTTTTGTAAGTCACGAGGAAGCCTAGCTGATATCTGACGTCAATGTGGCCAAGCTACTTTTAAAATTGGCTTAACATGCTGCAAGTTTGAGGCATTTCGGTATTTCAAAATGTTACAAAGCGCTTCACACTACATTCAGTCATTCACCCATTCACACACAGGCGATGGCAAGCTACATTGTAGCCACAGCTGCCCTGGGGCGCACTGACAGAGGTGAGGCTGCCGGACACTGGCGCCACCGGGCCCTCTGACCACCACCACTAGGCAAACATGGGGTTAGTATCTTGCCCAAGGATATTTGGCATGCAGTCAGGAGGCAGCCTGGGATCGAACCATCGACCTTCTGATTAGTGGCTGACCTGCTCTGCCACCTGAGCTACAGCCACCCCTGTAATAGGTTGTCTACAGACCTACTTCACAAGGCTGTGTTAATAGAAAACAACCCTCATTAACAGCCTGGTGGTCCTAGGGTTTGTAATACACTTGCAGAAACTCTGGATTCATCCATCATTCACCTCTTCTGTTGGTTATATTTAGAAATAAATTGTATTATAAATATCATATTCTATTAAAGTTATATTTATTAAGATCAGGTAAGCTGTCCAGAAGCACTTGAAGGTGGTCGCCCCAAAAGTGTTACTTGACATGTGTTGAATAGGTTGCTAACGCTAAGCTTGGGGTATTATAATACTTTGAGTAGACTAGCCCAGAATGTGAAGCTAACTAGATCCCGAAGAGGCAGTGAAGGGAGAAACCATTAACTACCTTCTACTGAAGCACAACCTGGTCTTTACTTGAAATGCAGTATTCTTTGGTGACTTAATTAGAAAGAAGATACAGAAAGAAACAGTAATATTCTCAGTCTGAAATCGGTTCAGTCTTCAGATTTCTTATATGGCTGGATCTATTTTTTTATGCCCAGGCATTAATATTTATACCAGTGCAGTCTTGGCAAACGCACACAAAGTTGCAGGGGTCTGCAAAAACAAAGAGCTGAACATGAAAACCCAGGCACACTCTACTAAAAGCCAGCAGGGGATTAAATTATAGAGCCATTTGACAATATGACTACAGAGAGACAGGAATGTACTAAGGTCTGAACAAAGCTATCCTCTCATTCTACCAATGTCTTCTTTTTCACCTCTGTGTTCTTTACTTCACCTCTCTTGACCCTCCTACTTCCCAACTGACGTTATACTTATTTTTTCCCCTTTTTCCTTGCTCTTCTCCCCTTTTCTACATATCTTGACCCTCATTCCTTAGTTTCTGTCATAACTGCTGCTATCCTCCCTGTCATTGTCCTCCTCCTCCTTCGTCTCCTGAAGTCAAGTCAGCTCATCTTATTGAAGTGAGGGGGTGCATCCAGAGAGCAGATGGTGACACATACACACATACAGCAAAATCAGTGAGGGATAAAATGGGAAAGGCAGAGGAAAATGTCACTGCAGTTGTGAGAAACACAGAGGGAATACTCCAGCCAGACAGCCTGCAGACTCTGACCCCTAAAGTTTATCCTTCCACACTTTATACAGCTCTCCCCACTTCTCATTCCTCCTCTTTCTCACTACCCATCTCTTCATTTTGTCCTCTTCTGTTTCACCTCAAAGTGCTTAGTTCTAATTTACCGCTGTCTTATTGTGTTGAAATTCAGCCTCACCCTTCTGTCTTTAATGGCCACTGACTCAGCTCTGTCCTCCTCTCTAATACAAACTGACTGGCCGTGCTTCTTCTCATCAGCAGTCGCTGCAGAATATCAGAGGAGCAGGCTGCAGAGCTGTGGTCATGCAGTACTGACTTCATAAAAAATACACAGCAGTGGCAGCATTAAGCTGTGATCAGCATCTATTTTTGTAACGAGGGCGAATTAGGAGCGTGAGGCATGAAGTTACTATATGTAATGACGCTGAACACACATTCGCTAATTAGCCTTGCAAAAGTGGAGAATAATGCAGAAGTCATAAGTACCATTTTAACAGACCAACACGCTGGAATTCAAGGTGAAACCTGTTCTGCAAAGGGAAAGACATGAAAATGTGACATTAATAATTCTCATAGCGGTCTGTGTCTCCAGAGCTCAGTGACACCACCTGTCTCCTTCTGCGACTCGATGTTGAGCCAGTTTTTCATCATTTTTCTACTGGGCTCAAGTAAGGGTAAAGGCAATGACACAACTGTCACAGAGTAGTTGTTCATTTTCCAGCTTGCTAGTAGTGGAGGGTTAACATAAATGATGACAATAACTAATCAGAAAACAATACTTTGAAATGTCTAGAGAAGCTTCTGTATATGTTGTTACTCTAGTACACGAGACAAATTTATTTTATGCATTCTTATTATTGGGCCCATAAGGACATTTATAGTTTTCAAGTTTTGTAAGTATTAATTTCTAGGAATATAACAATAATTAATTCACACTGAGTCACATTTGGCCTTAAAAGCCTTTTCACACTGTTTCCATTCCTTGGCTTTTTAATAGCAAACCTTCCACCGAGACCATTTTTATTGAGGCTTTGGCAAATAGTAGATGGATCAACTGAAGGACCACATACATCTAAGGTCCTGTGTCCAGTCTTTGCTGACACAGGACCTGAGCTGGGTTCAGCTGCTGTTCATCTGCTGCAGGTAGTTTTGTACGCCGGCTACTTCTTCTTTTGTTCTCATCTTGTCCAGTTTCCCCAAATTTTTCAAGGACACACTGAACACAGTGCTGACATATGCAAAAGCTCTTTGGGAATCACCTTTTTTGTGCAAAAATACAAATATTGTGCTCTTGCAACAAAGTTCCTAAAGATATCTAAAACTGGTTCTTTGCCAAGATGTCTGTTTTATGTATACAGTGGTTCTCTGCTTCATCCCTGGCCTTTCTGATTCTTGAATGTTTCATAGGTCAGTGTTAAGTGGCTTAACAAGAAAAACAATTCCTCTGAAAACAAAAAATAAAAATAAAAATTAGTGTAAAAGCACAAAAAAAATTCCTGGATAATGTGGGAGAAGTATTGCTTAAGGCCACTTAATAAAATGACGAGAAAGTCTGGCTCCTTGGGAGCAAAATATAAAAAAAATGAAGAGTGGCACAAGATTTTGGAAATAACTGTAGATGTAGGCTATTATTTAATAGTATGGTTGTATTGTTGTTACTCTAAGCATCACCAATGCACGTTGGTTATACTGTTGGTCATGCTTGCATTTAGGTCTGTGTTTTTACATGCATATTTACATGCTTTTTTTAAACGTATGCAAACATTTTCAAAGCTTTATGAAAAGTTACCTGACAGCGAAAACCAAAGCGAAAGAATGAAGAGAAAACGTCTGCACCGCCGTGGCAGAAGGACAGACCTCAGTAGAAGTAGCACTTCCAGAAGACTATTAAAGTGACAACAAGTTCTCTGGGATGATGATTACCTCACAAGATAAATGGTTTCATTGTTTTTGGGAGCCAGGTTTCTTCTTATGGGTGGCCTTGGAATAAAAAATAAACCCATCCACCATGTCCTAATGTCAAATGACTGCACTTTAATCCTCTGTCAGGTCCTCACTTACTGGTTCTTATGATATTAAATCCAGATTCATGGCTGGTGGTTTCTCGCTTCCTCTGTAACCTTGACTCCATCATACCCCATTCATGACTCTATATTGCACAAATTTACATAAATGACCATTAAGAATCCATGACAAGGTTTTATTCTCAGCCACTTTTTTCAATATTCCTATGTTTATGTTCTTCTCTGTGCAAATAAGCAGCTCATTGAGAAGCAGTAAATTCCCTTGAGTCAAGACTGCGACACACCTGAAATATGCTGCTGAGTCAGCACCATCCTCTGCATTTTCATTATCGTATTAATACTGAAAGCGATACGGTATACTTTTACATTTACAACTCCCTAATATTCCCCTAGAGCCTCCACAGCCTAAATGACCCCCCTTTTTTTTGAAAAACTTTAATTTAATCTACCAATCAGCATTCAATATCTGAGTACTTATCTGCATAAATTACCACACCATGCTGTCTTTAATTTGATGTAATTAGCAAAAACTACTGCCAAGATAACTAAAGCATAATAGACTCTTTTTGGTGTCTACCTCAGTTTAGCATGATCAATGCACAGAATGGCAGCAGGTGGTAAGAAGAAAAAAAAGATTCACGACCAGATTGAATATGAATGAACATTACCTCCACTTTCCCAGGAGTCTGCTTCACATGACAAAACGTCTGACTCCCAAATAGCTTTTCAAACTGACTTTGAAGCTACGACAGGAGAGGACACCTTTCCTTCTCTCAGCAGGCAGAAAGTAAACTGACAACTAATAACAGCTTCAGGTTGAAAACTTCTCTCCTTGAGGACACAGAGAAACCAGTGAGTCACCATCGCTGAAACGCCAAGGAAAAATGCAAATGAGCGCGCGCACACACACACGTAAAGTAGGAGTGTGGTGGTATTATCTGTCATTAGGCTAGGATTAAAGTCATTTAGTGTTCTTGAGATTATCTGTCATTAGGCTATGATTATAGAGCACACTCCAGTGGCTCTAAATCAGCTCTGCGGGGAGATAAATACCTCGAGAAAGACTGATGAGACTGAGAAGTAGAAGGCAAGCACAAGACTGGGAACATACCTGAAGATGATAGCTGGGAAAGTGAGAGCAATCATCAGTCTTTCATGTGTGGATGATGAGTAATATGATTAATGACTGACTAGATAAGAAAAAACTATTTCAGAGGCGGCTAAGAAAGATAGTGTCACGTTAATAAATAATAGGGTGTGTGTTATCATAGCTGACCCATCTATTGATCGAAAGCTGACTCCATATTTCTTCCCACTGTTCCCACACCACCTACATGATCCAGAGCTGAAAGTCCAGAGATGAGAAAGAGTGCAATTATGTTTACAACTCCCAGCTGTGACTACAAGCTACAATATGTTTCCATTCATAATGTTACACTGCCTAAAATGATAAGACCCACAGTCAAATGGGACCAACTTGTCCATGAGTATTTGGACAGTGACCCGACTTTCATTATTTTGCCTCTACACACCACCACAGCAAATTAATGCGTAGAATCCAACAGCCAGAATGTGACTAAATGAAGACCTTTGGATTTAATTCTAGTGTTTTAACAAAAGTATCATGTTGAATGTTTTGGAGTTACAGTTACATTTTAGTTCCCTATTTATAAAGAAATTAATTTAGCACGGAAAGGCACATACTTTGTTTAATCCAACTCATTTTTCGAAAGTTTGTACAATGTTATGTCCTCAGTCACTATTTTAAAGCCTTATTTAATAAAATGTGACCAAACGTGACACATTTACCCCACATGTCTTTTGTCCTGCCATCCTTCTCTCACCCCAACGGTCGGGGTCCCTGAGCCTGGTTCTGCCGGAGGTTTCTTCCTGTAAAAAAGGAGTTTGTCTTTCCCACTGTTGCCAAAGTGCTTGTTCATAGCGGGTCATATGATTGTTGGGATTTTCTCTGTATGTTTTATTGTGGGGTCTATCTTATAATATAAAGCGCCTTGAGGTGACTGTTGTTGTGATTTGGCGCTGTGTAAATAAAATTGAATTGAATTACAAGTGACCAATCTGCAGCAAGTCTAAGATGTAGTACCAGATAAATTATCTAACGCTCAGTAAATAAGCACATATTAAGATTTTGTTTATTATCAATAATCATGCTATTTTTTAAAAAAAAAATTTACATTAACTGAAAGATGGTAGCTATAGTGAAGAAAGAACAAAACATCAGAAACCCTCAGTAAATACGATATTGCCTTTCAATTTACTGTGATAAACAGATTCAGCCAGACCTTGCCCATGGCACTGAAACGAATGACTTGTGGAGTGAAGTCATGGACAATTATTAGATGAATGATGAACAATAGGGGGGACTCTCTAGGGAATAAAAGGCTGAAGGACAACTTGGGCTACTGGACTGAGAAAGCCATGGGCTGTTTTTTTCCCCCTCTGGTTGTGGCTCTTAGATGGCAGTCCAAATCCATTTACAGGGAATCAACTTTGACAGTAGATTTAGATAGCCTTTAAAATCATTACTTATATTTTTAGCTGTTCTCTTCCTTCTTGGAAAGCTGTTTGCTTTCTTTCATTTGTTCACCTTGCTCATTCAATCATTTTGTACGAGTTTGAGTCTGTTGTATAATATTCCAAACAGCCCAGCTCGCATCTACATATTCACCCTCTAATCCGGTTGTATAAATACATATTGAAGAATTTTAAGGTTTATTATATACTCTGCTTTCTAACTAATTCTGCACTTAAGCAGCCATTTAGCAAGCATTTAGACCGTGAATACACCGTAATCTTAAGCCTCGGCTCGAGGAAGCAAAGGCAGGGAGTGTCCTCTTATCCTAGGAGAAACATTAGTGCATTTAGCAGGAGGTCAGAAGTGTCTCCTTCACTTCAGGCAGCTACATCTTCATATTAATGTGCTTACATAAACCTTAACCTCATGTTTGCTTAAAACACCTCGGGCCAATATAATTAATTTAAACCTACCCCGAGAAGAGAAACATGCATAAATTATTATATGCACCTACTCACTGAAACACTCATCAACCAGATGGACTACACCATGGTCATCACAGGAAATAGCAGATTGAAACTGTCTTTAAAGGGCACACCAGCGACTTTACTCAAGATGTTTAGTTTGGTTGCCATTCTGTGGAAGGTAAACTTTATGTCTTCTATAGTTGTATAATTTCTGAAATGAGCCAAAGCAAGAATTAAAATCTGAATATCTTGGTTGCTTTATTTCAGTCGTAGTTTGGATGAAGAAGAATTTCCAGGAAGTGCAACGGATAAATTGATCTCTTTTTCAGAATGGAAACATGCAAAAGTGTTACAATCCCTGGGTGTTTTGAGTTTTGTTTAAACTTTGCATTTCTTAGTTTCTCTGTTTATTAATAGTCTAAAGGTTTGTTTCACACCTAGTTTACTTCTGGGCTTTAGTTTATTTTGTGTTCCTTGAATTCCTTTTGTTCCCATGTCTGGTCTAGCTCCATTTGTGTTTTTGTCTTGCAATCCCTTGTGCCGAGTTAGGTGTTATTCCTCAGTGTCTTGTTCTTGTTTTCTCTATGTTGCTTAGTTTTCTCATTTGTGTTTTTTTTTTTTTTTTATCAGTTAAGATTGTTTCGTATTCCTTCTTTGACCTGTCATTCTTCCCTTGTGTTCTCATGCCTTGTCTAATTTTCGCCTGTCTTTGATTCTGTGTTTAGTAATTTCCTGATTAATTTTGATGGTCTTGTGCTTGGTATTGAGTTTTGCCTCCCCTGTCTCATTAATCCTGATTTACTTCCTTATGTGTTCCTTTGCGTCCCCATCTTATCTTTGTCCTATTGTCTTTCCATGTTCCCCTATCTAGTCTTCCTGTTCTGCTCTATGTTAGCTCGTGTTTCCTGTTCAGTTGTGTCTTCCAGCTTTCCTGTGCTGACCAGTGCTTCCTATGACTCATGTCATTTACTTCCTCGCCTCACCTAGTGGTCCCTTTAATTTATATTATGTGTTTTTGAAGCTGCAGCATTAAAGCTATTATGTGAGTTCACACCTGGCTTCTCAAACTTTCCATTTGGGTCTGCAACCTGTTCAGCGCACAGCACTAGATGATAAAAAGGTTGTTATGAGTGTGTTTGTGTAGAAATGTCTCAGACTCTAAAATTATGCTTTTGTAACTGTTGTAGTAGACTCAAAGCAGTTTGCAAACTGATCAAAACTTTCATATAATGAGTCATGTTTATTGAACTGGGTTATAGTTCTTCCATGTGGCTGTTTGTTAGATTTAGGTAACAAGGCACTTCATTAGGTATAAGACAAAAAGTCAAGTTGTATAGATGTCTAAAGGGAAAACGCCCTTCAGCCCCCTTAGTCTTACACATCACTTTCCAGGTAAGTTAAATATCACAAATTTCATGCTTCTACATTATAGTTCTGTTACAGTGCTATGCAGTCAAACCGTGTCAGAGACACATTCACACTACAGCTAATTTAGATAGACCAATTAATCCAACACCAGCCATGTCTTTGGGGTAGATGGAAACCAGAGTACCCAGGGAGAACACCACACAGAACCACCAAGCTCCTTGTTAAGGTTAAATATCCGTGCTTGAATTGAAATATGTTTACCAGATGTTTGAAAACCAACTTTTTTTTCGATTTTTATGAGTAATGAATCCCATCAGAAAATAAACTACTTAAGTAGTTTGCCTGGGTTTGCAGAGCAACATGGACATAAACATCAGGGGGGAGTAAACACAGACAGAAGAGGGGAAATGAATTTTGAACCTGATCCTTATAATAACTGCTTTTGGTTGACAGGACATTAGACACTGAACAGTGTCCAGTGGAATTTATTCACTAATTAGAGATGGCTTGTACTGCATCTGCTGAAACCACACCCAGCTTTGAATAATACAGGCTTTTGTGTTTCATTATTAGTACACAACAGCCATGGGGAAATCAAGGCCAGCGAATCAATAACAGAGTTTAATACAGTTGTATACATTCCTCAGTTGGTTTGTCCTTTGGCAAGCTGCTAATAAATCTTTGGATATGGGTACAACACTGTTTAGTTGTGTCGTTCACAGCTGCTAACAGTAACAGACGCACCATGTAATTAAATAACCAAACCGGATATATCTCACATGTACCAAAGCTTTGCTCTGATAAAAAACTGTTATCCACAAAAAGCAATATTCCAGGAAATCTGAGGGTTTTTTCAAACACTGGCAAGTTATTATGTCCCAATAAAACATCAAAATTAATTAAACAAGCCTCTAATTAATCTAGAAATATATTCAGGGCTGTGCCATACTTCCTACATTGTGCTTAAGGACACACAAAATAAAACTGAACAAAGTGAAACATGAAAACTTTCTAAGGGTACAATTAGATCAAAGAGATAAACAGAGTGGTCCGTGCCAGAGTACCTACTCTGTTATCGATAATGTTATTCAAGGACATGTATAATTGTGGGATTGGGAATCTCTTTTTTACAGCGTTTTTCAGCCACTTTGGTCAAAATAGCTGACAGTAGTTTGCAGCAAATTCAAGGGCCACTCTAACTCCAACCTGCAGGAGGTGGAGTTCATTCATGGGCCACTACAGTATGTTGACCCAAACAAGGCTGCAAAATAGAGCAAGGGCAATTGTGCCAACTGCAGTTCAAGTTCACTCACAGAATGAGAAACTCTCTTGATAACAAACTCACATTATTGCTTGGCTCGATATTTGTTATAAATAAAATATTTGCAAGGAAAGACGAAAACTCAAACAGTGACTAATAAACAACAATTTTGCTGTTTTGTTTCAATTTCACCACTCTGATAAACCTGCTGTCTACTGCTTTGACATAAACAAGTGCCAAAAATAGCATTAATTGTCACCTGGCCATTGATGGAAACTAAACTGAAGAGAACAATTCCAAAAACATGATGACATTTTTTTAGTATTGTGAGTTTCTCAAAAGCCACTGGCACTGGAGATAACAGATGGTAAAAATTTGGGTTTAGGAAACTGGGAAGAAAAAACGACTGCCTTGCGTGGAGAATTGAAAAGTGTCTGGAGCACCGCAAAGAGGAGAGGTACACAAAAATTACACAAACAGAAAAATGCATTA
Source organism: Copadichromis virginalis (assembly GCF_057382275.1). Taxonomy (NCBI): domain Eukaryota; kingdom Metazoa; phylum Chordata; class Actinopteri; order Cichliformes; family Cichlidae; genus Copadichromis; species Copadichromis virginalis. The sequence goes on along the minus strand of NC_140635.1, from coordinate 8,522,192 downwards.
ATCGTACTAACACAAACACACATGCAATGAAGCTCATGAAGATCAAACAGTATTTTAAGCATGCGTTTCTGTGACCATCATCTTGTCCGGTTCACTCAGTAGGTTAAGAAGTGATACATAGACTAGTGAACTAGTATTATTTTTGGGGAAGGATGATTGAATCATAGCAGGGGTCAAACAGAATGATGCAGGAGGGTCAGATGAGTGGAGACTAATAGATTCTTGAGTTTCTTGTTTCTGATGTGTGAGGGAGGTCTTATCGTGACACACATCTGGGTACATGGGGGAAAACAAAACTCATTATCTAATAGAATATTGCTGTTGTGTGAGGTGTGACTGGTGGATGAATGTTTTGGGGATTTACTGATGCATTTTTTTTTTGGTACCACTTTGAACCTGCCAGTTTTGATCTATCATTCTAAGAGAGTATGCTTAGACAACTTCTAAAAAGAGGCCTTCATATTTTTTGATTTTTAACAGTGCACTGAGATTTTTTGTTTGGCAATTTTCTCTTTTTCAAGCAGGCCTGCAATATCGGGATCGAAAGCGCTACACAACATGTTGAACAATCGCAAGTGAGCTTCTCCAAAATTAAAATGGGCTCGGGAGAAAGCCACTTATTTGGGACAATCAAAAAAACAAGTCCCTGTCAAAAAGGATTCAGCGAGGTAATCCAGTCTAAATTCTTTTTTTTCTTTTTTGAAATGACGTCATTGCTGGCAGTAGAAACTTATTGCGTCACGAGAGGTTCTACTGTCAGCAAATAAAAAACGGGGACTGACTGGACTGACAAATGCTTGACTGACTTGACATCAGTATGCAAGATTGCACCTCCACCCCGAGTGACCAAAGGGTGGATGTATGTATGTTTCTTTTTACAGGAGCAGAAAGATGACAGCAACAGGTTGCATGAGCTTTTGGGCCGTGCTGACTTAACCTTTTAATTGCCACTTTCTGTGTCTTTGTGAATTTACCAGCAGTGTGTTATTCATGACCTTGTATTGTTTACAGTGCAGAGGTCACTGTGAGAAAGTGTGCATACAGATGTGTTGCGCTAACATCTACATCACTTTTTCCACCGCAGAGGGTTAATCGTGGGATCTAATCACATGATTTACAGCAGGACACACCGCTGGCTAATGTTTTTTTTTACGACAGGGCTTGAAGTGAAACTACTCCAGGGGAGAAGCCCTGGGAATTTTTAAGAGACAGTGCACAACTTTATTGTGCATGTCTAATTGTGATAACCTGACATAGGGCAAAAGAGGGTTTTCTGGGGAAGTTTTCATTTTTAAATTGCAGAGACCGTGACATGAGGGATATGGAAGGATTGACTGAGGTGCAAATGTAGACCATGACCAGGAGAGAAGGCTTCAAGAGGACCAGTGAGAAGCAGGGACCATCTCCAGGACAGCTGACAAACGACAGTGGGCTGCACAACTGGGCTGCACCACTGGGCTTCCAAAGGATTGTCACGAGGAGATTTTGAACAGCAAAATCTTAAAATAAAATGAAAGAGTTTCGATGTTGACGTTGAGGAAGACAACTAAGGTGTACGACGTGCTCTGCCTTAAATCGTCCGTGGCGTTGGAACAGAAATCAAGGGATGGAGAGAGCGTGCCAAGCTCCAAAAGTGAGAGCGCAGAGGGAGATCAGTGTTGGAATTATGACTCTGTAAATGGCACAGACACCAGGAGCCATGACCGTGACTGAGAATGAGAATGACCACCTAATGCAGTTTCACTTTGCCATGCAAAGTACTTTGACACTCTGGAGAAGACCTTTCCTCTGGATCATTGTTGTTTCCATTTGCATGTGAGAGCTTAGATTGTGGGGAAGATTAAAGATGAACAAAGGGTGGTGGGAGAACAGTGAAGTGAGGATACACAGTGTGAAACTCCTTTAAGTGTACAATAATGTTGATATGATATACAGAATGTCAGGAAAGAAATTCTGGTATTAATGTGATTCTTGATTTAAGAATCAAAGGGTGGGATTGTATAGGAATTTCTTTTACTTCTGTATTAATCACATTATTTTATTGTATAACGCCTTGGTGCCACTGGATTTAAACAAGTCTCATACTCATACATTAAGACAAATGGTGGGGGTGTAGTAAGGAAGTTGGGGGAAGCAGACAGCTCCACAGGAAGAGTCTTTTGTCTCTTTGAGGACTCTGGTAGGTAGCAAGGGAGTGTGAAACAGCCTTTTGTTCCTGAAGAAGGTATTTAACTGAGAGCCATGCTAGGCTCAGAGAGACTCTGCTGAACGTCTGCCCCGCAGTCATGCAGGCTCTCCACAAGCTTGGTTTTCTGTTCTTTGTGTGTTTGGATTAAAGAATGTTAGCTACCGCTCACTGCTCGTCTGCAGGCTTTATTTAAATGGAAAACTTCCACAACAATATGCAGAAGGCTGATGTGACAGAGAAAAATGTAAGGGACCGGGTGAGGTGGAGGCAGATGATCTGCTGTGGCAAGTTCTGAAGGAAGAAGGTAAAAGAAGAAAAACTGTCAAATGACAGAATAAAAGACAGCTGTAGAAACAGCTGTGGAAATTGTTTGCAGTTATTGTGTCAGTTAATCAGGGACTACAGCTCAAATTTATCTAAGTACCTCACAGACTCATCCAGATATGATTAAAAGTAATCGTGTTTCAGTTGTTTACCTTCGAGATTTGATTCAATTCAATCTAATTTTATTTATATAGCATCAAATAACAACAGTCACCTCAAGGCACTTAATATTGTAAGCTCAAGACCCTACAACAATACAGAGAACCCCCAACAATCAGACGACCCCATTTGAGCAAGCACTATGGCGATAGTGAGAAGGAAAAACTCCCTTTTAACAGGAAGAAACTTCTGACAGAACAGGGCTCAGGGAGCGGCGGCCATCTGCCGTGACCGGCTGGGGGTGAGGGGAGGGAGACAGGACAAAAGACATGCTGCGGTAGAGAGCCAGAGATGAATAATTACTCATAATTAAGTGCAGAGCGATGTATAAACACATGGTGAGTGAAAAGAGGTCAGAAAAGGAGAAATGCTCAGTGCACCATCGGAAGCCCCAAGCAGCCTAGGTCTATTGCAGCATAACTTAGGGTAGATTCAGGGTCACCTGATCCAGCCATAACTATAAGCTTTGTCGCAAAGGAAAGTTTGAAGCCTAATCTTAAAAGTAGAGAGGGTGCCTATCTTCCGAATCCAAGCTGGGAGCTGGTTTCACAAAAGAGGCCTGAAAGCTGACTTCCATGCTACTTTTAAATATCCTGGGAAGCACAAGTAACCCTGCAGTCTGAGAGCGAAGTGCTCTGTTGGGATGATATGGTAGTATGAGTTCTTTAAGATAAGATGGGGCCTGATTATTCGAGACCTTAAATGTAAGGAGCAGAATTCTCAATTCAATTCTAGATTTGACAGCAAGTGAATGAAGAGAAGCCAATATAGGGAAAATATAAAAAATATTTTTAAAAACAATTTTGGTACCAAGAATCAATTTATTGGTTTGGAATCATAAGAAATCAAAAGTAATGAAGAAGTTTCAGCGCCTGATGTTGTTATGCGAGACAGATTTTGTGATTTGAATGAAACCTTTTAGTAATACGTTTGGTCTCTGCTGAGACTGCACCGACCTGCCCTTCACTGCTCTACTTTCATAAACAAGGTTTTTCAAAATACACAGAACTCTGTCACGCTGTTGATATCAAAAGGTGATTAAATGCGCAGTGACTTTGCGGCCCTGCTGTTTCACTCACACACTCACTTTCTTGAATCTCATCACACAAAACCCAGCGCTCCACTCCTCCGGCTAACAAGTCATTGGAGCACCATCTGTGGCTGTTAAAATATGTATTTCTACTTTGTTGTCATTTAGTACCTCAGCCATAATGAACAGTGAACCATCTCCAGGGGTGGTGGAGATGTAGATATAAGGCTAAGTCTAAAACCTGCAGCTGGTGTTCTCTCTCCCCCCTCCGCCCCTGCAGTCTTAACTTATTACGCTGCTGTGGTTTATGGTCCATGCATGATGAGTGTGCTGCTGGGTCAGGCTGTGCGACACAAACAGAGAGAGACAGGCAGAGAAAGAGGGGCCAAAACAATTTAAAGCTGGACCAACAGAAAATTGATATATTTCTATCTACTGATAAGTGAAATGCTGTAAAAAGGCTTTTTTTTTTTTTACAACATGAGAGAAATGGTAGTGGGAGGAACAAAAGCACACGGAATGAGTTTTCAGAAATGACCCAAAAAAGGAGTGTGTCAGGAGAAAGAGTACAAATAGTGAGCAAAATAAAGTGATGTGGCCATGACACTGACAAAATAAGCAGGTGGGGAAATCAAAAGAGGAAGGAAGTGACACGATACAAGCAGCCGTTCTATTCAGATGCAGCTGCAGAGCAAAGACCCAGGTAATGGGGAGCACAACAAGATGGCATTATAGAGAGAAGCGGAGCGAGAAGACGAAAAAAGGAAATCTGCTGTATAGAGACGAAGCTGACAGCAAACAGAGAGACAAAGAGAGAGAGAGAACAGAAATGAGCAGAGACATGAGTGCATTTAAGCAAGAGAAGAGAGGCGCAGCGGGAGGAAAAGGAGCAGAAAGGATATGATACGGCGGAACAGCTGAGGAAATTAAGCTATTTTGGTGAAGCTGTAGTGTATAGTGGATCTGATAACTTGACATCACCTGCGCCCCCTCATCCATCCAGCTACAGAAGAAAGAAAGAATCTGTCTGCAACTCACTCTCTTTACTGTCTTTCACCTGACCATCTTTCCATCAAACTGCAGCAGAACCACAAATAATGGTGCAGATTGCTTCCTTTGTCACTTTTATGGTAATGTGCCACATTATCATAAAGATGTGTCACAAAGTGTCACAGAGAGGGCTACAAGGATGCAGACTGCAAGAATGAAATACTGAAAATGGACAAAGACGATGGTGTTGGTTCTTCAGCTAAGAAAAGTCAAGGAAGAGAATGAAGAAGAAGACATGAAAAGAATGAACAAATAGAGCATCTGGTCTCATATCAGGGAAGTGTGGAAAAGGAGAATAAAACCACGGAGAGAACTTTTACATCTGTTTCAGTTAAAAATTGCAATGGCTTATTACACATAAAGATTCACATCAATTCGTCTCCATTTTCCTCTTTTTTCGTTAACTCCAGCGAAATGTGGACGATCTCAGACCTGCCTCCACGTTTACAGATGACCTGAGCTATAAAATAACTGCTCAGTTAGATAAAGAAGTTGCGGAATCAAATTGTCTCTCCGATCTGCGTTCCACATTTTTCTCTCTCCCACACCTGACTCCTGTCAGATGTGCGTGTGTGTACGAACAGACGTGGCTCAGTTCCAGGATGATCGTCACGGTGTACTGAACACCAAATTAACTATGAAGTAACAATGTGCTTTTAGAGCATGCAAAGCAAATTAACTGCCGTCTTCAGCTTAGATTAAAATACATATGTTGATACCTCTCCAGAGCAACACCGTCCTCGTTTTCGTGGCCAAGCTCCCTAAGAGGAAATATTTTACCATGAATAAAATGTGAGGATTAAATATTTAAAAGTCGGAAAGGTGAAAATCTGCATTGTAAATAAGGTCGACTTCACTTTATGTGTGTAATTTTGATGCTGATAGAGTTTTAGTAAACAAGAGGAGATCTGATCACTCTTACTACAGCGAACCACTTCGGTACAGTGATGCGCAACAGAGGCGCGCCAATTCTCAGAGCAGCACCACATTTTCCTCATCATCACAACAAGTTCACCAAACAACAGACTCAACACATTTGCACACAGTACAGAGACAAGAAACTCTGATTTTCCAAAAAGAAATTAAACACTGCTCTGTGCGGTCTGCGCTGCCCGCACTCCCCGCATATCCTCCGGGAAAAGTAAGACGCGCACAGCCGGCTCACCTTCTCCGGTTGTCCCGTAAGAGATGGAGAGAAGCAGGGCGACGTGAGCGATAATCCAAGCGACTCTTTTAGTCCCCAGATCCATGATGAAGCGGCAGGAGGCTGCAGAGAAGCCCGGCGGCTGCTGGAGGAGAGACGGTCGACCTCTCCTCTCCAGCTACAAGAGAGATCTCCTCAAGCGCGAGGTAAGCGAGGAGGAGGAGGAGGGGGCAGAGAGAAAATAAGAGAGGGAGAGAGGTGGCTGAAGTGTGTTGTGCAGTCCCGTCCAGTTTATCAGAACTTAAATATTTCTGGATGTTTCAGTCAAAGATAATTGTTCTCAGGTTTTGTTTTGTTTTTTAGCTATATGCTAATATCACCATGCTAAAATAGTCATTGTCATTTATGTTTAGCTACCCACTGTAAGAGTGACTTTTCTTGACTATGGCTCAGGAGGTAGAGCAGATTGTTAACCAATCAGATCTTTGGTGGTCAGCTTCTCCAGTCTGCATGTTTAAGTATCCTTTATCAACACAATGAACTTCTGTATCCTGAGTCCAATTTGAATCCACACACACACACACACACAAAAAAAAACCCCCACACTCCTGTGGTTTCTGAAGACATTTAGAAAATCTGGAGAACTATTGCCCAGCACCAATTTTAAAGATTACAAGAAAATCTGTCCCCTTAAATTCAAAATATAAAGAAATGAGAGATGGCTAAACCCTTTTGAATGTTACTGTATATGAACCAGTTAGCCCAAAACAGCTAAAATAAATTATATAAAGAACATGTGTTCATACAGAGTTGTGTAGCAGTTTGGTGTCATATGAAAGTGAATAATATCCACAAGCAATAACCGATGATGCATTTAGTGCAAACTAGATACAATGGGAGCAGCAGTGACACTGAGGACTGTGTTTCGGAAGAGATAACAGAGGAAGTACATGACTGTATAACCCCAGGGTGAGTGTAACATGTACAGCATGTACAGCAGTGTGAAAGACAATAGCAGGCAGTGAGCATGACAGTGAGTGGGAGGCTGATCATACCGACTTCTCGGGAAATAACCAACCTAGAATCGAAATGAGAAGATTTGTATGGTCATATTCAGGTCGTGAGAGATTCCAGTTCTCTGATCAGAAACAGCAGAAACAAAGGAAGATGGGTTCAATATAAAACCAACTGTGCTAAATAAATCGAGCAGTTATATGTCATTCCTGAAGGGAAGGGTTGGATTTTGCTGGCAGATGAAATCAAGTGTCAATCTGTATCATTTGTCACGGCCTGATAGCGGCAACTTTATGCAGATATTATTCTCTTCTGCAAGAATCAGATTCCTTACAGATTAAGAACATAAATTAAATGAATGCCAATGAAGACTTTTGACCTTATTGTGGGTCATAATTATTCACCACTGCCTGCTGAGTAACACTGAAAGAGTGAAGTGGTTTTGCTCAATTTAAATTCAGTTGGGTTCTGTATATTTAAAGATCATCACAAAAGAACCACAGAAACCTTTCACACCACTTGATTCCAAACCACGAGGGCTGAATATGCAGACATATTAGGATCATTTATGGATCATTGCAGATTCCTTTTTCTAATGTTTTTGGACAATAAGAACTTTGGATGATTAGCATCCCCAGCCCTAGAGTTCACCTGCAATCTGAAACAAGATCATTGAACTCCTCTTCCATTAAGTTCCCTTTAAGAAAATGTTCTTTTGCCTGGCTGCACGTTGTAAACAGAAAGTTTTAACAGCAGGTGGGTGGTGCTGCTGTGCTGACAGCCAGAGCCAAGTGCCTGAGATGACAAAATTATCAATAGCTGCTCCCAGTGACATCATACACAGCCAAGATAATAAAAAAAAAAAAGATTGAAACTAAATGTTTAGAACAATCTAAAGCCTGCGCTTATGGATCACAGCCTTTGGCTCACTATTGAAAACTTAGGCTATGTTTGTGAGGACATTATTGACAATAAGCATAGAAAATGTGGATTAGATACTCTCTGCAAAGGCTGAAGTCAGCAAGTAGTCTGCAAATTACTAGCTTTATCCAGCCTGCAGGAGATGACTGTTGAATTGTTGGTAGCAACGTAGCCACAATCGTACTGCAAGCTTAAAAATAGTTGCAGCTCAAACTCCAGAATACATTGTATATAACTCTAAAGGCTTCTGTTATGAAATATAACAACTGGCTGGGGGGTAAACACTATTCTTCTTTACTCCTCTGAGCCCATTATTTTCTTCATGTCATTTTGAAAGTAATTATGTTAAAATTGTATGTATCTGGACCAACATCTCACAGAATTGCACATGTATTCCAGCAAAATAAGAGCAGCGTGTAGCAGCATTAGGAATAATGCAAATGGAGTGATAGTCCTGTGTAAAAAAAATGCACCCCAATTTTCATGCAGCTCACGGAGTTGGCCGTGAAAACCTTGAATAAAACAGCTCTGTGTTAGCTCAGATGCACACCCCTTTCAGTGGACAAGAGGGGTAACTGAGAACCTACACGGGAGAGGAGCTCTTGGTTGCATTCACCGGGATTTGTACATTAAAAGAAAGAGCCCTGAAAACAAAGACGAGAGGGGAAGGCGTGCAGAGATTGTCGGCAGGGGAATCTGATAATGAAAACCTACTGAGAGCGTAGACAGCAGGGGAGTCAGACGATAAAAAACCTGTTGAGAGAAAACAGCAAGACATCAGGGGAATCAAATAACACTGAAGTCAGTTTCTGAGGGAGGGAGAAAGAGACAGAGAGAGATGACCACACCTTGCATGTGGACAACACTCAACATGAGTGTCTGACCCCTGGTTGGCCTGTGGACACGTCTCATACGGAGAAACCATCTGGCTTTTTAATGCTCACATCAGGCGAATAAGAGATTTTTAAATGATTTGAATGTGAGCTATGCCACAAGCCATTTAATGGTTCTGTCACTTTTGTCTGAAGCTGATGTCTGTAGCGGAACAAGGCGATGTCAGTTTTTGTTTACTTCTTCTCGTCTTTAAGTGTTGAAAAATAATTTCACAATCTTTAGCTTAGAAGAAACCCCAGAATGAGCCGTTTCTGTTTTGTTAGGGAAAGATTAGTTGTTGCTGTATCTCAAAGGTTTGATAAAAATCATTTGGCGGTCCTGTGTGTGACTGAGCCACAATGGGGAATGTGGGAAAAGCAATTTGTTTCATTTCAAAGAGAAACGTCCTTTACATCGTAGCCGCCTGAGCTGTGGTTTCATGGAAATGCGTGCAAAATGACATCAGGACCAAAAGACTTTAGGATTTTTGTCACCATTAAGCCTTGGGTAATGACTTTGTTAATGGCTTCTCAGAAATTTGTCATTCGAGGAGAAGTTTATTTGTAACTCCAAAACTGTGAGGCTGTGACTCTCTGCAGAAAAAAAAGGGGTTGGATTAGTAAGTTAAGGAGTTTAATTTTCTTGCAAGCCTATTCACAAAGTAGAAGCTTGATAGATGGATCAAGAATGTCAGTCTTGTTGGTGCACTAAGGTCGATAGGGAGCAAAGCCTGATTTACAAAGTGCCAGTTAAGGTTTTGAATATACTAACAGATAAGGGCTCCACAAGATGTAAGAGCCTGGTGAAGTCAAGCATTGAGCCGGCTGCCTCACGAACACCAAACCTACTTTTTATTTTATTTTTATTTTATGTGATAAAGTTCACTTGTGCCTTGGGATTTTATGCCACACATACATCATTACTGGAATATATACAACTGCAGAAAAAATAATAAAAATAATCCTACACTTGTATGTTGTTGACGCTCAGTTAGAAAACAGAAGCAAATTGCAGAAAATTGGTTTAAAAACCTTTTATAAAAGAGATATTTGTCTTATTGCCACATGATGAGAGTTACTGCAGCATGACATGTCATAGACCCTGACCGTTATGAAAGAGGATATCTATATATCCATGTGGTGGAACCTCTGTTTTTAGTAAACCGTAACCCACAGCTAAATACAAGTATGACCCAAAACCTAAAGAACAGAAAAAAATCAGTAGAAACTATTGTGAAGAGCTGCCAATCTTCCTAGACACCATCTGTGCCTAATCTGGGAATATTTACAATTTATGACTCAGTTGCAGGGCTGGCCAAAAGATTGGCCATGACTAAATATCATAACACAACTGACGATGTATGTTAGACCTTTGGCCACATTCAGACTGTTAGCAGAATCAGTCAAAGCTGAATGAGGCCAAATGGGTCACAGAATGACAATGAAGATTGTAAGTTTCTTATTGTTGGGTATCTTATGAAGGAAGTGTGTATACTTGTGGAACTTGTAGCAAAGCAAAAAAGTTGTAGTTGCCACTCTAGGTCTAGATGATTAAAAGTGCCTTCGTCTGACAACACACTCAAAAGAGCTGACAGCCTTTCCATAGATGCTGTTTTGCACAGATATGAATGCAGGTGTGCTTTGCTCTATGGTTTGTCTTGGGAACACAATACTTGAAAACCACTGGTGGATCCTATAATAGCGGGATTTTTACTTCAGACTTCAACTGCTATGTTATGTCCAGTGTTACACTAGTAGTTAGTTACGTTGTATTCTATGTCTCTTTCCCATTTTCACATATAGTAGTCTGTCTTTGGAGCTTATGGTTCTAGTCTGACAGCCACAGGTCAGAGGCCAACATCCTCCAGTTCCTGTGGATTCCTTTCACTCAACTATCATTTACTAAAGTCAGCATGCACTTTTTGTGTAACGCTTTAAATAGACTCAAACAAGTCCAGGTAAAGATTCTTTATTTCTCTTTATTACCAGCTGGTTGTGTTTTCGTCAGAATCATCTGAATCTCTTTATCTCTCTCTCTGTCTGTCTCTGTCTTGTGCGCGTACATGCGTGCGTGTGTTTTTCACTTACTGGAACAGCAACTACCACAAAGGTGGTTTTGTGTGCTTTGGAAGAAATTTATATGTCTGAAGATGGATGTGACTCATGAGTACTTCACACAGTAAATGGGACTGAAGTCAGAGGGCCAAGAGACTATTAGCCCCATGCTTCATCCCCCTATTCTACTTTCTTTCAAACTTTTACTGCAACTCTCCATATGAAGAAGTAATCGCAGTAGCATCAATATAAATGTTATCACCATCTGAGTGCATGCACATTTATTTTTTCTGCCATCATGGCAAAATATGGTCCTGGAGACACATAATGTGATTGGAACAAGCACAAAGGCAGTTTTGAGTATTTTGGCAGGTGTTTATGTGTGTGTAGACAGATTTTGTCACATCCTTGCAACCTGCAGTTGCAAAACTTGACAGGTGTGTAGCTGACATCAAAATGAAGGCTCATCGGCTTCACAGCTGGTGTCATCCCCTCGCAAGATGGTTTCTGGCTCATTTAGTTTTAGTTTGTTATTTTTCTGTTAGCACAGCATAAAAGCCAAATTGCAGAAATGAATGCTTTGAGGACTCAAATCACTCTCGTTGGGGGCTTCTTTTTTAACTTGAAGGAGGAAATCACATTTTCATGTTGAAGCCTTGTTTGTCAGGAAACAGCTGGATAATATAAAATATTTTAGTGACAAATGTGGGCATAACATTACATTATCTTTCCTTTGCTAAAGTGATAAGCTAGTTATATCATATATACTCATATGCTTGTAATATGAATGAATTTAACAGGACATATCAACAAGAATCATTTAAGACAGTTGTTTTAAAACTGGATGAAAAATGTAAAGTGTGACTAAGGTGAATAACACAAAAGTTTACATGTTCACATGCACCACGTCAATGTGGTGCCTTATTTTCTGTTAATAAATGATTAAAAAACAACATTTAATTGAAGGAAAACATTTGTTTAACAACTATGATTTTTATCAAGTTCGCCATCTTAATTTATCTTGTCACCATGACTGAGTAATTGTGTGAATTTAATGGGTAAGTTTAGAGTTTCTGTTGGTTATATGACCTGCTCTCGATGTTCTTTTTTTCTCTCAGTCACATCAGTTCTCCCTGTCAAAATAACACCACTCTTGTCTACATATGCTTATTGATTAAAATATTACTTATTGTTCTTTATATTTATTGTAGTCTTTACTGGAACTTTCAGACCATCTATTGTCCCTCCGCCATCTCATTTGGCTCATCCTTAGTTTCCATCATTCTTCTTATTCTGCATCACCACCGCAACATCTGTGCTCCAGGGTTCCACTCTTTGTCGCTTACTTTGATTTGTAACTCAAATCTATAATGTTGCTTCATTTACGAGCTTAGCTGCTTAAAGTTCATTTCCTCACGCTTTTGCAATAACGTTTTATCACGCATAACCTGTCTGAATTAAACTAGTACAGCTGAAAATCTTTAAAGACCTAAAACCTAGTATAAGATAAATTTAAAAAAAAAATCAAGAGGATAAAAAATCCCAAACAATTAGAATGTATCCTAACATTATGTTACATGCATGTGTGTGCCAAATGTTATGGTTACATTAAGCTTCTTGGTTAACATGCTGGCCATTGTTTGTGGGAGCTGTGATGTCAACACAACCTCAAAACTATTAATGTTGACACTTAAGGCTTGCTGCAGTCTTTGTTTAAGATGAAAAAAAAAGACAGCGTTAGCATCAATGCTAGTATATGAAGAAAATGAAATAGATGAAATGGCAGTGATTCCAGAGTTTCAGAGTTTATTGTAGAACATCTCATCCTTTCATCTGTTGCAACAATCTCCCTTTCTGTCATCTGGAAATCTCTCAGTAGCTGCCTGGATATATTGGAAATGGTAGTATAGACTGACTCGAATGCTTATGTCTCCAAGCAGGACTTGTCAAATCATATATCCACTTAGGACAGTGTGTCTATTAGTCCTGACTCTACAAATTTACTCTGCGATTTAGCCAACAGTTCGAATACACCAATGAGATCCCAGTAAACGTGGTAAACTCCTAGTGAGATTTCTAAGCTTGCTAGCTGTAAAATATCATTACCTGTCTCTTTAGTTCTCATGTTTGTCAAACTACACAGCAATTCTCTTAAAAGGGGAAATTAAATTGAATTTGCAGGTGTATCTGTTAATTGCTGCCCCTGCAGTAAAACGACTTCACTCTCACTTTGCCAAATGAACCAAACTAAACGAGTAAAAGACTCCTAGATTAAATAAAGTATTCCCACCATTTATCTCATTTAACACTTAATCAGCAACTGACCCAGCAAACATGTCCATGCAGGCCCACAGCAGATAGGTGTGGGTGAACTGTGGGGCTGTATGAGGTGGGCAATCTATCCCATATATGCTCAAGTAGATGTGCCTCCACAGGGGCCACATCAGTTTTATTCTTTGGGACTCCTATATAGAAAACCCACAAAGGATGGGTATCTGTTGTAAAAAAAAAAAAAAATAGCTAAATCAAATAGGTGGTGCTACCTACTATGGTAACCCCTTGCAAGTAAGGGAGCAGCTAAAAGTACTTCTTTTTTCTTTTCCACCATGGGCTCACTGAGGGCTATCTGCTTCTACCCACTGTGTCCCCATGCAGACCCCAAGGGGCCATGTTAGCTTGGGACTTCTTAGAGCTCAAAACATGCTGAACTGAGCAGAGTGGCAAATGGAAATATGGGGAGCAACAAAGTTTGACTGAGTGATGTAATGATGGTTTTGATCTGTGTGATTTGGGAATACTTTTGATTGATAGTGAGAAAGCTGACTATTCATGAAGTGTAAATGCTTGAGAAAATCCTTACTTAGAATTTATAAGGCTATTAGAAATTCCTTGTCATTTGCTGAATTAATATTAATAACAAACAGAAGGCTTTAATTTTGCTACAGTATCCTGATTGATCTCAAACAGAGAAAAGCTATTAGTTTTAGACTCAAAAGTCACTCTGACATGAGTCAGTTTACTGCTGAATGATATAAGTTATTGCTGAACTCCTGCTTCATTGTTCTTCCCACACTTGTATTTATGTTGAGAACCAGATGGAACAAGCTGGTGATCAATGCACTCTGACTTTGCTTTATATTCACAGCAGCAGCTGCAGCCTGTTGGAGGCCTGCTGCCTGACCGGCCGGCCAGTTGGCTGGAACAACAACAACAAAAAGAGACACTCAGAGTTCCTTTCAGACTGAGGCTAAGATCGAGCTACTGTGCACTAGAAAAGAGGAGCAAGCTTCAGAGAAAATTCAAGTCTTTACTATAAACTTTTGCATTTTATGAATGGATATTTGCCTTATCTCTAAGTCTACTTAGAAGTAAGTAATGAATGGATCTCCCAGGGTGAGACTAAATGGATGATTCTGATGAAATTTCCCAAGGAGAATATTTGGTGGAAATGGCTTGTGCTGTATTTGAGTATTTTTTACACAAACAGAAAATGTATTTCTGATTTGATGGGTCACTGTTTCGACATATTGGAGGAAAGTGTAAGGGAACAAAATATTAACCATGCAAATGTTTGAGAGTGGCATAAGATGATGATCCTGAATTGTTGATCATCTTTAGAAGATCTTCATAGGCCAATCCCATCCCTGCAATCTTTTGATCACATTTTGTAAAGTAGTCAGCTGTCTCATATTCAAATATTTGATATTTTGTGTTATAGTATGCAAATCACTGCATTCTGTTTGTATTTACATTTTAACATCCCAACACTTGTATGAATAAATACGCCATGTCCCATATTGTTATAGAACACTTAAATCCACAACAACTCAAGCCACAGTTATTGTGACCAGTGTTCCTTTGTACACTGACACCCTTTAAGGCTTTTCTACTTGTGTTGGAAGCTTAGACCTGTAATTACGCAATGGCCTGCCAGAGTCGATTTCATGACAGATTTCCTAAATGCAGGAGGTACAAAGTGATGCTAACTGCAGGCTATCAAACATATAGCAGTGTCAGGGCAGCAGTGACATGTTAAACCTCCTAGGAAAACAATACAAGGCTGCCTTAAAAGTACCAGATAGATGCATGTCAGGCACTGGGAGGTGGTTTTAGCCATGACAGTGAAGTGACAAATACAGCTAAACACACTTTGAATTGTTGGCGATACAAAAGCGCAGTCAGATGTAAAACAGGTTTGGTCATTTTCCAAACAACTCAGTACATGTGCATGGGGTCATTAAAGCAAGTCCAGAAATCCCTGTCATTTGCATTTGACACAAACACAACAAAGGAGGACGTTGAGTTCTGGCGTTGTGGTATACCTGCTGTTCGGTGTGTTCGGCCACTGACTGGCCAATCGGTACCATGCAGTCTGTTCACATCACATTTTTCGATCTCTTCAGATCACTTGAACCCAGACCAAGTAGTCCCAAAAAGTTGATTCTGGTCATCTGGATGTAGCCTTACTATGTCATTACTAAGTAAACCGTAAAAACTGAGTCGAGCTGAGCCGAGCCATAAAAGGTACTAGCGGAAAGGGGCTGAAAGTTTTCCGTCACACGAAGGTCACGTCATAGAACTGCTGCCTCACCAATAATGCATATGCTACATAATGCTGGAAATTTAGTGCATATTTATGCTTCACTCTTTTGTGTTGGTTCTTTCTTTTTGTCTAGTTCCATCGAGGCAACCTATAATTTTAAGGTTTTAATTAGTCTATTTCCCACTGTCTCCTTGCAGTAAGAACATAGTTCTTTGTTTGAGCCTGCAATACACTCACAGCTATATGATTAAATATACTATATATATTCACAGAGGGTTAATAGGGATTAGACACAGCAAGGAGCAAACAAGACACAGGTGCACATAATCAACATAATCACAGAGGAGGAAGACACAGACAACAAACTGGCAGCAAAACAGGAAGTAAGTAACAATAACTTCACTGGGAAACTCACAGACAAAAGGAAACTTAACATGGGGAAAAGGCATGTTAAGTGCCTTTTCCCCATGTTAAGTTTACTCTCCAATAGTTAACTATTGGAGAGTAAACTCCAATGCAAACCATAAGTGAAACTAAGAACTAGAAAATGCTAAGGGACATGAAGATGTAAATAAACATGGAGTCAAATAAAGAATATTAAAAAAACATTTTTTTAAAATCCACAAACTCCAAATCGAGGACCATTAGAAAAAAATGTCTAAATAAAATGTATAGGACATGGAAAAAACACTTCTATATATTTTTTGGCTTTTTTTTTTTCTTTAATTTTATTTCTCTCATGTGAGATACTGTATAAAGCCGATGTTTGAACTGCTCACAACATGCAACTAAATCTGTGATTACTTTCTATAATTAGAGCCCACAAGTATAGTGGTGTGACTGTTTTGTCACTGAGCAAAAACAGAAGAATTGTGCAACAGGGAGGGTCCAGAGGAACAAAGATGACAACTCAGAGGGGTTACTCTGGGAGAGAAGTGTGTCGGTCCTCACTGAATCTAGAGATGAGGCACTTATAAAAGGTTCCAGCTCATGTTTATGAGTACTAGTGATGGTGCTTACTTGGGTAGAGGGAGGAGAAGGTGGTGCAGAGAGCCACTGGTCAAATCTCTGTGGGTTGCTGGAATCGTTGGTGGGTGGACAGGCAAGTAGGCTGGTGATGTGTGTCTTTAGCCAAGGACTTCCAGAAGATATGGACTAGCTCAGTGGGGACAGGTGAGTAGGAGTTGCAGGTAGTTTGTCCTTTGGCTGCACAATTGTACAAGAACTATGAAAGAGCCCAATTACCAGTCTGCTGTGGAGTACTGTCTCCGAGAGACTGGGTGGTGAAGCTTTTCCTTAAATATCAGCAGATGATGAGACCAATGAGACACAAGTGTGACAGCTGACAAACGGGAGACCAAGATTCCACCTGAAACAGAGCTGAAAACAACTCCAAACCATCCTAGACTTAAAAAGAGAGAAAGACATGATCTACACATGACATAAAAGTCATCTCAACGTTGATTTTGTGTGTAATTTGGTTCTAAGTGAAGCCTGATTCATCATTTTGTTCTCAACAAATTGTGTAGTTTATGTTAGTGAAGAACTTGAATATTTCATTCACAAAAGTCCAAAGTGTGATTTAAATGCCCCCCCTTTTTTTAAAAAAAAAATTATTATTATTATTTTCACAACTCATTCAGTTTCCATGCATTACAGTGCATTTGTGAATCCTCAGGCAGCCTTGTTCCAGTTTTACCAAGAGATAATTAATTTATTCATGTTACAGATTTTACTTTGGCAGAACAGTACAAAAAGTTTCCAACTGGCATTCAATAGCCCAAGAGTCACAGTGTTGGCTGCCAACACACTTTGATGTAATAATTTCTGTCTTTTTTTTTCCTGGCTAGAAATTCAGTACTATGCAAAACTTTTAGTTATTGAAAGCAAACTAAGGATTCTTTCAGAAATATATTCCATGAATGGTGAATTATATACAAAGTGCAGTAAATCAAAATAATGATTAAAATAAAAAAAGCACTTGTCTGTAAAACTGTACTTTACGCAGCAGGGGACTTTAAAGTAGATTAGTTTAACAGGTTCATAGATCAGAAACTTGACCTCCCAGTACAGGTTGCAAGCTCATTAATGTGAACTCAATAAGTTCCCACAATTTAATGAAGCAGAATTCAGGCACAGGGGGGTAAAATGTCATGTGGGTCATATATTTAAAAAAAATGGTGTGAAAGGCAACATATGGCAGGCCTTATTAACACTAACTGATTAATGATAACTTGTGATTTGTAGTGCTTCAAAGCACTTTATAACCTGTGATTAGCTTCAGTGTCATGATTGAACACTCATGTTCATTTTGCTGTTTCACACAGTGTAGGATGAACAACTGTTTCTTGCCTCTGCACACTGCTAACACAATGAACCCTCCTATAGGAAAACAAGAAAAGTAGATTCTGACAGAAAAATCCACATTTTATTGAATCTTTTGGTGTGGACAATGTTTTTTAGTGGTTGATGTAGAAATGTAATGTGGACACTACAGCAATGGCTATTTGGACACTGTTTAAGTGTGTATGCATTGTTACTTCTGCAGTGGCAGCCTAACATTTACTTTTCATACTGTGTGTTTATACAGTATAGTCTGGCATACTGGTTGATAATGCCCCAGCAAATCTGCAGCTAATCCAATCACCAAAAGATTTCACCGCACCTATGACTTTTGGGGCACCTGGCTGCCTCGAGCTTGAGTGGGAGGTTGAATGTGATGCCCAGTCACTTTAAAAAAATGAAGGTGAACCAGGAAGGAGTCTGGGGAAAATCTAATCTCTTTAGAAAGTCATATGTGAAATCTTTGCAAGCCTGCAGAGTGAACACCGTCTTTAAGGGGATGTATTACTAACCCAAACAACAAGCCAGCAATCATTATTCCAGTTTGTCTGGGGAACTTGATGCTTCATCTACAGACACAAACAAAACAATTGTGATTTTTTTATTTCTATTCTGCTCACATCTTTTTATGTGACGGTGTAGGTGTAGGTAGAGAGCACCAGGAGCACATACTGAGTTTAATACTTTATAACAAATATATTAATAATGTTTCAAATGAAAGATTTTTAATGTTTACATTTTTAACAACTTTCTAAAATGTATTATTTAATTATAATGCCAAGGAAATGTGGTTTCTGAGTTTTTTAGTGGCATATAAGGATATAAGAGGGGTATAACTGTAACTCCTGGTATTATGCACAACCCTAATCTTATGATAACAATTATTATTACAATAATTGTAAAGATGATACTTTATTTTTGCCTTTTAAGTTCTCCCAAACCTCCCACATAACAATGAAACCATTTTTCTTTTCTTGGTACCAACAATATTTTCCTATGAATAGTGCATCTAGATTTGATGGTCTTTTAACACTATATTCCAAAATACAAAGAGGCATATCAACAATGTATGATGAAAAGTGGCTCCCTGTCTCCAACCAATTTCTGAAAGAAAATATGGTGCAAAGCTCCGGTCTGCTCCAGACTTTGCTTTTAAATGTCAGATGCTTGCTGAGCATGAAATTTGAGTTTATTTACTTTGCAGAGTAAATAGCAGAGCAATAATGACAAGGATCCTGACACATGATATTACTCATTTATGCTCACCAAACAAGAAGATTAAGTTCAATACATCCAACCTAAATGTCAGCAGTGAACAGCTTTAATACGGGTTTCCAAAGAATAATCATCTTCCAGTTTGTGCCTTTCATGTCTTTTGTGAATTTTATCATAAATAAGAACCTAAAGCTTTGTTAAAGACCCAAACAGCTTTAATTACTTGCCATGGAATGATTTTATGGATGTTTTCAGGATGGCTTCTGCAAATCCAGGTGGCTGAAGAAATTCAATGCATGTAATACACAGCGAAAACACTCAGGCAAACAAACAGGATGACACAACAAATAACTAAGGAAAACTGAGCAAGAGGGGAGCTGAGTAATTAATGAGTAAGAAGGGAAGCAAAATAGACGAGGCGAGAGACTATCAAAATAAAAGAGGAAGCTTAAACACTGGGACACTACAGCACAAACCCGACAGACCAAACTGACAAAAAACGTGGGAGACCTAATGACAGGCAGACTAGGAAAAACACAACCTAAGCAAAGGTAATACTCAACTGAAAAAAAAAAACAATAAATATTTTACAAACAAAACGTTTCCTCATATATGAAACTGAAGTAGCTCTGTGATTGTTGGAGGTGAGGCTGACCATATCACTAAACATGACTGCATTATCTTCCCTGACCTTCCCTCACCTTGTACAACTGCTCCTGGCTGCTGCTATAAATATGTATATTGCTTTAACATGATATTGTTAAAAACAGCCTGAAGGTGATTTGTAAGCCCGGACTTACGAAACCAGGCCACAAAAGACAGGAGATCCAAAAGGCTTTAGAAGTGATCTTGGTATAACTTTCCTCTGTTTTATCCTCGAAACACTGATATTAGCCAGCTGCAGACGGCAGCTTCGCTAATCCTGTTGGTTTGTCTTTCCGAGCGTTTGAGGTGGATTTTGTTGTTTTCGAACAAAGCTGATGTGATTGGCAGCAACCTCCGAGAAACATCTGACAGTTGAGGTTTTGGTTGGTTCACCGCAGTTCATCTCTTCCAGGAATTAACATTGCTTACTGATGGATTACACAGCAACAGACAGCAGCTCTTACACACCACAGAGTAAAAACTTCTCACATTGTAATAAAGCCAACATGTCACAGTCTAATCCATGCATTTGTAATCCTAAACAAACAAATATCAAAATTACAAAGCAGAAAGACTGAGCAAAGCAGAATTAATTCTTTGTGATGCTGGAATTTAATAGAATAATTTGTTGATAGTTTTCTCTTAGTTAATACAATAATGTTAATCCAGTTGGTTTGTTTATTTATTGTTTCCATAAATAAATAAACAAAATGTCATCCTTTGTTTCTGACAGTGACAAAAGGGAACTAAATGACCAAAAGTATGATTTAACGTCAGAATATTGTGTGTTTTTTCTCTCTGTCTCCCACACAAACATTTTATCATTGTGTGTCTTTGCTTGTATTTCCTGCTCCTGCAGTTCTTTCTACCCCAGCTTTTCCAGCCACTTTTTGCCAGACTCTTATGTTACCCATAGTGGTTGTCTATTGCTCTCAGGCCATCTTCAGAATTTTCTATTTCTTCTGTGTATTCTAGCACCTGCCTGTGCTTTTTATTGTGTGTAGCTCATTCCCACAAGCAATTCTGAGATACATTTACGTCTTTGCTCATCCCTTTCTCCACTAAACTCTCTGGTGTGCTCACTCACCCTGTATGCATTGTCAGCTGGCTTGCTATGTTGTATATAAAAACATATATATGTACTTGAATATTACTTAAAATTAAGGTTCTTTTTACAAATATGTGTTGCCATCAACATTGAAGGAAAAATATATGGCATTTGAAGAATCCTCAACTGAAATATGAGAGCTGGTGACAGAAGTATAACTTAAGTTAGTAAAATTTAAAAAAGGTTTTGTTCAGTCATGGTCAAGGGAAAGATGAATGCAACAATATACAAAGACATCCTTGATGATAACCTGCTCCAGAGGACTCCAGAGGACCTGGAAATGGGTGAAGGTTCATTTACCAACCGGACAACAGCCCCTGAGAACACAGTCAGGATAACAAAGGAGTGGCTTTTAAGCCACCCTGTGAATTTCCTCGAGTGATCCAACCACAGCCCAGACTTGAACCCGACTAAACCTCTCTGGAGAGATTTGAACATGTCTGTGACACCAACACTCTCCGCCCAACCTGGAGTTTAAAGATTGGGAGGAACTTCTCAAAAATAAGCGTGCCAAGCTTGTAGATTGTACTCAAAAAGACTTGAATCTGCAATTACTACCAAAGGAGCTGAACACATTATTGAGCAGAGGCAGAGAATACTTATGTACATGTTATATTTTATTGCATGTTTTAATAAATTTGCAAGAATTTCAAGCAAACATGTTTGACTTTGGTGGGGTATTGTTTATATTTTTAAAGGGGGAAATGTATTTAATTTATTTTAGAATAAGCCTGTGACATGACAAAATGTGAAAGACTGAATACTTTGCGAATGCACTGTATGAACACAAAGTGACACAGTTTCTCTTCAGGAGAATTACATAAAAAATATAACTGTTATCATCTTATGATTTTTCAGGAAGCTCTGCATCATTATAAATATTGAATATTACAATTTCTCATAACCTGATATACGTACTTTTCTCCTTTCCTATAAATACCTTCACAGCAACATGCAGTTAATGTAATATATTCTAATACAGGAGATATAAATCATTAGGTTGTAGCCTACTTTGATTTCACCTGCGTCTCGCTATTTTAATTCATTAATGAGCTCATTTGAGAAAAGGAGGGAAATAGGTTTTCACTAACCCCAAAATAGCATTTCAATTTACCATCTTCATTAAAAATCTGAGAACAAATCATCCATTATTGAGAGCAACAGCTTAACATTGGTAAGGAATTACCCATGCAGACCCACCTGAATGTTGGCTGTAATCTCCCTCTCTGTGTCTCAACATTCAATGCAGAGAAAGAAGTGAGTGTGTCTAATGTTGCATACATTAAATGTGGATTAACTTTTAATTGCACGATGCTTTTTAAACTGTTGATGTTGTTCCTCGTTACAGTCACTGCTGCTACTTTACAGTTCCCCCTCACTATCAGTACAGCTATGCCATATTGCAGAGAAGAAAAAACATTTATCCAAAATA
Source organism: Copadichromis virginalis (assembly GCF_057382275.1). Lineage (NCBI taxonomy): Eukaryota > Metazoa > Chordata > Actinopteri > Cichliformes > Cichlidae > Copadichromis > Copadichromis virginalis. The sequence continues at coordinate 8,500,149 of NC_140635.1, read as the reverse complement.
GCTCAATTACCCAGAATATTGGCTGGTTAACATGGGGAGCAGACATGCAGGAGGACTGAAAAGAAGCCAGATAGACTGAGAGCTGTATGGGTGGGCAGCCAGCAGAGCCGGGAATGGATGAAATTATTCTGGAGGAATTCAATTCATTTCTGCCACAATCTTATCATCAGTCGACATGTACAGTGGATTATTGCAAGGAAAAAAATACTGTTACCAGACAGAATAGGAGACAGAAGCACAGCAAACCAGACACACAGTATGCCAACACACGCATGCATGGGCTTAGGAATTCATGCGTGTTTGTCCCACAGTTGCTCCTACAGGAGGCTTTCTTCTTCAAGTCATGTCTCCAATATACCACACAGCTGAAACAGCGTTTGTCCATGTTTACGGGTCCAGGTGCTGTTAAGGTGAGTACTGAGCATAATTTGTACTTCTGTGCTGAATCTATGTAGAGCCTGATGTACCCATCTGAAGTAACTGAGGCCGTTACCAACATTCATATTTGTTTGTTGCTCTGAAATTTTGCTTTGTTTTTTTGTTGCACTCAATTTGAAAAATGATTGCAGAAGAAGAAGTAACCGGAAATACAGGGAAAGAAAGGTACTGAAGGGGCCACAGTCATTGTAATTTCAGTATTTCTAGGGAAGTTCACCTCAGGTTACCCAGAAAGGTAAGGCGTAGATTTCAGAAGAATTTGTGGTTAAGTTATACCTATGGTGTAAGTTTAACACAGCAGCATAAATCCCGCTTTAATCACTTTAACCTCTTAAGCCTCAACGCCCCCTGATACGGGGGCAAAAGGCAGGAGGAGATCAGTTAGGCTTGGGGCTTAAGAGGTTAAAGTCAAGTCAATCCCTGCTTTTTACAACCCCAGTGAACATAACACTGCTTCTTATGAGCCAAAGTGAACAAAATTTTAAAGATTTATTTGTGGTAGTTTGCTTAAGCTAGCCATATAGCGCTTACCTTTGCTTTAATCATGAACAATTTGTTGTTCTTCACCTCTCACACGGCAGCATTATTTACCCATCCAAATAGGAAATACATGTAGCTGTCTGTACTTTCCTTTTGGATGCAGTATAAGAAGAGAGATTCTCTACAAGACGAAAATACATAGTAACTACTTTAAGGGATTTAAATAAAGCTTTTGTGGCAGAATATAGAGCATAACTCCACAAAATTTGTCGTTTCTCTTCATGTATTTGTTTTTCCTCCACGGATAGATGATTCAAGTAGTCTCGGCTCCACAGGTGAGAAGAACAGTACTACCAAATGTCCACTACTGGCCATCATGATGGAGTGATGATTTGCCTGCCAAGGTAGTGAGTCGCTATGTGACTGAAAATTGTGCATTGCATGTAGTTATTTAATTTGTATCTCAACCCTTGAAATTGTCCTAAAGCATTAAGTTATTAGTTTTTAAGGCTTTGGCTGCTTAAAAACTACTCTACTGAATCCTTTAAGTATGTCTGTAGCTCTTTAAAATTAGCATCCCTGTTAATATCTGAATGAATTACCAATGCAGCTTGTAAACCATTCATTAGCTTATTAGCGCATTACCCAAACAGGATGTAATCCAGCTGACTCAGGGAAGGTGAAAAGGACTATTTAAGTATTTCTAATTTATTTATTTTTGCCGCTGAGATGACCTCTGTTATATCGATACTAGACGTGTTTTCCTGTTTGTCCAAAAAGTTATCATTCCTTTTGTATACTATTAAAAACTATTTTCTGAAGACTATTAGTATCTATTGAATTTATTCAAACAGTCTAAACAGGGAAATGTCTAAAATTGGCTGCAGGTCTACAAACGTATCTGATTTAATCTGAAAGGCTTCAGACATGGAAATGCTCTTTTATTTGTTAAAGCTGTGGTTCAGATCTTCAATCATATCAGATTTAATCATCCACTGTCCAGAGGTGCAAAAATATACATGAGAATGGTGTGCATTGACTTCACTTACAGTAAGAAGCAGCGTTTGGTTTATCTTGCATGACACACTAACAGCTCTTTCAAGATAAGAGACAGCAAAGCTCTCTAAGCTTTCTCAACTATATGAAGGATATACAATTACTTTTCTTGTTGTCTGAGATCAGGTAATGTGACAGAGTTTCTGGTGCTTGGCTGAAATGTCATGTTGATTCAAAGCTTATCTCACAGTGTGCAAAATACTTTCATTTCTCTTGATGTAAAGGGGACTGGCATCCTGAATTGAGGTTTAAAGGAGTCAGCATTAACATGTGTATCTGCAGCCACAACAGCGTCATCTATTTTTTCCATTTTTATTATCCATGTACTTTTATATTTAGCTGTTTGGATTAAACTCTCTTTTAAGCTGAATGCTTTTTGCCTGAGACATTCAGGGCAGAAAAAGATAAAAACAGATATGGAGTTGGTAAGGTGCTTCAGCATTTTGATGTTTTCCACAGGGAAAATAAGATGTTGCAATAGTTTTACAGAATTTCTCATGAGTGTGTTGGTGGTGGGAGAGTGAGTGGTAGAGATTTAACCGCTGATAAGCTGTTTCTAGCTAGGCAGAGAAGAGGCATGATGATCAGCATGAAATCTTCTATCAGCTACTTCCTTTATGGGCACCACAGTAGATCATATTCCTCCATCTTACCTTTCCTTTTCACTCCATCTTTGCCCAACATCTCAAGCTCTGCCAACTCCACCTCCTGTCTTTTTGTTAGTGCTATTGTCTTCAAAACCAGGTATTATTGCAGGTCTCACTACCTTCTAGCAAATTTCCCCTTTCACTCTTGCTGCTTTTCATCACAAATCACCCCTGACAACTATCTCCATCCACTCCACCCTGACTGAACGCTCTCTACTTCTTGCATCTTCACTGTGACACCTTCATCTCATTCACACACACATTTTTTTTCTTTCTTTTCTTATACTTCAGCATACCTCCACCTCTCCAGGCTCTCTCCCATCTGATCCCTACTCACACTTTCAATACACGGAGACTCCTGCCTGACCTTATCTGTCAGCCTGTCCATCAACTCTTCAAACACGGGGCTCAGAGCTGATCCCGGATTTAAGCCCACCCCCACCTTGAACCCATCTTTCACTCCTACCGCACACCTCACCACTGTCTCACTCTCCTCATACAGTACATGTCCTGCACCACCTTCACATGCTTCTCTGCCACGCTTCACTTCTTCATACAGTACCACAGCAAACTATCATATGCTTTCCATGAGCATCATGAGATAGTAAACAAAAGTACATCACTGCTCTTACAGTTTCAGTATGCGTTCTCTTTGAATAACTAAGCTGCATGAACAAGTCAGGTTAAGCTTGTTTGTGCAAGTATGCTTGAAATACTAAACACATTCTTTACCTTCTTAAGCATTCAGGAATTGATTACAAGCAGGGGCACATGGGCATATAGGTGCTTTTTTTTTTTACATGCAGATTTAGTCTGAACCTATTAGGACTAAAAATTTATTTTCATAAACAGCAAGTCCTGCAAAGACTAATTGTTGCTTGAGAAACTAACTGATCTATATTCAGCGGGCGGATGGTCTGTTATAGCTCAAGGTTGGAGGTTCGATCGCGAGTTCCTTTCATCCACTTGTCAAAGTGTCCTTGGGCAAGACACTGCACCCAATAGTCATTTAAGCATATTGAGCTGCGTGAGTGTGAGTGAATACGAAGCAAATTGTAAAGCATTTTGGATAAAAGCACTAGATAAATCCAATCATTTACCATTAACTAGGCCTGTCTATTTAAAGAGCTTGTGGGGACAATGGACGTATGGATTTCTAGTGTGGTTCCCCAGCTGCACCAAGGCCGATCAGCAAGCACTCCAGCGGGTGGTGAAAGAAGCTGGCAGAATTATTGGAACAAGTCTGCCAGAGATCAGTAATATCTTCCCCACTCGCTGTCTGAGGAGGGTGCACAGTATCCTGCGGGACCAACATCACCCTGCGCGCCACCTTTTCCATCTGCTGCCCTCAGGGAGAAGGTACAGGTCTATACAGGCCAGAACATCCAGACTGGCCAACAGCCTGTATCCACAGGCTGTGAGGCTCCTGAACTCTCTGCCCCCCTCTCACGGACAATAACCATATCCAACTTCTTAATAGCAATGAACTGGTCTGCATTGGTGCATCATATCTTTATTCTCTTCCCCCTCCTGCCCCCCCCCCCCCTTTCTTAAATAGATAACTATCATATCTGATATCATATCTCACAGTACAATAATATTGAATGGGTTGCATTGTTGTATTTTGTCATGTTTCTCAGGTCTTTGTCTGAATTTCTACGAACATTATTGCTAAGGATTGTCTTATTGCATTGGAGTCACACTGGGTTAAATATGTACACTTGGGTTTTAAGGGGTATTTATTATTTTCTTCTTTTTTTGGGGGTTGTATGGAAGCCCCAAACGCAATTTCATTGTTCTTGACAATGACAATAAATAAATAAATACTAAATACTAATACTAAATACTAAATGAGATCAGATAAATTAAAATGTCTATTAAGGACAGACAAATGTATTTCCACTTATCTTTTCTCTGGAATGAAGCCAAAGTTTTCTGAATTTATACTCTCACTAGCCATTTGGTTAGGCACAGCTTGATAGTCCTGGCTTGGACCCCATTTAGCCTTCAGAGCTGGCTTATTTATATCGCTGTTGCAGTTTCTGCAGATTTGTCAGCTGAATCTCTGATTCCTCCACACCCCGAATGTGCTCTATTGAACTCAGATCTGGTAACGGTGGATTATTTGAGCTTTGTGTCATGGCGTCCTATCCATCACAAGATTGGTAGACTGTTGTCATAAAGGATTGAACAGCAATAATTATCAGTAAAGATGTGGCATTTAAATAATGCTTGTTTGGACTAAGGGGTCCTGAGTGTGCTAAGACACCAGTACACCACCACCATTAGCCAAAACTGGTAATACAAGCAGGATGGGTCCTACTTTCATGTTTTTATGCCAAATTCGGACCAGATCATCCAAATGTTACAACAGAAATAGAGACTTAGAGCAGGCAATGGTTTCAGTCTTATCTTATTCTTATTTTTTAATGAGCCTATGTGAGTTATAGCCTCTGTTTTCCATTCTTATCTGTCCAGACTGGCATCCGTATGGTCTTTTGATGGTGTAACCCATCTGCTACAAGGCTCTACCACATTTCTTAGTTGTAATGAGAGGTTATTAGAGTTATTGTTGCCTTTCTATTAGCTCAAAGAACTCTGACCTCTGACAACAAGGCAATTTCACCCAAAGAACTGCTGCTCACTGGACATTTTCTCTTTTTTTTTGAGAAAGTTGTGGGAAAACCACCGTAGATCAGCAGTTTCTAAAAGATTCAGAGCAGCCTATTTGGTACTAACAAACATTTCACATTTAAAACAGGTCTTCTTGACCTCAAATTGTAGTTAAGATGGATTCGTGCTGAGATGGATTCATGGAGCAGTAGGTAAGAAAACAAGTGTAGTTTAGAAACTCTTTCATGTGTTGAAAGATCTCTATCTGTGAAATATATATACAATTATAAACTATCCTATATAAAGAAGTTATTTTATCTTTATCTTCTATGGAAATAAATGGTCTTTTCCCTGTGTAAATTACAGTCCATATTTTGCTTTTTGAATTGGGAAAAGCTGTTTTCAGTGCTTTAGGATGATAGTTCACCAGCTTGACTTAATATCATTGTTTTACTGACTGATGAATGAAATAACTGGCTATTTTCATGGCAGCGGGATGCTGAGAGTGTTGTGGAGCATGACATTAGCCCTGAGCTTCACTGCAGGGCTGAGTGAATGACTGAGCGGGTGACTGCCTGTTTGACTGACTGATTTTTGAGGTTTGTATCCAGCTGGGGCGCCTGTTGAGTGTTGTGAAGCGTGATATTAGACCCTGAGGTTCGCAGCAGGAGGCTTCAGAGTCCTAACAACCTCTGAGCATCTCCAGCCTGTCAGCTGTGACTGGCGGTTGCTCTCATCTGAAACAAAACTCTGCTAAAAGAGAGAAGCTGCCCAGAAAGTCTGAAAGGACAAGAAGTTGGTGAGTGGACCAAACCTGCTATTAGGAAAGTGATTGTCCACAGGTTACTGAGCACCCTGAAAAGACTGGTGGATTTGGACAAGACCAGGTTATAAACCCGCTAAGAGGACAGTGTCCACAGAACGACAGAAGTGGAAGTGGAACAGTGGTTTTTGATGTAGCAAATACTTTCAAGTCAAGTTATGGCTACAAAAAGATTTGCTCCCACAAGCTGATAAGAGAGAAAACTTCAGTTGTCACTGGATGGGGTAAGGACAAGAAACTGGCTTGTGGGACACAACTAATGTCACAGGTTTCTTCAACACAGGCCTTACTGTTTTTTTCTGAATGGTTGAAAGGGTGTGTAACTGCCTTTAAACAACAGCTGAAGCAATATTGTGACAGCATTCATCTTTTAAAGAGCAATAAAATCTGTATTTGGAGACTGAACGTCTGTTGGTGGAGTAAATCTCAAGGTTGTCTATCAGGAGGCCATGGTTAGTTTTCCATTTGGGAAATAATTTGAATTTATTATCCTTTGCTTTCCTATTTTATTCCGATATATAAACACAAGGTACATATGCACTAAGTTAGAAATATATTTATATTACTAATCTTGTGTCTTTGTTCTTGCTCCCTCCCTTTGTCTTGTTTCCTACCTTTTTAACTGTCTGCCCCACTGTAATTTTTTCCACCTGGTTCCAGTCAGCCCCCATATGTATAAATAGCTCCGGCTTTCCAATTATCTTTTCCATGTTATTGACCACCAGTTCTTTTTTGCTCTTTCGTTGGTCTCCTTGGTCGCCTTGGTAGATTTTGTTTTCCTCTTTCCTGAAACCTTCCTATAGTGCTCTTTACTGAATCTTTATTGTGTCCATGGTGTCCTACTTCTGCATCCTTTTTTTTCTTCCTTTTCTATAGTAAAAAGCACCTGAAAGTAGCTATTTTTACATTACTACTTTCATTAAGTTTAGGACACCAAAATCTACTTAGTTAGGTTTAGGAAAAACTTGCGGCTTGGGTCAAAATATGCCTTAACATCATTAATCCTGCACATGAATAAATAACGCGCGTCCTGTCTTGCTATTTATCTAAACCACCTGAAATGTCAACACTGGACCACAGTACTAAGGTTCTTTGTCTGTGCAAAGTAAATTGCTGGCTCCACTCAAATTAAGTAAGTGACATTCAAACCTCTAGTTTCTAGTAGTCAGATAGAAATTCTCCCAGCTCTGCCAAGTGAGCAAGAAAAAAATCCCCATATCACTTGGCTTATTTAGTGTAGCAATAGGTCTGTAGAGTCTCAGCCTTAGCCTCTGTTCACCAACAAAACTCATGCACTTAATATCACAGAGAGGAAGGGAATCATTTCATTCTGAAGGTATGGATTGATGATTGTTCAATGCATTCTTAGTAATAACTGCTTAAATTGCTGCTGGGCCATTAGTGACAGCAAGGGTGAGGTGAAGAGTTATAGTATTTGATTAAAATATGGTTGAACGTGTGAAGAAGACTACAGATAAACAGAATAGTGCTGGATTCATTGAAATGGTCTCACTGATGTGTTAAAAATAGCTAAAAGAGAATAAACACAAGCACGGCACACAAAGGTTTTATATCACTGACTTCTATAGAGGTCCATTGTAATAGTGTTCACCTAAGGCATGCGTGCCACCTCTGCCAAGAGGGCTATATGATTGGTTTGGTTTGTCACTTACCTAGCAGTGTTACTTAGATTATTGTGGATTCGCAGACCAGATCCCGGCACTTTCCATTCATGATGTGAAGTCACAAACTGCTCTTGGCTGCTGTTGTAGTTTAACCATGCTACAAATTATAATTAGAAAAGCTGTTTCGAATGTTAAGTGTTGGCTGGAAGAGTCCTGTAGTCAAACTGTTCAGAAGGTGTTGCATGACAGGGTGGTTGGAGTTATTTTATAAAGCTGGAGTACTGGCAGACTGGTTTCAGGCCTCAAACCCATGAAAGGGAAATTGCCCACATACACACTTTGACAGCTACTCATTCTAATAACCTGCTTCAGACTCCTTGGTATTAACATGATGTCCAGCTCTTCACTAACTCTTAATGCATTTTGCACTGCCTTAGGCTACATTATCCATTCAGATTAAATTTCTGCTTTGCATATGTAATTTCCTCTTGTGCCTCTCCTCCTGTTACACCATCTACACTGTCTCTTTACTGTCTTTCTGTCTCTCTCACATCAGCTCATTTTTCTTCTTTCCCTCACTCCTCCTTTTCCTGTCTTCCTGTCTGTCATTTTTCTCGGTCGGGCTTCTTGCTGTCACAGCAGACACTTGTCTCACCTTCACCAATCTTCTCTACTGACAGTAATAGAGATGATCTGAGCAAACCATTCCTTCTCCCGTGTAAACATCCATTACTGACCACCGAGAAAGGGAGGGGTTGGGGTGAACTGGGGGATGTACGATGTCAAAAGGTGTCCATGCACTGCTGATGTGATTTCAGGTGTACTCCACAAAACACATCTCATGAAATCTTGAAAGCTTTGACCTCAATTCCACAGCAGGTGAGAAGGTTTCTGCTTCCATTATCAAAATTCTTAGCATTAGTCATTCCCTACAGAGGCAACACACACAGCAGCAGCAAAAGAAAAGGCAAGAGATGACAAGATAACTAGAAAATACTGTATAACAACCGAAACAATAAAGTTATTAGAGCAACAGAGACACATCTGCTGGTCTGTCATTTATATTAGGATAGATTGAGTATTATGCGTGGTGTATCCTGGGGCAGGATGTTGATGTGGTGGAGTACAAGTACCTGGTTGTCTGCGTTATGCAGGACATGAAAACCAACAGCGAGGGAAGAGATGAGCAGGCTCTATTTCCTAAAGACTTCCCATCTCTGCATACAAAATGAAATCAGCTGATTCTCCTGATGGCATGAAGAAAAAGGGACACTTGATGTTTTTGTTCTTCCATCTGGCCATCATGCAGATAATTTTACATTACTACATTTAAAAACAAATAAACAAAGAAATCTGTACACTAGGGCTGCCACGATTCGTCAACTAGTCACAATTATGTTGACTATCAAAATCGTCAACAACAAATTTAATAGCGACACGTCGTTTGAAGCTTTGAAAGATCCCGAAAGCCGCAGGAATAAGCAGTAGGATTTAAGAGTGTAATAACGGACTGAAACAGAAGATGGCAGCACTGCATGTACAAGGATGCCAGCTGCCGTTAAACCCTGCAGAAGAAGCAGCAGTCTCCGGTATCGTAGCGGTTTCCAAATTAGGGGGCCGCATCCTTCAGAGGCTGCATTTGTAGGCCGATTACATCACAGCGGCGGGACGAAGGCTGTCCAAATTAGAAGACGCCTCCAAATGCGGTCGACAAATGCGTCCTTCATTTCCCCAGCGTGGCCCAACCTATCCCAGGATTCATAGCGCAGCCCAGCCAATTTCCAGTTTCCAACAATGGCGGCCGCTACTAAGTTTTAATATTATTCTTATTACTCTTTCTGGGTCACAAAATAAACTTTTAACAGATTTTCAGGCGAGAATGTAACTGTGTAAACTTCAAATATCTGCTTGGTTTATCAGGACATCACATATTTGCAAAAGCACTCCGACGTTTTTGGAGACGTCTGTTACCCACCAGCTCGATAGCTAGCCGGGGTTCAAGGCTCACTAGATCCGGCGAGAACAGCGAACTCCCGGCAAAAAGTATTTCAAACCCCCCACAATCTTTCGCTGCTCAGGTTAAACATGATATACAAGTCACTTGGATAACTTAAAAATGTTATTGTTTGGCTATTATTAATGTTTTATTTGTTCCTGAGTAAATCGGTTTGGCTGAGATTAAAGTTATAGTTTTTCACAGCTGAATAAACGTCAAATAGAAAACTGATTACAGTTTTTTCTGATGGCTTGAGCACATTTTTTGTAACTATTGGCTATTTTTGCAAAACTCTACACACAAATAAGAAAACCCTTCACCCAATCAGCAAAACATTGTAGTTTCCTTGTAAAAGCGAATAACCCTTGCTTAACTCTCCACACCTTTGTAAAAATGGTATTTTCGTATCCAACAGTTAACACAAGCCATCATATTAATAAGCACACAATGCACCAACTAAACACTGATGGTATGAATAAAAAACACATCTGGCTTTTGCTTTCTCTGTGCACAAAGTAGGCTATGGCTACGTCCACACGTACCCGGGTATTTTTGAAAACGCAGATTTTTCTATGCGTTTGCACCTTTCGTCCACACGTAAACGGCGTTTTTGGTCACTGAAAACTGAGATTTTTAAAAACTCCGGCCAGGGTGGATATTTTTGAAAACTCCGTTTTTGCATTTAGGTGTGGACGAGAAAAATGCAGAAAACGCAGCGTCAAAGGTGTGCGCATTTTTTGACGTCACACTGTGCGCCACATTATTGTTTCGGTGAAATGAATTTCTACAATATTGTTTCTGTTAATTGTACTCTCTGCAGTGTTTAAATGCTTACATATACACACAGTTACTGTCCCTCCACACATACGACTCGGTTCTGCTTCTATGCTCCAGCTTTGTTTACTTTTTCCCACCGAGGCTTCTAGACTTCTGATTGGCCAACATTTCTGCACGGTTAGGAATATATCGCCACCTGTTGCTTTGGCATGTTCCTAGCAGCGTTTTCCTTCATTTCTGCCTTTACGTGTGGACGGGATTAATTTTTAAAACGAAAACGGAAAATCTCCGTTTTCAAAAATACCCGTGGACGTAGCCTATGTCAGTTTGAGCTCATACTTTTGTCATAGGTCTGTAAACATGGAGGGATCCAAACTTCAAGTACTGGTGTTTATTTACACACATCAAAACAAACACAAGTGTTTATTTCCAAGTATAGGATTATTTGCAATCGCCATATTGACTATATGGGTTTCTTGGTCTGCAGTGAACATGCTTCCTCTGCCCCCAGCATCTGGTCGTCTAGCAATTCTGTAAAGTAACAACTTCAGTATTTTTACATTACAGTATTGTAGTGTTTCTCATTGGCATATGGGAGTGCTACAAATCTTAGTGCAAAGTGACTATACTAACCGATTCTCATTTCAAAATGTCCTTATGATGCTTGCTACAGTGTAGCGGCTCAAGTTAGGTTGAACCCGTTGGCCAGCTTCCCTCAGGGTCATTCCACGGTTGATTACATGGTCGCCTATTGTAGCTCTGATGTCATCAGCAATTCTATTTCTTACTCTTCTTACCCTTCCTCTCCCCCCTCCTCGTCCTCCTCTTGTTCCTCCTTGTCCTTGTCGTCCTCTACATCCTACTACTTCACCTCCACGTCCTCTTGCTTGGCCTCCTCTACTTCTCACTCTTCCTGCTTCCTCCATTGTACTCCACACACAGAGCTTACCTGCATTATAGTGCTTAGGCTGATTGCAAAGTGAACTAATTATCTAAAAAAGTTTTCACATGTGACAGTGTGCCAGACAGTTGGCAAAATAGCATAAATAATGGCCGTAAATGTATATAGTTTTGCTAGGAGTGCGTTGATCATTTGGGAATTGAGTGTAAAGCATTGAGTTGTGTTTACAGTTCTGCAAAAAGAGTGCTGTGCAGTGGATTGTAACTACAGGTTTGCAAAGTGTGTGTTACAAAATGGCAAACTGAGTGCAAAGCAGTGTTTGTGCTTTTAGTTTTGCAAACTCAGTGAGTGGTTTTGCTATAAGTATTAATAGTTTTAGAAATTGTGCTATAAGAATCACAGTTAAAAACTGTAAACAGAGACGTGAGATGGTAGAGATTTTACTCCAATGTCCTGTTAAATTTTAGGGAAAAAGAGCAGACGGCTGACTTTATTAAACTCTACCGAGACAATCGGCAAATTTCATTAAAAGTTTAATAAACTATCATCTTGTCTTTATTTTTAGTTAGCACGTACCTTAAACACTTCAAGCTGTAAGCTAATGATAGTTATATAAGAGCAGATGTATGCTGGTGCAATAAGCTGTACTTTTTACGTCCAATGGATGCATGATCTGATTAGTCGACTAATCGCAAAAATAATCAGTGACTAGTCGACTATCAAAATAATCATTTGTGGCAGCCCTACTGTAGACTGAACCACAGCTGGTCAGCTGTAGTGAGCACAATGCACTATGCTGTGGTATCCTGGAAGAACAGCATGGGAGCTGGTGACACCAGAAGACTGAAAAACTGAGGTAAGTTGTGTGTTTGGCTACAAACTGGATGTTTTGGAAAACTACTTAGACATTACAGTTACCCAGCGCATTTAAATATACATTTCAGGGGGACTTTTACAAGAATCACATGTAAAGAGATAGGAGTGAGAGAAACCCACTTCACCGTTGCCGTAAACGGAGAAGCACACCTTATGAGTATCTATGAGAAATCAGTGTGTATTGAACGTAATGTTATTATTTGCTGCTTTCCAGTTAAATAGTGCGATGATAAATGCTAGAAAAATCCATAGATGTGTTGTTTCACTATGAAATTAACAAGTAACACAATTGACATGGGAAACTTAACTCTTTTTGAATATCAAATATTGATTAGAGTAACTTTAAAAGTACTTTGATGCCAAACTACACATGTTTTTATAGCCAAAAGACTCAAGTTTGCTGCTAGAAATAAGATTAAGACTGTGAGAAAAATATCTGTAGCTTTACTGATGGCATCAAATTCTGAAAACTGTTGTGATTATCTGCTCCTCCTTATTCTATGCTGTCATTGCCAGTTCATCTAAAACATTTACATCTTTGTTGTACGTAGGATCTCACTAAGCCCAAGGTTTTACTCAAGCCTTGGGTAATGACACCTTGCACTGCAGTTTCTTTGAAGAAGAATGTGATGCTTTTAAAATGATAACACTGTAAAACTGTCAGGTCTCTGTCATTTTGCAGCTCAGGCCCGCCAAAGGTCAGACTCAATCTATGCTCACACTAATGTTCAGACTGACAGAGAATAAGTTAAACACCTCATTTTCCATCAGCACTTTCCTACAAAAGGTCAAACAATCATAGAGAAATTCAGCAGTTTTATGGGCAATCTGCACCATTTCTCAGCCCTCTGATCTGTCCCAGGCCACAGCATCAAAATGTCACCATTCCTCTGTTGATTCAGCATCATGATATTTTACCTGCACTGCTGTATTTGAATTGTGACTTTCCTTCCAAGCCCAACGCTCGGAAGAAGTAAATTATTTTGCTGTAATGATCCTTGGCAGTAACTGCCGACCTGCTTGTTTAGTCCACAGGTCGTATGAATTGTGGTGTGCAGCAACTGAACTAATGCTGATTTAATAGAGACACTAAGGACTATATTGAATTAGAGCGAAGCTGTTAGTGCTTCAGTAGCTACAGGTTCAGTGTTAAAGGATTGTTTCTTCTATGGATCCAGGGAGGAAAATCATGTGCTGAAGACCAAGGAAATGAGAGAGTTCACAGACAAAACCATGAGAAAGTCTTATATCTTGTCTACATCTTCTCTTTAAAATATCATCTTAAGTTTCCTCCGTCTCAGTCTCCTCTAAGGTGTTGAATAACATCTGAGATTCAGCAAGTCGTTTAATCACAGCTACACTCTGCAAAGACTAATTAGCTGCTTAATATTCACTTTTTGTCACGGTAGAATTAATTGCTGCCCTGACCCAACCGAAGAGGAAACAAATCCTTCACCACGTCATCTGTTTCTTTCGGTAATGAATAAATATTGAAATGAAAGCTGGGACCATTATGTTGACGTTGAGCAGATCAGAATCTAATTGTGATTGAATGACTGCTGTGTACAACAATTAAGAACCCATTTAAGTGATTTTGGAATGAACTCTTGCGAGCTCAAGGCTTTATGGAGCAAGCTTAAAGAAATATTAAAGGGTCAGTTCACCCAGACTACAGTCCTTAAACCCTAAAATACATGTACAATGTACAGCACTGCTAGGTGGAGCTAAGTGAAGGAAACTCAGGATCTCATCACTGCTTTTCGTGGAGGACATTGCTCTGGTGGCTTCATTGGAGTTGTTTTCTGCCAAGTACGAACCAGCAGTAACTCAGCACCTCCTAGGCTGAGGCCATATTTCTCATCCAGAAAAGGATGGAGTGCTCAATCCGGTTGAGGAAGTTGCTGCCCAAAGTGGAGGAGTTTAGGAATCTTGTTCACGAGTGAGGGGTGAGCGGAGAAGGAGACTGAGAGATTGATTGGTGCTGAATCTGCAAGTGAAGCTGTCCAATTTTCCCTCCCTCTTAGAGATGAGAAGAGGTGAGAAGTTCAGTCGTTCAGAGGGCCTCAGAGTTGAGACGCTGCTCCTTTACATCTAAAGAAGCTGTTTGAAGTTGCTCTAATCTCATTATGATGCCTCTTGGGTGAGACTAATAGACATGTCCACAAGGAAGAGGCCTGGGGTAGCCCCAAGAGATGCTGGAGGTAGGGCTGGGCCATATTATACCGTTCACGGTAATACCGGTATAATGTTAGGCAACGATAGGAAAATGAAATATCGCGATAGAATGGGAGTAAAACGCGCATGCGCAGTGCCTTTGTTTTCATACGCACATGGCCGATTGTTGAGTGAAACAGATGAACCAGAATTGGTTTGTAAAAATGGTGCAACTTCCGTGATGTGGAACTGGTTTGGTGTTTGTCCGTCAGATACACGACAAAGCACATTTTTTTTGCAGAACATGCAAGCGGCCGTTGTTATTGTCATATTTGTCGGACTAAGATGCTCTTAAATCTGGGAGTAATCTGGGTCCTAAACTCCGTATGCTTCAGGTCAAACAACACTGCAGCGTCACTTAGAGTTAAAAACTGTCTAAATTCTTTCATCTTTAATAAAACAATCAGCATTGCTGCTTTACCAGGTGTAACTATAAAGTTTAACTTCCAGACATTTAACGGAGTTAGAAGTTAGCAGGAAGCTAGCGGAAGTTAGCTCACTAGTTTCGCTAGTTACCTAAGCATGATATTGCATGTTCTGACTGAGAGATTTCTGAAAAAAATCTAACGTACAGCTCTGCTATCACTTCCAACATAAATGAAGACAGGAAACTAAACAGCAGTGACGTTTGTAGGGTTACTGAAGTTGGGCTAGCTGCTATATAATGATGTGCTACGTGATCGCTAGCGACACAGCTATGTTAGCATAACATAAACAGTGAAGCTGGAGGACGAACACTAACACTTTTCCACTTATAAAAGTTAACGTGAAGGTTCTTCATGGTTAGAGACAAATGCAATCGCATGGCAGGATGCTGTAAACGGACCAAACTTCAGTCAGGAGAACAACTGAGATAATCCATCCACAATACGAGGTTAGTCATTAATATACTGCAACAACATGGGAATAGAGCAGCTGCCAGAGAATTCAACATTAATGAAACAATGGTACAGAAGTGGAGGAAGCAAGAAGAATGAGTTTAATAAAGTTTGATTTATCTGACTGCTTTGTTTCGCTTAATGTGCCTTATAATCCCGTGCACCTTACGGTCCGAAAAATACATACTGCACACTGCAGTTTAATGTTGCAAAGCACCTCTTTTTAACTTCAGTGGATATTATACATGGTTATGCTCAGGATATGTCAGCCCATTTCTACTGGAAATGCCTTTTGGTTAAACTTTCAGCAAGGAATTTGCATTTGCACTGTTACATTTTTATAAAGCTTTAATGTACATAAAAACCAGCTTCTTGTTTAAGTGAAAATAAATGGAAGGTTGTCTTTTTGCGCTAGTAATGTTGTGGAGTTGTATTTTGTCTCGCATCAATTATATCGTCGGTTATATCATTATCGCAAATTTTCAAATATATATCGTGATAAATATTTTTGGCCATATCGCCCTGCTCTAGCTGGAGGGACCATGCTAGCCTTGAGACACCTTGTTGTTCTCCTGAATGAGCTGGAGGAGGTGGCTGGGGAAAGGTCCTTATGCTACTGCCTAGTAACACAGCTCCAGAAAATGGAAAATATTTCCCAATGTGTGTGTGTTAAAAGTGAGAAACTTTTCTATTTCAAACCCCAACCTGCTTCCTAATGTAGATTTTATTAGTGCTTTTTAAATGAAAATGTTTGAAAAGTTATTTACAGAAAAGCTTGGGCACGTACATGTTGTTGTTGTCTAGTTTAGGCAACAAAAACACTAGTACTGCCACATAGATACTTCTAGTTTTATCAGAGCTCTTTCTTCTACAGTAAATCAGCTTACTGCCTTAACCTCAGAGAATATTCAAGTTTCTCCCTGTTGCAGATGTGGCAATGACTTATGCTGCAGTGCTGCAGTGTGTTTTTGTATGCCCCACTCCAAGACTTTATCATCCCAGAACCTTGCATGATAGTACTACTTACAGATGTATGTTGAATTTAAGGGACTGCTAGCAGCTGCATGAATGATAATAATTGGAAACTGCACTGATGTTATCACTTGTAAATTGAGTGGAAAGATCATGGTATTCATGGTATGGTAATTCAAATACATTATGGAGATTTTGAAGTTTATTTAAAAGTACACAGGGGTGCCATTTATTTAACTATTTTCTTTAATTTTCTGCATCTTTTTTACCTCACCTTTTTTGGCTTTGTTGACCTGGAGTGCTGTGGATGTGGTGCGTCCAGCCTTAATTAAAAGTTTATAATGTTTAAATTAATGATACAAAACACACTATATTTGGTGGAACTAGAAAAAGGTTGTCGCATTTTTGAACATCATGCATTAAACTCCCATTTTCTATGAGTATTTCTAAAATAACATGTCTCAAATATAACTCAGCAGCTCTTTGAAGTTCAGCGGAAAGCTTTTGGCATATTTGAACTCATTACTTTGCTTTATCTACTCACAAATGTACCGTTTTGGTTTACTCTGACCTCGCTCATCAGGGTCAATTCCAGGCACCTGCGTTGAGCAAAACAGGTTCAGATAAATCCTCCACCTCATCAGTACCAAAAGGCAGACAGACAAAGTTGGAGACAAGTTAGCTGAGCATTTAACAGCCAAAGAGCAAAATGTTTTGCCCAGGAATTAATGGAGTCCACACACTTGGGTAAAAGGAAAAGAGTTTCAGTACAAGCATCATAAACAAGTACTACCAGTAGATCCCACTGCTGTGCTGGATGTGCAAATCACAGACCTTTTTCAAAATGACTAACTGTGGCATTTGCTTTGCTTACAGAAATATATTTTTCTTTGCTGCTACCAGTAGTGCAAAAATAAATTGCTGCCAGTTTATACTGAACTTTAGACCAGAAATGAGCTCATACTGTAATTAGAAGCTATTGTTTTTTCCCCACAATCAGTAGCTTTTGACTGGCTGTGTATTTTTTCATAAATGTTAAGCTACACAGAAAATATCGCAAAACATGAGTCTCAGCTTCATCTGAAATCACCCAATGGCAATCTGTTGCTGCAATGAAACATAGCTATGGTTTGCATACTGTTGGTATTCTACTACTCCTCCCATCCTTAGTGCTGGACAGGGCTCAGTCACATCACATTGGCTGTGGGACTCTCTCCGCTCTGTGCAATTATTACCCATTTGACACAGTCTGAGCATCTCGTCTGGAATGTGAATGAGGAAGATAAAAGTACAGAGATCACAGTGAACTGGAGCCTTATACCTGAAAGAATTATCAACGCCTCGACTCCCATCATTGTCCTCACTGAGCGTTCTCTAACACACAACAATTATCTCATTTGTGGCCACTTTGCTTCCGTCCATCTTCAAGCTGGTCATTTACTTCCTTTGAGAGTTGAATCCCTGCTGTAAATCCTAAATATCAGCCAGACTTGCATGTTTGGAGAGGCTGTATGGCACAAAGCCCAGACCTGCTATTGATGTGAAAAGCTTTTAGTGATGCAGCTAATAAGAGCTTAATGATTTGTGTGTGTGTTGTGACTCACGGGAATCTGTTTCCCACATATCAGAGGTCAGCTACAAGCACTTTGTCATCACATGCTGACCTTTGACAAGCCAAAGTAGAAATCACGCCTTTCAAACATCCTCTTTAGCCTTGACCTTCGTAAAATATGCTAATCCAAAACCCACAAAGACAGCCTTGTAAAAGAAATCCTTTGGTTTCAGCTTCTTCTAAATGCTCATACCAGACAAAAGAAACCAAATCGCTTTTGAAGTAGCTGAAGGGAAGCGTGTTAATTGCTGAGGCTGTTTTGGCGGTAAAGGTTGAAAGACGTATCAGAATAATGTGTACCATTGGTATTTTCAGAAAGATGAATAACCATCGCCGTCTAAAACCGTGTCCTAAATTAGTCTTTTTTATTTTTTATTTGTCAGCTCTGACTGTAGTTTTAAGAAATAATGTATTTCCAAGATCAGCTGATTCTGACAAGCATCATTAGGCCCTGCAGTGAAAAACAGCGGAAGGCCCCCGCTGCCTCGTCAAGGCCGGACTGGCAAGCTAATGGCCCTGCTGGCTAATTGGACCTCAGAAGCTTCTATTTCAGAGAATGAAAATTAGAAGGATGCCATGTCTCAAGTTCATTTGGCCGGCAATCAAAATAACACAGAAAAAAAAGCACACGCATGGTGGAAGAATCAACATGCTGCTGTGTGCTGTGGTTTGTGTGATGAAGAGCAACCACTCCTAACAAACAAAACAAAACAAAAAAACTTGTATTGGGAACCTGCTGAAAAACAAAGATTTATTTGCTTTGATTAAGCAGATGCTGAATGATAGATTCCAGTAACAAATTTCATATGCAAGTTCTCTCATTAGTTAATGACACATGCATCACTGCAAAAACTCCCAATGTAATGACTGTTATGTAACATAATAACTGCAACACTGCAAAACCCAGGACATCATTCTTCACTAGCCTCCCACCCACCAACAGGACCAGCTGCGTTATTATAATGCCAAGCTAGGCCACATGGCACTTCAGTTTTAGGTTACAGACTCATGGCTGTGGATTTGTTTTTGCTGTGGTACAAACAGTCAAAGCTGTTTCACACAAACTTTATCTATCACGCTTAGAAAGTAGTTGCTCATTCCTGACTAATGATTAGTAAGAATAGCTGAGAATTATAAAACAGGTTATTATTATAGCAGAAAATCAAAAAACTGAAATTGCTGGGAAGTACAAACTCTCAGAGATTGCAGAGGACACACACAGCTATGAGGGATAACACAACAATAAAGAATGGAAGAGTGAAACAAATAATGAACGGATGAGGAAATGAGTGGGATGGGACATAAACAATGAAAACAACCAAAGTTAGTAAAACTACCCACATCAAGAACTGAAGTGCACAAATAAAATATAGGAACTAACTAAAGATGGCAAACACAGACAAGACCAATAACAAAGCAAGGCAGCAAATCACAAGGAACCCATACAAAGCACAATATAGATAGATCTTATAAACAGAAGGGAATAAAACAACAACCACCTAAATAATAGGAAGCTAAGTACTAAACACACAAACCCGTAGAACTTAAATAATAAGCTTAAGCTAAACTGCACTAGCAGGCCAGAAAAACTGATGGGCCGACTTTTCTCAATCTGTCAGCACTTAAGAATCGTAGACAGTCTTCTATAGATTTGCATTTAAGGTTCGCAGGTCGACGACTCTCTACCCAGACAACCCAGAGCAAACTGTAAAATATAATGTTCAGTATCACAGGGCTGCCAGGAAGCCTGCCATGACTGCCCTTCACCATCAGTCCTGTTTGCACTTGAGTCAGCAATATGTGCCCTGGAATCTGAACATCTGGAGGAACATTATCAGTGATGAGTCCAAATTCTATCCTTGGCAGTTGGACTGTAGGATCAAAGTGTGCTGATTGCTTCACTAATATAGTAACAGCCTTTGGTGGAGACAGTGTGATGGTGTGGGTGGGCATCTCCCTAATTGGAAAAACAAGGCTTGTCATCATTAGCCTGGGCCCAAACTATGAGTCTACCTCCATAATTTGTGAATGGAGAGGATAAAATGGCCTGCATCCATTCCTGACCTCGACCCAAAATAACACTTGTGGGATCAGCTTGAGTGTGATTTTTGTGCCAGAGTCACCAACACAACCACAATGGCTGACTGATGACAAATGCTGTTTGAAGAATGGGATGCCATTCAATAATGGTGTGTGACCAAGCTGGCGACCAGCATGAGGACTTGGTTCCATGCATATGGTTCTTCCACATGCCACCGAGGCCCCTGTTTGTTAAATAAATAAACGGCTAAATGTCTTGTTTCTTTTTATTCCAAACATCCAATCCAATAAACAACACCGAACAAGAGTCAGTAGTAGAATAAGCGGTTTGACTTAGGTTTTATTTGAACTGTTATGATTAGGGATGGGTACCTGTATCCGGTGCCATGATGGCGCCGGTTCTGACATAAACGGTAGTAAACAGACCGAAAAGCAGCGCACATTTTGGTGCTTTATTTTGGTGCTTTTTTTTTTCCTGAGATGTCATACACTTTGGATTCTAGCCAATCATTTTTTTTTCCAAGCATAGTAGACGGGCCCAGGTACGTACGGTATTTTAGAGCAGAGCTACAGATTAAAAATGTCCAAGGCGAAGCGGTCAAAGTCTGGCTGTACTTCACAGCAAAAGATGCAAACTCAGCAGCCTGCAACAAGTGCTTTAAGGTGATACTGTGCAAAGGAGGTAACACCTCAAATCTGATGAAACACCTGGCGACGCATAGCATTTTTTTAAAAGCCGAGAAATGCGCCGTATTTGATAGCTTGCTGCGAGACCTCACACCGAGCACATCTACTGCACGTAGGTTGCCTGTTATCGGACCCGGAGTTAGCAACATCCCCCAAGAACCCGAAGAGGAGAGTCCTGGCCCCTAGCCCTGCCAGTGTAGCAGAAATGATGACGGATGATGATGGCAGCAGCAGCCGTTCTTCTCTGCGTGAGTAGCTTAATGTTGTTCGTGTGTAATTTACGTTGAGTAGGCTAACCACGTTATTACATTAATGCATGTAAGGTGAACTAGCAAACACCGTCGTAGTTACATGTGACTGTCTTCTTGTTTGATGGCAGATACTCCCTTCACCCTGGCCAAAAAAGCTAAAATGACCAAAGAAAAAGTGGAAAACAGCTTAACATGAGAGGTTTTTGGACAAAGTTTGTGTTTTCCCATTGTTTAAGCACTGCTTCCTGCCAAGAGTGATACCATATATGCCCTATAGCTGCAGAAAAGGCTAACATTGTTATCATTTTACAAAAAAACAGCTAAACATGCACTAACACACATCAAACTGTGAAACTAGCTGCTGCTATCAGCCGTCTGAGCTGCATTGGCACAGAAGGCAAGCCGGAAACATTTTAATGCTAACAAGCAGCTTGTCGCAATACTTCATACAATACTTAAAGTATCATATCTTGTTATTTTATGTTATACAGCTGTAGTATAGAACCATTCACATAATTTCTAAATTTAAAATGAGTGAGATAATTTAATTTTAGTTGTATTATTAATGCTTTCAGCACTTCAGTTATCAGTTAAATGCCTCAGGAGGGTTGAAAGTTTATTAGGTTATTCCTGTCTCTAAAATCAGATATTACTCCTGAGAAGAAAAGACATATTTCAAGTTTCATAACTAATTACTTTCATGATTCATTTTGTAACATATGAAAAAAATGCCATAGGTGGGAATTGGGGGAGCTGATAAGAAGAACCAGATGCACAGACGGGAGGTGTACTCCTTAAAACTTGCTGACACCAAAATCAATGAACAATAAATATGCATAGCTGCAGAGAACAGTCCATGAAAGCAGCCAGCAAGCCATTAACATGCTGTACATGTACTAATCAATCATGTTATAGGCATCATCGACTGCAGAGTCATGCACTGACTGAAACAGAGCCACATCAAAAGTCAAGCAACAGGCCCCAAAGCTTATGAGTGACAAAAACTACAGTTCACAGAGTGGGCGCGTGAGGTTGGCTCCAAAAGTCACTCAATCCCAATAAATTCTGTTTTAAAAACTCAACTTTACATGCTTGAAGCCTAACACAAAAAAGGAGGATGGAAAAAAGGAGCTAAAGTTACATATGTTTAAGGTGTATCCACTTTCACTGAGATAGGTGTTGTTTCACCTTGTCTAGCATTCATTTGTACTAAAAATGCTAAGGATGTGATTCATAAACTCATGGGCCTTGAAGGTACCACCAAATTTTGTTTGCAATAACGCAGAAAAAAAATCAGAGATTGTTAAATTTTGTACCTTAGCGTAAATTTGCTATCAAATATTTAAAAACAAAAGAATTAGAACTAGACTAAAGGTTTTAACCCATAGGGATACTGTTGTTATTGTCCTTAATTTTCTGACCTGTTTTTGATACTAAGCTGGTCCCACATCTATTCATTAGTTTGAAAAAATAGGACTGTCTATTATGTGGTAAATGCAAACTTGTTACTGAAGAGAAAGCCTGTTCCAACAGGTTTAAAGAGACAAGCACAACAGGTCAATATTTTACAATATATTTTCAGCGAATGAATTGATCAGTGAGGTTCTTGTTTGTTTCTTTTTTCTTCATTTTGATTCCACAGACCCAAAGGTGGGCAAATTTCCAAAATCACTACACAGATTTGTTTCCAGCAAGTGTGCTCTTCGGCAGGGAGCAAAGGTAAGTCGGGCAAGGCGGAAGGCAGAAAGGCAGACAGACTGGTGTGGCATGTAGGTTTCCTATGGCACACTAACAAGCAAAGGTAAGAAATGGTAACAAAGCGAGGTGAAGTTTACATAGCAAGTCAAGATGGTGTGAGTAACTCTACCACATTGAGCAGGATAACAATCTGGAAATGCGCGCAGAGGTGAGCCAAATTTATAAACTCCAGATGAGCACTTAATGTGACACAGGTGTTGCAGCAGGAGTCTGAGGAGGTAAGCGCATCATGCGCATATGATAACGAGAACGATGTCATGCTTAATGATGAATGAGAACCCCAAAGCAGACTCTTGAGCAATGAAGGATCAAAATAAAGATGAACCTTTATTGTAAGTGTAGCATATAATAAGTCCAAATAATAATAATAACTAGAAAAATTTGCATTTCCTGCGAAAATGCAGTGTGGATGCTTAAAGCTGAAGCTGTATGCAAAAAGTAGCTGAAAAAGCTGAAAAGTTGCAGAAATTGTAAAAACTTTGCAGAAGCAAAAGAAGTTTGCTAAAATGGAATAACTTAGCAGAACTGCAATATCTTAGAGGAAACATAATACTTGGCAGAAATACAATAGCATAGCAGAATTTAGCAGAAATATTGTAACTTACCAGAAACATGATAACTTCTCAAAAATACAAGAATTTAGGAGAAATAGTATAAGATAACAGAAAGAATATATTTAGCCAAAAATACTTAAACATTACAGAAACACTATGATTTAGAAAAATAGTACAACAGAGCAGAAATATTGTGATTTACCAGAGACACTGTGATGAACTATGAATATTGTAATTTTAAATTGAGACTATGTTTTAGCACAAATATTATAATTTGGCAGAAATACTATAATTTAGCAGAAATACTATATTAAGCACAAATCCTATAAAAAGCAGAAATGGTATGATTAAGCACAAATACTACATTTAGTAGAAATACTTTGTTTTAGCACAAATCCCATAAAAAGCAGAAATACTGTACTATGATTTAGTAGAAAAACTATAATTAATCAGAAATACTAAATTTAGCAGAAATACTATATTAAGCACAAATACTATGAAAAGCAGAAATAGTATGATTAAGCATAAATACTACATTTAGCAGAAATACTATATTAAGCACAAATCCTATAAAAGCAGAAATAGTATATTAAGCACAAATCTTATAAAATAGCAGAAATAGTGTGATTTAGCACAATAGTAATAAGTTAAACAGAAAAATTGGAAAAGCAAAATGGACAGCTGAAAAAATGCTGAACATGCTGAGGGTCCCTCAAATATACTTGTTAAATGACAAAAATCTGCAAAAAAATTTATTACAGCCACACAATCACAAATATGTACACATGAGGAAACACACATGCACAGAGAGACCCACACACAAGATCCAATTCAGTCAACCAGTCTAAATATATTGAATTTAAATCTTAGAATGAGATCATCCCATTAAAAGCCTTTCTCTCTCTCTCTCTCTCTGTCACACACACACACACACACACACACACACACACACACACACACACACACACAGGGAGAGAGAAGTAAGTTTCTAGGTCAGCCTGGGAGCTGGTGAATTTGAATCCACCAATCAGAGAGGCTGTGCACTTTTCCCCACCAAAACAGGTGCATCTGTTTACACACGCAGCAGCACAGAGAGACACAGGATTTTTGCAGTCTATTTCTCATAGTGACGACTCCCCTCAAACAAATGACCGTAATTTCCTAACCGTAGGGGCTAGAACGGTCATTCTTACACCGTTTTGTTCAGAAGAGATGGGGGAATCTTCAAGTGTTGACAATTTAATATTAAAATATGAATTTTTAGAGATATATGACATGGATGACTTGTTGACTTAGAAGCCACGAATTCCCCAATATGCAAATTTGAATGCCTGAGACCACATATGTGATTGGCTGGCTGGGAAGCCGTGCAGGCCCTGATTTGTGGATTTGAATTCCTCAGCCCTCAGATATGATTGGCTGGCTTAGAAGCCACGAAGGCCCCAATATGCAAATTTGAATGCCTCAGGACACTTATTTGATTGGCTGGGAAACTGTGCAGGCCCTGATTTGAAAATTTGAATGTCTCAGTCCTCACAGAGGATTGGCTGCCTGGGGACCTGGCAGAAATATATAGAAATACTATTATTAAGCATAAATACTACATTTAGTAGAAATACTATGTTTTAGCACAAATATTATAAAAAGAAGAAAAACTATAATTTAGCAGAAATACTATATTAAGCACAAATCCTATGAAAAGCAGAAATAGTATGATTTAGCAGAAATACTGTATTTAGCACAAGTACCGAAAAGTACCAGAAATACTATGATTTAGCAGAATAGTAATAACTTATTGAAACACAAATGCACAGAGGGACACACAAACACAGGCTCTAATCCAGTCAACCAGTCTAACTATGTTCAATTTAAATCCTACAATGACATGCTGTCAAATAAGGGCAGGGTCCTCTCTCTCCCACTAAACACACACACACACACACACACACACACACACACACACACACAGGGAGAGAGGACTAAGTTTCTAGGTCAGCCTGGGAGCTGCTGAATTTGAATCCACCAATCAGAGAGGCTGTTTACGTTTTCCCGCCAAAACAGGTGCATCTTTTTACACACGCAGCACAGAGACATAGACCTGCTTCTTTCAGTTTATTTCACATAGTGAGGATTCCCCTCAAACAAATGACCATAATTTCCTAACCATAGGGGCTAGAGCGGTCATTCTTACACCGTTTTGTTCAGAAGAGATGGGGGAATCTTCAAGTGTTGACAATTTATCATTAAAATATGAATTTTTAGAGATATATGACATGGATGACTTGTTGACTTAGAAGCCACGAATTCCCCAATATGCAAATTTGAATACCTGGAGCCCACATACATGATTGGCTGGCTGGGAAGCTGTGCAGGCCCTGATTTGTGGATTTGAATTCCTCAGCCCTCAGATATGATTGGCTGGCTTAGAAGCCATGAAGGCCCCAATATGCAAATTTGAATGCCTCAGGACACATATATGATTGGCTGGGAAGCCGTGCAGGCCCTGATTTGAAAATTTGAATTTCTCAGTCCTCACAGAGGATTGGCTGCCTGGGGACCTGGCAGAAATATATAGAAATACTATGATTAAGCATAAATACTACATTTAGTAGAAATACTATGTTTTAGCACAAATACTATAAAAAGCAGAAATACTATAATTTAGCAGAAATACTATATTAAGCACAAATCCTATAAAAAGCAGAAATAGGATGATTAAGCATAAACACTACATTTAGTAGAAATACTATGTTTGAGCAAAAATCCTATAAAAAGCAGAAATACTATATTAGGCACAAATCCCATAAAAAGCAGAAATAGTATGATTAAGCATAAATACTACATTTAGTAGAAATACTATGTTTTAGCACAAATAGTATAAAAAGCAGAAATATTGTAATTTAGCAGAAATACTATATTAGGCACAAATCTTATAAAATAGCAGAAATAGTATTATTTAGCACAATAGTAATAAGTTAAACAGAAAAATTGGAAAAGCAAAATGGACAGCTGAAAAAATGCTGAACATGCTGAGGGTCCCTCAAATATACTTGTTATATGAAAAAATCAGCAAAAAAATGCACAGGGAGAGAGAAGTAAGTTTCTAGGTCAGCCTGGGAGCTGCTGAATTTGAATCCACCAATCAGAGAGCCTGTGTACTTTTTCCCGCCAAAACATGTGCCTCTTTTTACACACGCAGCACAGAGAGGCACAGGATTATTGCAGCCTATTTCTCATAGTGAGGACTCCCCTCAAACAAATGAAAATAATTTCCTAACCGTAGGGGCTAGAGCGGTCATTCTTACACCGTTTTGTTCAGAAGAGATGGGGGAATCTTCCAGTGTTTACAATTTATCATTAAAATATGAATTATTAAAGATATTTGACTTCTAATGCACCATAACTGAGTAGAGCGAAGCAAAAACTGCCTTGACTTGCCCTCAAACAACGCTTTGTGACTTGAAATCTATTTGGAGTATCGATATCATTCTTTCACCGTAAGAGACAGCAGGCTTTGGTGAACAATCATGGAAATTTTCAGGTCTCTGTGGAAATCCAACAAAAAGTTATGACGAGAGAAAAAAGTGGTTCATTTCCACAGTTTGAAATCTGAAGAAATCTGAGCGAAGGACAAATTTCCTACCCTCAAACAAGTCCAACTCATTTCAGAACGGTAATAGGTGAGAAAATAATTCTTGAATTGTGAGCGTCACGAGTGTCTGAAGATATACCGGGACAAGCCTCATGTCTTAACTTTGCTTCGTTAAGGAGATATGACGATTCGAATATGCCTCTCATTACAGAAATGCAGCGGTGATTTTGAACAAACTCTCCATTGACTTTATATGGAGAGTTTTCTGACCTTGTGTTAGTCTGAGGAGATTTGCCAAAATTATATAAATCCCACAACAATGATGGTGACATTTTCTGAAAGCCAGCAAAAATACCTACGTTTTGATGTATAATTTGTGGAAGTTGAGTGAAAATTGAGCAAGTAGCAGGAAGTTGTTCGGACATGAAGTGAAAATTGCAAAACCTTCAGTGGCACACTGGAAGCCAAGAGCATAGCAACCATAACAACACATGTATTTTGTGAAAAATCACAATTTTGCAACTCAAAACTTTAAGAGGCATAAAAGTAAAACAGTAAAAGATTTGAAAAAGCTGAATCATACCTGAATAGCCCAATAATTTGTGAACATTTTAAAATTTGAATGGTTGTTCTAGGTGAAAGTATGAGGAAGTAGTTAAGTTTCAAAAACAAGCAAATTTTAGCAGAATTGCTGAAGTTTCCCATTCATTTCAATGGGACAAATTAAAGGAAAAAAGCTTAATATTTTAAAAAGTATAATAGCAAAAAAATAGCAAAAGTCATAGCCGGAAAGAGCAAAAATAGCAGAATAGTTTAAAATTTGAACGGTGAAAATCGGCTGAAAATTGTGGAAGTAGTTCTACGGCGAAAAGTGTACGGAAGCAACTTGAAGAATAATAATAATAACTAGAAAAATTTGCATTTCCTGCGAAAATGCAGTGTGGATGCTTAAAGCTGAAGCTGTATGCAAAAAGTAGCTGAAAAAGCTGAAAAGTTGCAGAAATTGTAAAAACTTTGCAGAAGCAAAAGAAGTTTGCTAAAATGGAATAACTTAGCAGAACTGCAATATCTTAGAGGAAACACAATACTTGGCAGAAATACAATAGCATAGCAGAATTTAGCAGAAATATTGTAACTTACCAGAAACATGATAACTTCTCAAAAATACAAGAATTTAGGAGAAACAGTATAAGATAACAGAAAGAATATATTTAGCCAAAAATACTTAAACATTACAGAAACACTATGATTTAGAAAAATAGTACAACAGAGCAGAAATATTGTGATTTACCAGAGACACTGTGATGAACTATGAATATTGTAATTTTAAATTAAGACTATGTTTTAGCACAAATATTATAATTTGGCAGAAATACTATAATTTAGCAGAAATACTATATTAAGCACAAATCCTATAAAAAGCAGAAATGGTATGATTAAGCATAAATTCTACATTTAGTAGAAATACTTTGTTTTAGCACAAATCCCATAAAAAGCAGAAATACTGTACTATGATTTAGTAGAAAAACTATAATTAATCAGAAATACTAAATTTAGCAGAAATACTATATTAAGCACAAATCCTATGAAAAGCAGAAATAGTATGATTAAGCATAAATACTACATTTAGCAGAAATACTATATTAAGCACAAATCCTATAAAAGCAGAAATAGTATATTAAGCACAAATCTTATAAAATAGCAGAAATAGTATGATTTAGCACAATAGTAATAAGTTAAACAGAAAAATTGGAAAAGCAAAATGGACAGCTGAAAAAATGCTGAACATGCTGAGGTTCCCTCAAATATACTTGTTAAATGACAAAAATCTGCAAAAAAATTTATGACAGCCACACAATTACAAATATGTACACATGAGGAAACACACATGCACAGAGAGACACACACACAAGATCCAATTCAGTCAACCAGTCTAAATATATTGAATTTGAATCTTACAATGAGATCATCCCATTAAAAGGCTTTCTCTCTCTCTCTCTCTCTCTCTCTCTCTCCCTGTCACACACACACACACACACACACACACACACACACACACACACAGGGAGAGAGAAGTAAGTTTCTAGGTCAGCCTGGGAGCTGCTGAATTTGAATCCACCAATCAGAGAGCCTGTGTACTTTTTCCCGCCAAAACAGGTGCATCTTTTTACACACGCAGCAGAGAGAGGCACAGGATTATTGCAGCCTATTTCTCATAGTGAGGACTCCCCTCAAACAAATGACCATAATTTCCAAACCGTAGGGGCTAGAACGGTCATTCTTACACCGTTTTGTTCAGAAGAGATGGGGGAATCTTCAAGTGTTGACAATTTAATATTAAAATATGAATTTTTAGAGATATATGACATGGATGACTTGTTGACTTAGAAGCCACGAATTCCCCAATATGCAAATTTGAATGCCTGAGACCACATATGTGATTGGCTGGCTGGGAAGCCGTGCAGGCCCTGATTTGTGGGTTTGAATTCCTCAGCCCTCAGATATGATTGGCTGGCTTAGAAGCCACGAAGGCCCCAATATGCAAATTTGAATGCCTCAGGACACTTATTTGATTGGCTGGGAAACTGTGCAGGCCCTGATTTGAAAATTTGAATGTCTCAGTCCTCACAGAGGATTGGCTGCCTGGGGACCTGGCAGAAATATATAGAAATACTATTATTAAGCATAAATACTACATTTAGTAGAAATACTATGTTTTAGCACAAATATTATAAAAAGAAGAAAAACTATAATTTAGCAGAAATACTATATTAAGCACAAATCCTATAAAAAGCAGAAATACTATAATTTAGAACAAATAGTATAAAAAGCAGAAATACTATAATTTAGCAGAAATACTATGTTAAGCACAAATCCTATAAAAAGCAGAAATACTATAATTTAGCAGAAATACTATGTTAGGCACAAATCCTATAAAAAGCAGAAATACTATAATTTAGCAGAAATACTATATTAGGCATAAATCCTATGAAAAGCAGAAATAGTATGATTTAGCAGAAATACTGTATTTAGCACAAGTACCGAAAAGTACCAGAAATACTATGATTTAGCAGAATAGTAATAACTTATTGAAACACAAATGCACAGAGGGACACACAAACACAGGCTCTAATCCAGTCAACCAGTCTAACTATGTTCAATTTAAATCCTACAATGACATGCTGTCAAATAAGGGCAGGGTCCTCTCTCTCCCACTAAACACACACACAAACACACACACACACACACACACACACACACACACACACACACAGGGAGAGAGGACTAAGTTTCTAGGTCAGCCTGGGAGCTGCTGAATTTGAATCCACCAATCAGAGAGGCTGTTTACGTTTTCCCGCCAAAAAAGGTGCATCTTTTTACACACGCAGCACAGAGACATAGACCTGCTTCTTTCAGTTTATTTCACATAGTGAGGATTCCCCTCAAACAAATGACCATAATTTCCTAACCATAGGGGCTAGAGCGGTCATTCTTACACCGTTTTGTTCAGAAGAGATGGGGGAATCTTCAAGTGTTGACAATTTATCATTAAAATATGAATTTTTAGAGATATATGACATGGATGACTTGTTGACTTAGAAGCCACGAATTCCCCAATATGCAAATTTGAATACCTGGAGCCCACATACATGATTGGCTGGCTGGGAAGCTGTGCAGGCCCTGATTTGTGGATTTGAATTCCTCAGCCCTCAGATATGATTGGCTGGCTTAGAAGCCATGAAGGCCCCAATATGCAAATTTGAATGCCTCAGGACACATATATGATTGGCTGGGAAGCTGTGCAGGCCCTGATTTGAAAATTTGAATTTCTCAGTCCTCACAGAGGATTGGCTGCCTGGGGACCTGGCAGATATATATAGAAATACTATGATTAAGCATAAATACTACATTTAGTAGAAATACTATGTTTTAGCACAAATACTATAAAAAGCAGAAATATTATAATTTAGCACAAATAGTATAAAAAGCAGAAATATTATAATTTAGCACAAATAGTATAAAAAGCAGAAATATTATAATTTAGCACAAATAGTATAAAAAGCAGAAATACTACATTTAGTAGAAATACTATGTTTTAGCACAAATAGTATAATAAAGCAGAAATACTATAATTTAGCAGAAATACTGTATTTAGCACAAGTACCGAAAAGTACCAGAAATACTATGATTTAGCAGAATAGCAATAACTTACAAAATTACAAATATGGAGGCATATTGAAACAGAAATGCAGAGAGGGACACACAAACACAGGCTCTAATCCAGTCAATCAGTCTAACTATATTCAATTTAAATCCTACAATGACATGCTGCCAAATAAGGGCAGGGTCCTCTCTCTCCCACTAAACACACACACACACACACACACACACACACACACACACACACACACACACACACACACACACAGACAGACACAGAGGGAGAGAGCTGCTGAATTTAAATCCACCAATCAGAGTGGCTGTTTACATTTTCCCGCCAAAAAAGGTGCATCTTTTTACACACGCAGCACAGAGAGGCACAGGATTATTGCAGTCTATTTCTCATAGTGACGACTCCCCTCAAACAAATGACCATAATTTCCTAACCGTAGGGGCTAGAGCGGTCATTCTTACACCGTTTTGTTCAGAAGAGATGGGGGAATCTTCCAGTGTTTACAATTTATCATTAAAATATGAATTATTAAAGATATTTGACTTCTAATGCACCATAACTGAGTAGAGCGAAGCAAAAACTGCCTTGACTTGCCCTCAAACAACGATTTGTAACTTGAAATCTGTTTGGAGTATCGATATCATTCTTTCACCGTAAGAGACAGCAGGCTTTGGTGAACAATCATGGAAATTTTCAGGTCTCTGTGGAAATCCAACAAAAAGTTATGACGAGAGAAAAAAGTGGTTCATTTACAGACTTTGAAATCTGAAGAAATCTGAGCGAAGGACGAATTTCCTACCCTCAAACAAGTCCAACTCATTTCAGAACGGTAATAGTTGAGAAAGAAATTCTTGAATTGTGAGCGTCAGGAGTGTCT
The DNA here is from genome assembly GCF_057382275.1 of Copadichromis virginalis. NCBI lineage: Eukaryota > Metazoa > Chordata > Actinopteri > Cichliformes > Cichlidae > Copadichromis > Copadichromis virginalis. The sequence goes on along the minus strand of NC_140635.1, from coordinate 8,468,308 downwards.
GAAGATATGCCGGGACAAGCCTCATGTCTTAACTTTGCTTCGTTAAGGAGATATGACGATTCGAATATGCCTCTCATTCCAGAAATGCAGCGGTGATTTTGAACAAACTCTCCATTGACTTTATATGGAGAGTTTTCTGACCTTGTGTTAGTCTGAGGAGATTTGCGAAAGTTCTATGAATACCACAACAATGATAGTGACATTTTCTGAAAGCCAGCAAAAATACCTACGTTTTGATGTATAATTTGTGGAAGTTGAGTGAAAATTGAGCAAGTAGCAAACAGTTGTTCGGACATGAAGCGAAAATTGCAAAACCTTCAGTGGCACACTGGAAGCCAAGAGCATAGCAACCATAACAACACATGTATTTTGTGAAAAATCACAATTTTGCAACTCAAAACTTTAAGAGGCATAAAAGTAAAACAGTAAAAGATTTGAAAAAGCTGAATCATACCTGAATAGCCCAATAATTTGTGAACATTTTAAAATTTGAATGGTTGTTCTAGGTGAAAGTATGAGGAAGTAGTTAAGTTTCAAAAACAAGCAAATTTTAGCAGAATTGCTGAAGTTTCCCATTCATTTCAATGGGACAAATTAAAGGAAAAAAGTGGAATATTTTAAAAAGTATAATAGTTAAAAATACCAAAAGTCATAGCCGGCATTAGCAAAAATAGCTGAATAGTTTAAAATTTGAACGGTGAAAATCGGCTGAAAATTGTGGAAGTAGTTCTACGGCGAAAAGTGTACGGAAACACCCGGAATAATAATAATAAAGAACTAGAAAAATTTGCATTTCCTGCGAAAATGCAGTGTGGATGCTTAAAGCTGAAGCTGTATGCAAAAAGTAGCTGAAAAAGCTGAAAAGTTGCAGAAATTGTAAAAACTTTGCAGAAGCAAAAGAAGTTTGCTAAAATGGAATAACTTAGCAGAACTGCAATATCTTAGAGGAAACATAATACTTGGCAGAAATACAATAGCATAGCAGAATTTAGCAGAAATATTGTAACTTACCAGAAACATGATAACTTCTCAAAAATACAAGAATTTAGGAGAAATAGTATAAGATAACAGAAAGAATATATTTAGCCAAAAATACTTAAACATTACAGAAACACTATGATTTAGAAAAATAGTACAACAGAGCAGAAATATTGTGATTTACCAGAGACACTGTGATGAACTATGAATATTGTAATTTTAAATTGAGACTATGTTTTAGCACAAATATTATAATTTGGCAGAAATACTATAATTTAGCAGAAATACTATATTAAGCACAAATCCTATAAAAAGCAGAAATGGTATGATTAAGCACAAATACTACATTTAGTAGAAATACTTTGTTTTAGCACAAATCCCATAAAAAGCAGAAATACTGTACTATGATTTAGTAGAAAAACTATAATTAATCAGAAATACTAAATTTAGCAGAAATACTATATTAAGCACAAATCCTATAAAAGCAGAAATAGTATATTAAGCACAAATCTTATAAAATAGCAGAAATAGTATGATTTAGCACAATAGTAATAAGTTAAACAGAAAAATTGGAAAAGCAAAATGGACAGCTGAAAAAATGCTGAACATGCTGAGGGTCCCTCAAATATACTTGTTAAATGACAAAAATCTGCAAAAAAATTTATTACAGCCACACAATCACAAATATGTACACATGAGGAAACACACATGCACAGAGAGACCCACACACAAGATCCAATTCAGTCAACCAGTCTAAATATATTGAATTTAAATCTTAGAATGAGATCATCCCATTAAAAGCCTTTCTCTCTCTCTCTCTCTCTCTCTCTCTCTCTCTCTCTCTCTCTCTCTGTCACACACACACACACACACACACACACACACACACACACACACACACACAGGGAGAGAGAAGTAAGTTTCTAGGTCAGCCTGGGAGCAGCTGAATTTGAATCCACCAATCAGAGTGGCTGTTTATGTTTTCCCGCCAAAACAGGTGCATCTTTTTACACACGCAGCAGAGAGAGGCACAGGATTATTGCAGCCTATTTCTCATAGTGAGGACTCCCCTCAAACAAATGACCATAATTTCCAAACTGTAGGGGCTAGAACGGTCATTCTTACACCGTTTTGTTCAGAAGAGATGGGGGAATCTTCAAGTGTTGACAATTTAATATTAAAATATGAATTTTTAGAGATATATGACATGGATGACTTGTTGACTTAGAAGCCACGAATTCCCCAATATGCAAATTTGAATGCCTGAGACCACATATGTGATTGGCTGGCTGGGAAGCCGTGCAGGCCCTGATTTGTGGGTTTGAATTCCTCAGCCCTCAGATATGATTGGCTGGCTTAGAAGCCACGAAGGCCCCAATATGCAAATTTGAATGCCTCAGGACACTTATTTGATTGGCTGGGAAACTGTGCAGGCCCTGATTTGAAAATTTGAATGTCTCAGTCCTCACAGAGGATTGGCTGCCTGGGGACCTGGCAGAAATATATAGAAATACTATTATTAAGCATAAATACTACATTTAGTAGAAATACTATGTTTTAGCACAAATATTATAAAAAGAAGAAAAACTATAATTTAGCAGAAATACTATATTAAGCACAAATCCTATAAAAAGCAGAAATACTATAATTTAGAACAAATAGTATAAAAAGCAGAAATACTATAATTTAGCAGAAATACTATGTTAAGCACAAATCCTATAAAAAGCAGAAATACTATAATTTAGCAGAAATACTATGTTAGGCACAAATCCTATAAAAAGCAGAAATACTATAATTTAGCAGAAATACTATATTAGGCATAAATCCTATGAAAAGCAGAAATAGTATGATTTAGCAGAAATACTGTATTTAGCACAAGTACCGAAAAGTACCAGAAATACTATGATTTAGCAGAATAGTAATAACTTATTGAAACACAAATGCACAGAGGGACACACAAACACAGGCTCTAATCCAGTCAACCAGTCTAACTATGTTCAATTTAAATCCTACAATGACATGCTGCACTGAAAAAAAGGGACTGGCCATCTCTTGGATTTATGTAAGCATCTTGCATGTATTTAACACAATTACCTCATGTTTTAAAGATAAATGTAACTATATAGTGTAAAAACTACATGATATGCAGAAAGGGTGTATTAAATTGTTCATATCATGTTCAGGTGAAGTAAGTCAATAAGATAGCAACGTTAAATCTCGTGAAACCACGCGTGATTTCATCTTGCGGGCTTTGGATCGTGGTTCAAAAAAGGCATCCATCTCAGTTAAGTCGAGCAGCCAACTCTACGTTTTTGGTATGTCTTGATTTTTTGAATTAATATTTACCATATTTCAGCCAAATGTAGTTAAACGTCTAGAGTGTCGCCATGTAACATGCTAAAAAAGAGCCGTTAGCTTATTTGCTGTTTTATCTGTTATCAAAGAATTGGCGCTTTTTCATTTGAATTTGTCTTTGGCACAAGAGCCGTAATATCACATTAAACCTAATTATGAGGCACTCATAACATAATTTGGTTTTCTGTGTGAATAGATTTGCCAACTGACTCTTCAGTTACATTGTGTATTTACTGCACCGTGGTGTTAGTGAGATTTTGGACATTGAACAGCTTTAGCTAATATCATTAGCGGCATTATGCTAGCTTACATCCCTACCCCTCCTGCCCTCACCTGCTGTCCTTTTGTTTTTGTTTTTGTTTTTGTTGATGCACATTGAGAGACCACATCTATTCTGCATTTCACCAGGAGTCAGCTGATGGATTGTGGGTTCAAGGTGTTATGGTAAGAAAGTATATTCTATTTTCGCTTAAGGTTTCTGTAACTTAATTATAATAGGTTTTGTATAATTATTAGGTGCATGCATACACAAATAGACCACCCTATTAAAACAACTGAGAAATCCAAAATCTGCCATAGGTTTAACTTATACCTGTATGTATTGTCAGAAAGGTGATTACTGGACTCACATTAATGCACACTTGAACTGAAATGAGGTTGTAACTTGTGGGTTCTTGGGTTGCAAATCAGAAACAAACATCTTTGGATTTTTTTAATCCCATAAGATCTGGAAACACAGTTTTTATTCAACAAAACATTACTGATTATTAACCAAGCACAGTGCCTGCTGTTATTTCAAAATTTCAAAATGTTATTTCAGATAAAATGCAGCATTCCAGTGCATCCCAACCATGCCTTTACAGTCAAGGTTTCTGACGGAGCTGAGTTTCTCTCTGACAGTCTGCTGAAAGTGTTTGCAAAGTGATCGGGGGAACAGGGCACAAAGCTAAAGGATGTAGCTGCCATGATGACAGTAAGAACTTTAAAATTCTTTAACTACAAAGTGTATATGTATTGCATTAGGTCAGTAAAAGATTTTTATGCTGCATCCATTGAAACAGTCAACTATTACCTGTGAGTACTGATTCCACTGAAAGGATGCCATTCTTTTTTGTCATGCATTTACTGGCCCACTGAGAAAAAATTATCTTTTTTTAAAAATAAATGTTCTGGAAACTATATATCCATAAAGTTGATGTCAAACAGGAATTTTTGATATTGCTTTGTAGATGCTGGTGTTGCATGTTGACTGGTTTAAAAAGTCAAGTTTTGGTCTGGGATCATTTTCTTCTGTGCTACTGAAAAGTTCACAAATCTCTGTTTTCTTTGTTATAATACTTTAGGATGACATTAATGCTTGAAGTCCCTCATCAAAGTGCTCCGCATCTGTGTGAAAGACAATTGCAACATCTTGGTGCAGGAGTTCATGGTGTTTTATGAGTAGATTGTGGCTTTGCAACATTTAAAAATGCATTTAGTTATCCACTTGATCCTCATTGGACCAGTTAGGACCAGTAGTCCTCTTTAATAATTTGAAGTTCACATGAGGCCTAGTAGTGAACTCGGCCGCCGGCCCTTGAGGCCCCACCCCTGTATTAGGGGTCACATCAGTGTGAAAAAACTTTAAATTTGTCATTCTAGTGAACAAAGGAAAATCCCACCAGTATTTACATTAGCTTTTGTTTGAAAAAAAAAAAAAAGACCAACTGACCAACAGCTAACCAAATTGTGGGGCTGAAAGTCTAAATTCTAACATCTTCTGAGTGACATAACCTGGATTTCTGATGGGCCGGTGTCTTTCTAACAAAAACTAATGTAAAGCATTTGAAATTATTATGTTTTTCACTCTCTCTTAGAAACTCTGTTAGACCATGAATGGCAGCATGGCAGGCCACTCTTTGGCTATAGCTATTTACTATGGTTTAAATTACTCTAACATTAGAACTGGTAGATTCAAAAGAGATGAGTTTAAAAGGGAATCTTAAAAAAATGTTTTGTGTTTAACCAGGACTTGACTGAGGCCACTGCACAGATTGAGAAAACCACAATGAACATCTGTCTCCAGAGATGCGCCAGGCAATGACTTTTCTGATGTTGGCATCATCATCGAGGGTATAGTAGTTCTTCAAGATCTGGATAACGTGACCTTTGCAGTAGCCATGCTGTTTGGACCTTTTTTATTCCTTCAACATGAGTTACCCATCACAGCTCTGCTACACTTTTGAGGTGATTCAATGGGTGGTAATGGAGTTGGATGCAACTCAGCTCTCAAGAAAAGCTCACAACTAAGACAAAACTGCTCCTGCAAGGAAAGCTCACTGTTATGCATGCAAGGTGACCAGCTCTAGGTGAGAGGACATTTAAATCTCACACTTGTTCTGCTGCATTTTTGAAGCTCAATTCCAGGAACAGATCGCAGGGTTCATTTTTATATACTCTGCAACTGCCATGAGGACGAGCCGTTTTTGTTGTTGTTGTTTGTTTTTCCTTTTGCTCTGTACAAGTTCTCTGTTTGTCTGTTTGGCAGCATTTTTAAATTTCTCTTTGTATTTTTTCTTTCTTTTACTAGTGAAGAGATGTAGCATGAACAGTTATGCAGTCTAAATATCCCATATGGGTCGTGTGAAATGGTATTTTCAGTTTCATTCAGTTGAAGTAAAGAACGTTGAATATTTCTAAGTGTGCTGTTTTGAACCAAGATGTCACAGTATGATCAGTGCTGTATTTTTTGACAGTCACTGTATCAATGTTATTTTTGCGTCTCTTGAATAAAGGTTTTGACCTGCAAGTGCTAATTTCTTTAGTTATTGGGGTAAAATGGGTAGTGTTAATAGGAAGGTGTTTGCCAATTCAGTAACCTAATTTAATGTTAATGGAAACTAACATTTCCTCAAATTGTTTAGTTATAATTGTTGTTTAACTGAATCTTGACGTCAGAGGCCTTAAATAGAATGTTTTGTATTGTCCTGTAACATTTTTCAAAAGAAAGAGTCTAATTTCTTTGCTGTGATTGATTCCAGAGAACACGGAAGAACTGACATTATTTAACTGTTGATTTATATAGATTCAGTGGAGGAGTAATGTCAGTTTAATTCTTTACCTTCTGTCAATGCAGTGAAATTAGACATTTTGTTTTGAAAGGTTACTGGTGGATGCCAGCAACCATCTTGGAAGAGAACAATATAATCTGTTATAAGGCCTCCATTTGAAAATTGTGTATTTGATACTAGAATATAATAGCAAAATGTAATTTGAAGATAACATGTAGTATTTAAGTGACCAAGTAGTATTGGGTAAAAGTTATTGAATGGTGTTGGGATAAAGTGAAAAAATTGTGAAGGATTAAAATATTCCAAGAGCTCAAATTACTTCATCAAAACATGTTTAAGTCACATTTTATCAACACAAATTGCACAGGTTTATTGAACATGAATAAATTGTGTTAATTTAACTCAATTGTTTAAGTTGCTGCCAAAGCAAAACATCTGTGTGCAACAAATGTCCACCATTGAATTAAGTAAATCCAACAACATATTTTTTTCAGTGTGTCAAATAAGGGCAGGGTCCTCTCTCTCCCACTAAACACACACACAAACACACACACACACACACACACACACACACACACACACACACACACACACACACACACACACAGGGAGAGAGGACTAAGTTTCTAGGTCAGCCTGGGAGCTGCCGAATTTGAATCCACCAATCAGAGAGGCTGTTTACGTTTTCCCGCCAAAACAGGTGCATCTTTTTACACACGCAGCACAGAGACATAGACCTGCTTCTTTCAGTTTATTTCACATAGTGAGGATTCCCCTCAAACAAATGACCATAATTTCCTAACCATAGCGGCTAGAGCGGTCATTCTTACAACGTTTTGTTCAGAAGAGATGGGGGAATCTTCAAGTGTTGACAATTTATCATTAAAATATGAATTTTTAGAGATATATGACATGGATGACTTGTTGACTTAGAAGCCACGAATTCCCCAATATGCAAATTTGAATACCTGGAGCCCACATACATGATTGGCTGGCTGGGAAGCTGTGCAGGCCCTGATTTGTGGATTTGAATTCCTCAGCCCTCAGATATGATTGGCTGGCTTAGAAGCCATGAAGGCCCCAATATGCAAATTTGAATGCCTCAGGACACATATATGATTGGCTGGGAAGCCGTGCAGGCCCTGATTTGAAAATTTGAATTTCTCAGTCCTCACAGAGGATTGGCTGCCTGGGGACCTGGCAGAAATATATAGAAATACTATGATTAAGCATAAATACTACATTTAGTAGAAATACTATGTTTTAGCACAAATACTATAAAAAGCAGAAATACTATAATTTAGCAGAAATACTATATTAAGCACAAATCCTATAAAAAGCAGAAATAGGATGATTAAGCATAAACACTACATTTAGTAGAAATACTATGTTTGAGCAAAAATCCTATAAAAAGCAGAAATACTATATTAGGCACAAATCCCATAAAAAGCAGAAATAGTATGATTAAGCATAAATACTACATTTAGTAGAAATACTATGTTTTAGCACAAATAGTATAAAAAGCAGAAATACTGTAATTTAGCAGAAATACTATATTAGGCACAAATCTTATAAAATAGCAGAAATAGTATGATTTAGCACAATAGTAATAAGTTAAACAGAAAAATTGGAAAAGCAAAATGGACAGCTGAAAAAATGCTGAACATGCTGAGGGTCCCTCAAATATACTTGTGAAATGAAAAAATCAGCAAAAAAATGCACAGGGAGAGAGAAGTAAGTTTCTAGGTCAGCCTGGGAGCTGCTGAATTTGAATCCACCAATCAGAGAGCCTGTGTACTTTTTCCCGCCAAAACATGTGCCTCTTTTTACACACGCAGCACAGAGAGGCACAGGATTATTGCAGCCTATTTCTCATAGTGAGGACTCCCCTCAAACAAATGACCATAATTTCCAAACCGTAGGGGCTAGAGCGGTCATTCTTACACCGTTTTGTTCAGAAGAGATGGGGGAATCTTCCAGTGTTTACAATTTATCATTAAAATATGAATTATTAAAGATATTTGACTTGTAATGCACCATAACTGAGTAGAGCGAAGCAAAAACTGCCTTGACTTGCCCTCAAACAACGCTTTGTAACTCGAAATCTATTTGGAGTATCGATATCATTCTTTCACCGTAAGAGACAGCAGGCTTTGGTGAACAATCATGGAAATTTTCAGGTCTCTGTGGAAATCCAACAAAAAGTTATGACGAGAGAAAAAAGTGGTTCATTTCCACAGTTTGAAATCTGAAGAAATCTGAGCGAAGGACGAATTTCCTACCCTCAAACAAGTCCAACTCATTTCAGAACGGTAATAGGTGAGAAAGAAATTCTTGAATTGTGAGCGTCAGGGGTGTCTGAAGATATTCGGGGACAAGCCTCATGTCTTAACTTTGCTTCGTTAAGGAGATATGACGATTCGAATATGCCTCTCATTACAGAAATCCAGCGGTGATTTTGAATAAGCTCTCCATTCACTTTATATGGAGAGTTTTCTGACCTTGTGTTAGTCTGAGGAGATTTGCAAAAATTCTATAAATCCCACAACAATGATGGTGACATTTTCTGAAAGCCAGCAAAAATACCTACGTTTTGATGTATAATTTGTGGAAGTTGGGTGAAAATTGAGCAAGTAGCAGGAAGTTGTTCGGACATGAAGTGAAAATTGCAAAACCTTCAGTGGCACACTGGAAGCCAAGAGCATAGCAACCATAACAACACATGTATTTTGTGAAAAATCACAATTTTGCAACTCAAAACTTTAAGAGGCATAAAAGTAAAACAGTAGAAGATTTGAAAAAGCTGAATCATACCTGAATAGCCCAATAATTTGTGAACATTTTAAAGTTTGAATGGTTGTGATAGGTGAAAATATGAGGAAGTAGTTAAGTTTCAAAAACAAGCAAATTTTAGCAGAATTGCAGAAGTTTCCCATTCATTTCAATGGGACAAATTAAAGGAAAAAAGTGGAATATTTTAAAAAGTATAATAGTTAAAAATAGCAAAAGTCATAGCCGGCATTAGCAAAAATAGCTGAATAGTTTAAAGTTTGAACGGTGAAAATCGGCTGAAAATTGTGGAAGTAGTTCCACGGCGAAAAGTGTACGGAAGTCCTAAGAATAATAAAGAATAAAGAGAAACAGGAACTCAATAGTGTGGATGCTTAAAGCATCCACACAACTAGAAAAATTTGCATTTCCTGCGAAAATGCAGTGTGGATGCTTTAAAGCTGAAGCTGTATGCAAAAAGTAGCTGAAAAAGCTGAAAAGTTGCAGAAATTGTAAAAACTTTGCAGAAGCAAAAGAACTTTGCTAAAATGGAATAACTTAGCAGAACTGCAATATCTTAGAGGAAACATAATACTTGGCAGAAATACAATAGCATAGCAGAACTTAGCAGAAATATTGTAACTTACCAGAAACATAACTTCTCAAAAATACAAGAATTTAGGAGAAATAGTATAAGATAACAGAAAGAATATATTTAGACAAAAATACTTAAGCATTACAGAAACACTATGATTTAGAAAAATAGTACAACATAGCAGAAATACTGTGATTTACCAGAGACACTGTGATGAACTATGAATATTGTAATTTTAAATTAAGACTATGTTTTAGCACAAATATTATAATTTGGCAGAAATACTATAATTTAGCAGAAATACTATATTAAGCACAAATCCTATAAAAAGCAGAAATGGTATGATTAAGCACAAATACTACATTTAGTAGAAATACTTTGTTTTAGCACAAATCCCATAAAAAGCAGAAATACTGTACTATGATTTAGTAGAAAAACTATAATTAATCAGAAATACTAAATTTAGCAGAAATACTATATTAAGCACAAATACTATGAAAAGCAGAAATAGTATGATTAAGCATAAATACTACATTTAGCAGAAATACTATATTAAGCACAAATCCTATAAAAGCAGAAATAGTGTATTAAGCACAAATCTTATAAAATAGCAGAAATAGTATGATTTAGCACAATAGTAATAAGTTAAACAGAAAAATTGGAAAAGCAAAATGGACAGCTGAAAAAATGCTGAACATGCTGAGGGTCCCTCAAATATACTTGTTAAATGACAAAAATCTGCAAAAAAATTTATTACAGCCACACAATCACAAATATGTACACATGAGGAAACACACATGCACAGAGAGACCCACACACAAGATCCAATTCAGTCAACCAGTCTAAATATATTGAATTTAAATCTTAGAATGAGATCATCCCATTAAAAGCCTTTCTCTCTCTCTCTCTCTCTCTCTCTCTCTCTCTCTCTCTCTCTCTCTGTCACACACACACACACACACACACACACACACACACACACACACACACACAGGGAGAGAGAAGTAAGTTTCTAGGTCAGCCTGGGAGCTGGTGAATTTGAATCCACCAATCAGAGAGGCTGTGCACTTTTCCCCACCAAAACAGGTGCATCTGTTTACACACGCAGCAGCACAGAGAGACACAGGATTTTTGCAGTCTATTTCTCATAGTGACGACTCCCCTCAAACAAATGACCGTAATTTCCTAACCGTAGGGGCTAGAACGGTCATTCTTACACCGTTTTGTTCAGAAGAGATGGGGGGATCTTCAAGTGTTGACAATTTAATATTAAAATATGAATTTTTAGAGATATATGACATGGATGACTTGTTGACTTAGAAGCCACGAATTCCCCAATATGCAAATTTGAATGCCTGAGACCACATATGTGATTGGCTGGCTGGGAAGCCGTGCAGTCCCTGATTTGTGGATTTGAATTCCTCAGCCCTCAGATATGATTGGCTGGCTTAGAAGCCACGAAGGCCCCAATATGCAAATTTGAATGCCTCAGGACACTTATTTGATTGGCTGGGAAACTGTGCAGGCCCTGATTTGAAAATTTGAATGTCTCAGTCCTCACAGAGGATTGGCTGCCTGGGGACCTGGCAGAAATATATAGAAATACTATTATTAAGCATAAATACTACATTTAGTAGAAATACTATGTTTTAGCACAAATATTATAAAAAGCAGAAATACTATAATTTAGCAGAATTACTATATTAAGCACAAATCCTATAAAAAGCAGAAATACTATAATTTAGAACAAATAGTATAAAAAGCAGAAATACTATAATTTAGCAGAAATACTATGTTAGGCACAAATCCTATAAAAGCAGAAATACTATAATTTAGCAGAAATACTATGTTAGGCACAAATCCTATAAAAAGCAGAAATACTATAATTTAGCAGAAATACTATATTAGGCATAAATCCTATGAAAAGCAGAAATAGTATGATTTAGCAGAAATACTGTATTTAACACAAGTACCGAAAAGTACCAGAAATACTATAATTTAGCAGAATAGTAATAACTTATTGAAACACAAATGCACAGAGGGACACACAAACACAGGCTCTAATCCAGTCAACCAGTCTAACTATGTTCAATTTAAATCCTACAATGACATGCTGTCAAATAAGGGCAGGGTCCTCTCTCTCCCACTAAACACACACACACACACACACACACACACACACACACAGGGAGAGAGGACTAAGTTTCTAGGTCAGCCTGGGAGCTGCTGAATTTGAATCCACCAATCAGAGAGGCTGTTTACGTTTTCCCGCCAAAACAGGTGCATCTTTTTACACACGCAGCACAGAGACATAGACCTGCTTCTTTCAGTTTATTTCACATAGTGAGGATTCCCCTCAAACAAATGACCATAATTTCCTAACCATAGGGGCTAGAGCGGTCATTCTTACACTGTTTTGTTCAGAAGAGATGGGGGAATCTTCCAGTGTTAACAATTTATCATTAAAATGTGAATTTTTAGAGATATATGACATGGATGACTTGTTGACTTAGAAGCCACGAATTCCCCAATATGCAAATATGAATGCCTGAGACCACATATATGATTGGCTGGCTGGGAAGCCGTGCAGGCCCTGATTTGTGGATTTGAATTCCTCAGCCCTCAGATATGATTGGCTGGCTTAGAAGCCATGAAGGCCCCAATATGCAAATTTGAATGCCTCAGGACACATATATGATTGGCTGGGAAGCCGTGCAGGCCCTGATTTGAAAATTTGAATTTCTCAGTCCTCACAGAGGATTGGCTGCCTGGGGACCTGGCAGAAATATATAGAAATACTATGATTAAGCATAAATACTACATTTAGTAGAAATACTATGTTTTAGCACAAATACTATAAAAAGCAGAAATACTATATTAAGCACAAATTCTATAAAAAGCAGAAATACTATATTAAGCACAAATCCTATTAAAAGCAGAAATACTATATTAAGCACAAATCTTATGAAATAGCAGAAACAGTATGATTTAGCACAATAGTAATAAGTTAAACAGAAAAATTGGAAAAGCAAAATGGACAGCTGAAAAAATGCTGAACATGCTGAGGGTCCCTCAAATATACTTGTTAAATGAAAAAAATCAGCATAAAAATGCACAGGGAGAGAGAAGTAAGTTTCTAGGTCAGCCTGGGAGCTGCTGAATTTGAATCCACCAATCAGAGAGCCTGTGTACTTTTTCCCGCCAAAACAGGTGCATCTTTTTACACACGCAGCAGAGAGAGGCACAGGATTATTGCAGCCTATTTCTCATAGTGAGGACTCCCCTCAAACAAATGACCATAATTTCCTAACCGTAGGGGCTAGAGTGGTCATTCTTACACCGTTTTGTTCAGAAGAGATGGGGGAATCTTCCAGTGTTAACAATTTATCATTAAAATGTGAATTTTTAGAGATATACGACATGGATGACTTGTTGACTTAGAAGCCACGAATTCCCCCAATATGCAAATTTGAATGCCTGAGGCCACATATATGATTGGCTGCCTGGGAAGCCGTGCAGGCCCTGATTTGTGGATTTGAATTCCTCAGCCCTCAGATATGATTGGCTGGCTTAGAAGCCACGAAGGCCCCAATATGCAAATTTGAATGCCTCAGGACACTTATTTGATTGGCTGGGAAACCGTGCAGGCCCTGATTTGAAAATTTGAATGTCTAAGTCCTCACAGAGGATTGGCTGCCTGGGGACCTGGCAGAAATATATAGAAATACTATGATTAAGCATAAATACTACATTTAGTAGAAATACTATGTTTTAGCACAAATACTATAAAAAGCAGAAATACTATAATTTAGCAGAAATACTATATTAAGCACAAATCCTATAAAAAGCAGAAATACTATATTAGGCACAAATAGTATAAAAAGCAGAAATACTATATTAGGCACAAATCCTATAAAAAGCAGAAATACTATATTTAGCAGAAATACTATATTAGGCACAAATCCTATAAAAAGCAGAACTAGTATATTAAGCACAAATCCTATAAAAAGCAGAAATACTATATTAAGCACAAATAGTATAAAAAGCAGAAATACTATATTAGGCACAAATCCTATGAAAAGCAGAAATAGTATGATTTAGCAGAAATACTACATTTAGTAGAAATACTATGTTTTAGCACAAATAGTATAAAAAGCAGAAATATTATAATTTAGCACAAATAGTATAAAAAGCAGAAATACTACATTTAGTAGAAATACTATGTTTTAGCACAAATAGTATAAAAAGCAGAAATATTATAATTTAGCACAAATAGTATAAAAAGCAGAAATATTATAATTTAGCACAAATAGTATAAAAAGCAGAAATATTATAATTTAGCACAAATAGTATAAAAAGCAGAAATACTACATTTAGTAGAAATACTATGTTTTAGCACAAATAGTATAAAAAGCAGAAATATTATAATTTAGCACAAATAGTATAAAAAGCAGAAATACTACATTTAGTAGAAATACTATGTTTTAGCACAAATAGTATAAAAAGCAGAAATATTATAATTTAGCACAAATAGTATAAAAAGCAGAAATATTATAATTTAGCACAAATAGTATAAAAAGCAGAAATATTATAATTTAGCACAAATAGTATAAAAAGCAGAAATACTACATTTAGTAGAAATACTATGTTTTAGCACAAGTACCGAAAAGTACCAGAAATACTATGATTTAGCAGAATAGCAATAACTTACAAAATTACAAATATGGAGGCATATTGAAACAGAAATGCAGAGAGGGACACACAAACACAGGCTCTAATCCAGTCAATCAGTCTAACTATATTCAATTTAAATCCTACAATGACATGCTGCCAAATAAGGGTAGGGTTCTCTCTCTCCCACTAAACACACACACACACACACACACACACACACACACACACACACACACACACACACAGACACAGACAGACACAGAGGGAGAGAGCTGCCGAATTTAAATCCACCAATCAGAGTGGCTGTTTACGTTTTCCCGCCAAAAAAGGTGCATCTTTTTACACACGCAGCAGAGAGAGGCACAGGATTATTGCAGTCTATTTCTCATAGTGACGACTCCCCTCAAACAAATGACCATAATTTCCTAACCGTAGGGGCTAGAACGGTCATTCTTACACCGTTTTGTTCAGAAGACATGGGGGAATCTTCCAGTGTTTACAATTTATCATTAAAATATGAATTATTAAAGATATTTGACTTCTAATGCACCATAACTGAGTAGAGCGAAGCAAAAACTGCCTTGACTTGCCCTCAAACAACGCTTTGTAACTTGAAATCTATTTGGAGTATCGATATCATTCTTTCACCGTAAGAGACAGCAGGCTTTGGTGAACAATCATGGAAATTTTCAGGTCTCTGTGGAAATCCAACAAAAAGTTATGACGAGAGAAAAAAGTGGTTCATTTCCAGACTTTGAAATCTGAAGAAATCTGAGCGAAGGACGAATTTCCTACCCTCAAACAAGTCCAACTCATTTCAGAACGGTAATAGCTGAGAAAGAAATTCTTGAATTGTGAGCGTCAGGGGTGTCTGAAGATATTCGGGGACAAGCCTCATGTCTTAACTTTGCTTTGTTAAGGAGATATGACGATTCGAATATGCCTCTCATTACAGAAATGCAGCGATGATTTTGAACAAGCTCTCCATTGACTTTATATGGAGAGTTTTCTGACATTGTGTTGGTCTGAGGAGATTTGCAAAAATTCTATAAATCCCACAACAATGATAGTGACATTTTCTGAAAGCCAGCAAAAATACCTACGTTTTGATGTATAATTTGTGGAAGTTGAGTGAAAATTGAGCAAGTAGCAGGAAGTTGTTCGGACATGAAGTGAAAATTGCAAAACCTTCAGTGGCACACTGGAAGCCAAGAGCATAGCAACCATAACAACGCATGTATTTTGTGAAAAATCACAATTTTGCAACTCAAAACTTTAAGAGGCATAAAAGTAAAACGGTAAAATATTTGAAAAAGCTGAAACATACATGAATAGCCCAATAATTTGTGAACATTTTAAAGTTTGAATGGTTGTTCTAGGTGAAAATTTGAGGAAGTAGTTAAGTTTCAAAAACAAGCAAAATTTAGCAGAATTGCTGAAGTTTCCCATTAATTTCAATGGGACAAATTAAAGGAAAAAAGTGGAATATTTTAAAAAGTATAATAGTTAAAAATACCAAAAGATATAGCCGGAAAGAGCAAAAATAGCAGAATAGTTTAAAATTTGAATGGTGAAAATCGGCTGAAAATTGTGGAAGTAGTTCTACGGCGAAAAGTGTACGGAAGCAACTAGAATAATAAAGTATAAAGAATAAAGAGAAACAGGAACTCAATAGTGTGGATGCTTAAAGCATCCACACAATAAAGAGAAACAGGAACTCAATAGTGTGGATGCTTAAAGCATCCACACAATAAAGAATAAAGAGAAACAGGAACTCAATAGTGTGGATGCTTAAAGCATCCACACAATAACAACAAATAATAAGTCCATGGTTAATCAGAGGAAACACTAGGGAAAATACTAGAAACTCTATGAAGCTACAACAAGCAGAGGCAAACGAAGGGTACTATACATCCAGAGACACTCAGAGAAGGTGATGCAGGAAACACAAGTGTAAATAATTGGGCAAATTTGGCATGATTAGAGGAAAGTAACTGAATACTAACACCTGAGACAAAAACATAACACCTAACACAGGGAGGAGGCCAGACAAGGCACACGGGTAACTGTAACAGGGGATAAATGCAAAGGAAATACACAAATGTGGAAAAACTAAACAGTAGGCAAACTAAGAATTGAATTGCACATAATGATAAGAAGAACTTAGGAGTCCAAACAGGAGGAATGCTCCGAGGATCTCATCTGGACGACCAACTGCTCCAAGCTGGTCAAGAAGGCTCACCAGCGCCTCCTCTTCTTGAGGACTCTGAGGAAGAACCACCTGTCCTCAGACATCCTGGTGAACTTCTATCGCTGCACCATCGAGAGCATCCTGACCAACTGTATAACAGTCTGGTACGGGAACTGCTCTGCCTCAGACCGGAAGGCGTTGCAGAGGGTTGTGAAAACTGCCCAGCGCATCGCCGGAGCACCACTTCCTGCCATAAAAGACATCTACAGGAAGCGGTGTCTGAAAAGGGCTGGGAAAATCATCAGAGACCCCAGTCACCCATCACATGGACTCTTCACCCTCCTGCCCTCTGGGAGGCGCTACAGGAGCCTCCGGACTGAGACCACCAGAACAGCTTCTTCCCCACAGCTGTCAGACTCCTGCCTCCTGACATCTTAACACATGGACTGGACATACACACACAAACAACCACCTACACACACAATTGACAACTGTACCCTCATACACACAATAATAACATGGACTGAACCACCACTCACAACCACTAGCACTTTATATAGCCTCTGTAGAAATTATCCACATATCTCACTTACCTTAAGTGCACTACTGTATAGTTCTGTGTAAATAATCATTCTGTACAATACGATAGTTTTTAATTCTAAAACTGTTTATAACCTGCATAGTTCACATTTCTGTATAACTGTATATCTCATATTCTGTATAGTTTTTCATATTTATATCCTGTTCATAGCCTGTGCATAGCTTGTACTCACTACAGCCTGTACATACATATAGTTATAGAATATTCATTAACTATAAATGTACATATTACATACCATAATGGACCCATTTCTGTAATATACTCACATATCTATATTATTGCTAATATATATTGTAATATATCTATATCATGGCTAAAGCACTTCTGGATGGATGCAAACTGCATTTCGTTGCCTTGTATCTGTGACATGTGCAATGACAATAAAGTTGAATTCTATTCTATTCTAAAAGTACACAAAACGCTGGGTCAAGGATCCAGCAAAACGAGGACAGAGTGATGGCAGGCAAGCACCAGGAGGTGGAGGAATCATGACAAAACCCCCAACAAGAAACAGAATAAATGAAAACACAGAGAAGGAAACTGTTCATCCTGGATGTGATGGTAAGAGTTGTGATTTTCATTTTACTATGGTAGTCTTAAGTGCAGGAGTGGCTATGCCATTCACACAGGGACCAAAAAGGGCTTTCTAGGGGAGCTCAGGTCTATATTTCCTGTCATATAATTCAAACACTTTTGAGGCTGGAAACACAGACTTCTTGTTTCACACACAGCCCACACTGTTTATTATGTTTTAATGTTTATGGAAAATAAATGACATTCATCCCGGGCCATATTGGCAGAGCTGTTAGAGTTGCTGACACTTTGGCTGCTTATTGTTGTTTACACTGTCAGTTGTGTGGTTTCAGACTGATCTGTGCTCAGAACAGCCTCACAGAGAGGTGTTAAGTGTGCGCTGAAATAAATTCTACAGGATTCAGTATACAGTAAGCATATCCAACCGATGGACATAAATACACCCCAGTTTTGACATAAACACATTCACCTGCCTTGAACATCAGCACTGAGCTGACAAGAATAAACAAGTGATTATGCAACACTTCAGATGCTGAGGGACTAAACTTAAAGGGGAAAAAAACAAATTAATTTTAGTAAAGTCCAAAAACCTAACTGACAAATTAAATTGAATGCAAACAGATGATGTAGACACACACACTGAAGCACAATTAAAATTATAAGAAGAGATTATGCCAGGATTGAACAGACTTTAAGCCAGACAAATGTCTGTCTCTTTCCAATTAAAGCGCAGAAGAGTTTGCAGCAGTGCTGAAAAGACAGACAACTAATACTGTGTGAGGAATTAAAATAAATCCCAGACAAGCAGAATGTGGTACAGAAGCAAAACAAAATCATTACATCTTCATCTCAACCATGACCTTTATCCACCAAGCTCCAGCCTACACAGCACTGTCTCTCTGTCCAACCATCTGTCTGAAGGCAGAAGCGATTAAATCTGACACCAGAAGTTTTCCACACGTGAAGAGGGGCAGGAAACAGACCGGGCAAAGAGTGGAGAATCAAATTGAAGCCATTGTAAAGGTGGCTTTCTTTCTTTTTCTATCTCCTGTGCAGAGTTTAATAGTTGTGGATAAGTACAGGATAAGGGAATGTACATTTGATGCTGGTGCTTTTGCTGTACTTTCTTACAAAACTCAGCCCCTTCTTTGACAGCAAAACAAAGTGTTTATGATTTTTTACTTGCAAATTGAGATTTAGCTTCTTAAAGAGGACCTATTGTGCTCATTGTAGAGCCATATATTTATTTTGGAACTCTACTGGATTAGCTTTGCATCATACACTGCTTCATATTTATCTTAAGAGTATTTTCACACCTGTAGTGTTTAGTCCGTTTAAATCAAATTCTGGTTTGTTTTCCCCCTTTGTGGGCTTTTGTTGCTCCCACCAAAGACTCATCTGGCCAATAAGCGAACTGAATATTCTTTGAATTTTCTCTGTGTGAAAAGAAACCAAATGAGAGGGGAAAACAACAAGATTAAAAACTCATCATCTGATTTGGGCCAGAGTAGAAAAACTCTTATTGCAAACGCCATTACACTAGGTGTTGGTGTAGTCCCTCAGATCATCTTAAATGAGCGATTGTAGCACTTCTTCCTTTACAGCCACCCTTAAAACAACTTTCATCTGACTGGCTACCCCTCAAAACGTAAGTTTTAAAACAGAAGCCATCAAATCTGGAAGTAGTGCACAACATTTCACTACATTTTTCTGTGTAGAACGTTTGAGCATTGTCCAGCAGTTTGGGCCATAAAAAAGGAGAACAAAACACAACACTGAGCCCATGGCAAGTATCTTTTCTCAGTGACATCACACACATCTAAGAGTAGACAAACAAGCTGCAGACAGAGCATTTAGAGCAGCTTCGATTCCGAGCTTTTAGTACATAAAAAGATCTCATTGTTTGAAACACTGGGACATGCTGAATATATGTATAACAGAAACTTAGAAAAATGGAAATACATTTTAAATGACATTATTTGGTTGTTTTTGTTAAGACTGAGATGAGGAGCTTCATTTAACTCTAGAGTGAAACAGTTCTGGCATAAAAACATATGGAACTTGTTGGAAATTGCTTTGGTAAAAAAACATAATACTGCATAAACAACAATACTAGATTTATTCCCCCTAAAATACCAACATCATCTTCAAAATTGAATCATCTTACAATTGTATTATTTTATAAGCTGAAGTATGGGATGTTTGATCTTAAATGTAAATAAACAGCTATAAAATATTTACCCACAAATGCAACATCAGAGGGTCAAAACAGATGATTTGCAATTAAGAATGAATGCACGAGCAAGGCTATTAAAAAACTTAATGTTGCTTTTAAAGGAACGTAATTCATCATGTTAAGGAACTTCCTGAACAAGATTTAAACCAGAGTGAGATACTTGATAAAGATGGGACAGTCTGTCTGAGAATGACAGGGCTTTCAAACATAAGCTAAAACAGAGCTGCAGCAGTGGTTCTGCAAGAAGAGCCATATCTCCAAGATTAGAATTTAGATTTACCACTCTGAAAACATTGTGCCGTCTATGAACCTTTGGGATTTAAAAAACCTGTAAGTGCTCTTCGTTGCCACAAATACTGTCAGTGGAAACTTGGGTTTTATTGGTTGGTCATTGTGAATGACAAGCTACAAGGACAAGGTCTGCAGATAATGTCAAAGAAGAAAAACACTGGTCACAAAAGTGCAATATGAACTGGAAAACATGAAAAGAAGCCTGATGAATACTGACAGCACTATGTTTGGACAGAGGAAACAAAAATCTAGCATGAAATGGGGTTCAGTGATGGCACGGACCTGGCCGTGACCACCGCAGTGGCATCATCTTGAAGCAGGAGTGTGTGCACATGCGAGCCTGTCTGAATAAATGGGGTGTTGGTGAGATGACATTAATAAATAGGAGAGAACAGGCTTCCAGTCTGAAGACGCTTGGCATGTGAAAGACTCCAAACACACTGCAACAATCACAGAAAAGCAGTGATGCTGTTTTAAAATCTACACTTACTTCTTCATCGCATAGATCAGCGATCCCCAACCTTTTTTGCACATTTTTTCATGTCCATTTTCACGGACCAGCCATTAAGGTGTCGCGGATAAATACAACGAAATAAAATGATACGACCAAGACAAAAACTGTGGTATTTTGTAAATATAATAATAAACACGAATTCACTGTGTTATTGTGTAACTTTATTAGCAGTGTCTTCCTGAAATGCGCCAACAACATCCTCCTCTCTGGCCCTTAATGCTCTCTGGTTGCTATGGTAACCTGTGAATATTTCTTTCAAAATAAGACAAACAACTACAACACGAGTTGGAAAAGACCCAGGGAAACAGAGTTAACGATAAAATCCCTAAAACCCAGCCTCAACTCTCCCAGTCCGGTACCAAACAACTCACGGACCAGTACCGGTCCATGGCCGGGGGTTGGCAACTGCTGGCATAGATTCAACAAGGTGATGGAAATATTCCTCTTTACACAGTTGCTGCAGATTTGTCAGCTGCACATTCATCATATGAATCTCCCGCTCCACCACATCACAGAGGGGCCTTTAGATCTGCTGACTGTGAAGGCCATTTGATTTGAGGTGATTTGAGCTTTGAGCGTATTCTTCTGGAAGCAGCCATCAGAAGGTGACCACAGTGTGGTCACAAAAGGATGGAAGTGGTCAGCAACAATACTCAGTTCCAACTGAGCATCATTTAAATGCCACAACCTACCTACGGGGTCAGAAATATCCTTCACAGCATTACACCACCAGCAGCATGGACAGCTGATACAGTGAGAGGGATCAATGCTCCCTTGTTCTTTACACCAAAATGCTGAACCTGCCCTCCGAATGCAGCACAAATTGAAACTCATCAGACCAGGCAATGTTTTATTCTTTAATTTTAGTGAGCCTGTTCTTACCGGTCCAGATTGGCATTCCAAGTTCATCTTCTGTATGCCTCCATTGGAGTAAGTAGTTATTTGAGTTGTTATTGTTATCTTCCTATCAGCTTTATATAGTCTGGAAGTTATTCCTCTGATCTTTGGTATCAACAACTTATTCTCTCTCACAAAAATGCTGCTCAGTGGATATTTTCTCGTTTTTAGGACCGTTCTCTGTAAACCCTAGAGGTGGATTAGAGTTAACAGAGAAACTGCTCATCAGCAGTTATGAAATACTCAGATCAACCTTTGTGGCACCAACAATCAGGCCACTCGCAAAGTTTCTAAAATCAACTTTCTTTATCAGCCTGTTTCCCTGTTTCAGCTTCAGCAGGTTGCCTTGAGCATGTCTACATCCATGAATGCACCGAGCTGCTGCAATACGTCTGATTAGCTGCTTAGAATTTTGTGTTAACAAATAGCAAATGACAGGTGTACTTAGGTGTTTTTGTTGAGGCTGTATTTTGGAGCCGGTATTTATTTGGCATTTTATCAAACAACTTTGTTTTTTCACTGGAAAGAAGATCAACTATACCCTACACTTCTGGTCATTATATTATTCAGTCACTGCAGTGTGATATCATTTTAAATAACTTAATACTGGTGTCAAATTAAGATGTAGTACTCCATGTTGCAGTATATATGTGTCATTTTCCTTTTCATTGTTCAAGAATACAAAAGAAGTTAATTCATCATTAAAAATCAAATCAAATCTGCCGATAAGTGGCTAATTTGAGTGGGACATGTAACATTGTTGCCAAACTCTAGTGAGGTATACTTTAAGACATTTTAGCAGATTCACAAATATGTTTTTTTAACATGTGTGTCTAATGTGGGTTATAACAGCCGTGGCCCCACAACTCTATCACACTCCTACTGCTTTCAGGTATAATAATGGATTTGCAACCAGAGGAAATGATAAAGGTAGAGAAAGAAAGAGATGAAGCACAGATTTCAGGTAATAAGAGAAAGAAATAGACACCAAAAGGACAACATTCAGCCAACTTTCCTTTAATATATTACAACATGAACAGGATGAAAGAGTCACAGAAACAGAGAAGAGACAGAAGGAGAGGAATAAAGGTTGTTTTTGTGCGACACATCAGCCTTCAAGGTGCCTGTTTGGAAATAAAAGACTGAGCAGATTTCATCTGTTGGCAGGAGGTCAATGAAGTGAGACAGGACACTGGAGCTGTGTGTTCAGCTGGTGAATGGAGTTCCATGGGGAGATCACACACACATTTATTCTCTTTCTCTCTCACGTTTATCAAGGTCACATCTCAGTCATCTAATCCTCTGATGAGCTCCCCGTGAACCCAGAAGCAAGGCAGTGATTGTGTTGGAGTGAAAAGACCTGAGATCTCACCGAGTCTAGACAGTCTGCTGCTATAAACACTTTTACTGTAAACACATTACCGACTGCAGTTACATGAGATAGCCTTTCAGTGAAATCTGACTCACCATTAACACGAAAGAATCTACAAGAGCTTTAAAAAAAGAGGATCGGATGATGTGTCTGATTTATTTACATAAATGTGCAGCAATGTCCATCTTTCAGTTTTGTTAATTACTTATCCGTTTAAAGGTCCCAGTGAGGCTGGAGTCTATCTTAGCAAGAGACGGGGGATGCTCTGGACGGGTAAGCAGGCTATCTCCGAGCTAGCACGTAGAGACAGACAGTGTGTAAGAATGACAAAGGACAGTGACAACTCGCAACCAACATCGTCTGATACCTGACAACTTCTATAGTCCTATTTGTTTTAATCAAATGCCTTCTCTGGGACACATAATAGCTTCAAAATTCAAGATTGCTCCTTAATGAAATGCAAATAAATTGAATAAAATAAGCATGCTCTATTGAGATACAGAATCCAAGTAAAAGCTTGTTGGGATTAGACTCAAGGGAACCACCACAGAAGGGCTCACTCCAACAATAACAGGAATTTAGACAGGACCCCCCGGAGTCTAGATGCTGGTGATTGTGAAGATAAAGATGGAGACTTAGATGAGGCTCTGAGAGAGCAAGGTGAGGTGGAAATGGGTAGGAGGTGGGCTGAAAGGCAGAATGGTAGAAGAGCACTGAGAGTTAAAGAACACAAAAGAGAGGATGAGTAGCTCACAGAAGGCAAGCAAAAAAAAGAAGATTGGACTAGACTAATCATGTGACTACTAAGTCTGACAGTGTGGCAAACTAAAAGTCATGTAAAGAATAAACCAGCAGCCTGAACGCTCAAGAAAGCAACGAAATGAGTAAATACAGATCTTTGTTATTGAACTTGCTTCTTCATTATTATGAATAATTAATTTTACAACAAAATGTGAGAATTTCAAAAGCTCATATACAGCACAAACATCTTACTTAAAAACTGATTCTAAGGAACTGAAAAAAAACAAAATGCTAAGTCTGGGGTTTAGAGTCATACAGCAGTGTTTTTTGGCCCTGGCTGTCTGGGCCAACTGGCTCTGTGGCATAATGGATGTCGCATTGACCTTCTAGTTGACAACCTGAGATGTCACTTAAAGGTTGTGGGATCAAGCCCCACCAGTGTCTAATTTTATAGAGGAAAGCCTCTTTCAAGGGCTCTCTGTTGACTAGGAATCCTTATGATGGCTTCATTCAGGGTGAACCTGGAGAAACACGCAAATGCTTTCTACACTTTTCACTCTTCATTCACTGTGAAATGGCCAAAGCTTCCACAAAAAGCTCCCACTGGACCATTTGTGTCCATTTCCTCACTTTGGGATGTGATGACAGAGTCCTAACAGATTTTCTCCGATCTTGTTTAATGCATAAAAATATTTTCAGATGCAAAAAAAATCTTTTTCCACCTGTTCCTGACATCATTCCCTTCTTTGTCCTTGCCCCTTTGTGTTGAATGGTTGCTGGCATCCTTTTGTTTGGCAGTTTAACATTCAGTTTCTGTCCTCTGAGACAGAAGAGGCTCTGTGTCAGTTTAGAGGTTTGGCTCAATCAAAGAGCTCTGATTACATTTTAGAAAAAAAAAAAAAATCTGCAGTGTGTGCTACTGAAAAAGAAGCTGCTCTGAGTTGTGCTTGTGATTTTATTGTAGATTTAAGTATTTTTAGATTCTCTGATTGCTAAAACTTTCTTTCATCATTTTCGTCATCTCTTGTTAGATTCTTAGGACCCTCCACCGATTATAGACAAGCAGTTCGGTTAACCCGTGATTGGGATCGCCACTCAGCCTGAAAAATAACCTTGATGTTGTCATCAAGATTCTCTCAGGTTTAATTTTAAAGTCTTCAAATCTGTGCAAATTGAGTTTTAATGGCATGGGTATTCGCCATCCAGGCAAAGTTTCAGAAATGCTGATTTGCATTATTGGAAAGCAAAGATAATCAGCATAATCCTAAGCTTGATGAAAACTTTTAGTCAGTCTGGTCTTATTTCGTTCAAAGCAACACCTTTTGAGCTTTCCTTCTTTAAGGCAGAGTGTTATCATATTGCCGCGTATCAACAGTAAAATGTGTCACTTTGATATGTAGATGGTAGTAATATTGAAAGAAGGGTTTCACTGCCCTCTTGGTCTGAAGGTTTAAATTATTACACAACTAACACAATTAATTATTAATGGGAACAGGTCCACCACAGTCTTACACTTTTACAATAAATGTGCATGCAAGGCTGTGGTAATGTGGTCACTATGGTTATGGTTGAGAAAAGGGATATTGTGATGGGATCGAATATTAAACTACAAGACCAGTTCAGATAGATTTTACATTAATAAGTTATAACTAAGCCAACTTGGGTTTGATTCTTAATTAAATGTTTTTGAAAGATAAAAATAGCTTGAATCTAATATGAATTTAAATGTTCTGCAAATTGTTATTATCCAATGAAACGACCACCACAATTTTGCATGTGGTTCAAAGACAGATTTATCTGCACCATATAAAAATTTTGAATTCTAGTGTCTGTGAAGGTTCTCAGTCATCCAGGTCATTGTAGTCAAAGGAGCTTGCAAAGAAAAGCGTCTGCACTTCTTTAAGTTGCTTGAAAAGCAAGCAACTTAAAGAAGTCCAGACGCTTTGACTTTGAATTCTAGTGTTAAATTCTGACACCTGCACCAGCTTTACCACCCTGTTTGACATTAAGCCTTCCCCACACACAGATTTTACTTACTGTTACATGCAAAATACATGATATTACAGGTTATACACGGCTGTTTTGACTTCGAGCTACTGCATCACTTTACTTTATAATGAAGACATCTTGTGTCCTTAAGTTAAACTGAAAGAGAGTTTACTTGTAAAAAAGTGTAAAAATGAAATGGATTTTATTGAAAAATAAAACAATATCATACAAAAAATAAGTTCAGCCTCCTTTATTTTAATAAAACATGGCGAATCTGAGGGTAATCTGCTGGATATGACAGCTCTTTTAGTGTCTGTGAATTTCGTATACCGAGCACGATATTTGTTAAAGTCAGGGGAAAAAAAGCCTGGAAAGGATTTTTTAAAGTAAAAGCATCCTTTTTTTTTAATACTGAGTAAACTGACAGCTAGTGAGACAAGCTCACTGCAAATAATCTTCATGCTGTGGCAAGCTGACACATTCAGGGTTTTAATAAAAACAAAAAAAACTTGTACTTGCTTTTGTGTAACCTCCGTTAGATTATAGCTAAAGCCAACATGTATTTTTCTTTTTAATCTCTTTAACTCTTTGACCCTGATAGCTGCTTGTTAGGGTTACTATTTATACCCAAACTTACCTGATTATCTCTTAAACTACTGTGATGTAGCAGTCAGGGGAAAAAGAATCACATAAAAGATCAATTGCAACCACAAACAAACAATGGTGTAAAAACTGCATATGATTTACCCTCTCTATATACCCTCTATTACATAAATGTTGTTGCACAGGAATGGAAGACATAAGCAGCTGGAGATATATATATATATATATATATATATATATATATATATATATATATATATATATATATATATATATATATATATATATCCATCATTACACCAAAGCTCATAATTATCTTCCACTTTAGCATCTTACTACATCCAGTCAGATGACAGAGATTCAGGCTAAAAGTGAATCAGTGAGAGTTTGTTTATTGCCGTGTTGACAGATGTTTTCAGTTTGAGCACTGCTTACCAGCATGTTGACAGAATGTCTGCGTGGTCTGTTGAAGCATGACACTTTCTGCGTGCAGCATCTGTGAGGCAGCGAGGAGAAACACATTTCCTGCTGAAACAGCTCTCTTACAGAGCTGTAATCTGAAATGGTCCAAATACTGTTGCTCTTTACTTTCCAATTAATTATTATGCTGACAGATGAATGTTTGTGGTTTGGGGGAATATGGTTCTTTTTCAGTTAATCCCCTTAAGTTTGAATGAATCACTGACTTAACAACAAGGTGGCAAAACCTTAATCAAAGCAATTGGAAGTGGGGGTTTTTTGTAATAATTTCCATGCTTTTTTACCGAGACAAGTTTCTTTAAATCTGCAGAGTTAATGACTACATCTCAATGCTTCATAGTGCTGAACTCACAATACAAAATACAAAGGTAATAGAGCTGCATCATGTTAAGATAAATAGTCCAAAACAAATGTTTTGGATGTTTCATGGCAGATAACCCTTAGACACTGAGGCTACGTTCACACTGCAGGCGAAAGCGCATCAAATCCGATTTTTTTGACCCTATGCGACCCATATCCGATCATGGTATGACAGTGTGAACGGCACAAATCCGATATTTTCAAATCCGATATGGGTCCCTTTCGTATGTGGTACTGAATCAGATACATATCCGACGTTTTAGAAAGCGACTGCTGTTTGAACGGTCAGGTCGCATTAAATCCGTCTTTTACGTCACTGACACAAGACAGACGCCAATTATCAGTGCCGGAGAAGCGCCCGAGAAGACATCGCGAACGCTTCATGGCTATCCAGTGTAGATGTCAGTGAAACTGTTGGGAAGACAACGTTGGAGAAACGTGAACATTTTATTTGTACTGTATAATCTGCAGATTTTGACAGAAATCTGCAGCTATCCTTTGAAGCACCGCTCCTTTACCATTTGTGGGATCTAGACCAAGCACAACGCACTTTTTTTTGTTTTTGTTTTTTTAAAGCACCAACTTTCTGCTATTGACTCATTAGACACTTCCCACACAGTCCAACAAACTGTCTCCCTACCGCTGATCCAGATTCAGCACTCTGTTAGAGGTAGATTCGGTTTCCAAGTGTCTCTTTAGCTTGTGGTATCATGTTAGCCAATTTCTCTGACAGATGACCTATTTGGATTGAGGCCTGGTCTGGTTTAAGCCATAAAAGGCCAACATAAATCTACAAGGAGTCTAGTGAATCGTCTGAACGTGAAGCAGCTTTGAAGGTAAGGTCATATTTTGCCATCATAAAGGTCTGTTTGATCTCCTACTGCTTGTCAGTACAAAGAAGTGATTTATGTGTTTGTTGTCATTTAGTCAGAAACGGCTCCTTGTCATGTTTAATTCAGCTCATAGTATAAAACAATTTAATTGCATTTCCCCCTCAGAGGAGTCAAGCTTTGTGTCAATGAGCTTTGAACACCAGACCTCAACATGGAGAACTTTCTGTATGTTCACAGCTGCAGGGCCCAGCACACAGCCACAACCGTGAGCACACAAATGAGAACACATGAGTCCGTACACACAAGCACTCACACGCAGCCTGGGCTCTGAGGGAGTCGATTTGATGCAGGCTTAATTAATGATTTCATAACTGTTGAGGCGTTAAACGGTATGCGGGGAAAGGCGAGAATTCGAGATGAGGAGTGAAAGCAGAGCCAAACTCGCTGCTAATATGATGTGTTGAATATGAAGCGTTTCACTGCACCTGCTCCAACACATGCTGTTTCTCTTTTTCTTCAATTCCACATCAAGTCAGGCTTTTTTTGTGATCCCATTAAGCACTTTTAAGCTTTTCACAGCTTTCAGACTCTCAGAACACATGCTCAGCTCCAAAAATAAATGAATGAATAAATAAATGAAATAACTTAGGAGAAACAAGAAAGAGAAGAAAAATCAGAAGGAATTGAGTTTCACTACACTACAGCTTACTGATTGGCAACTAAACAAAGGACATGTCCTTTACTATAACCCAACTGTTTTTATGCTGAACAACATAAGGAAAAAAGCTGAACCACTCGACCCCCTAATGTTGGCTGTACACTAGCAGTTTTGCTTTAACTTCGATGAGATATGACTAAATAACTGTAGCAATCTGGCAATCAACATGGTGGTTCTACATCACACAGTGAGAGAGGATTAAAGTCGGTTGTTGTAATTGTCTTGCAACATGCTCAGTAAATTAAGGCTGGGTACCTCACAATGTCGCTACTGCTTTGGCACTGCTGGGAATGCAACATTAAAATGGTGTGCTCGTCAAGTCGTTTGGAGTTCTGAGGAAAAACTCTAGGTGAGGCGTGGCACCAAAAGCTTGTTTGTAGTAAATGTGTCAAGATTCGCCTGAAATACTCAAATGTAGTTTTAATACACATCTTTGATGAACAGTGGCAAGGAAAATTATCAGGTAGCACAACAACAGGGATTTGGATCAGGTAAGTATTGTTTACAGTTAGCCTTCAGTTCAGAAATTGTTGGGATCCGGACCTGATTTCACAGATACGTGGATAAGTAATTTTCCAGGTAAGGGGGTTAACTTGGATGCAGTTACAGTTTTCCTCTGTTTCCTAGGGTCTTTAGTTTGTGAGCAGATAAGTTATTCAGCAGTCAAGCAGGTATGCAGGTAACCATGAGACAGACTATCCAGAAGAAGGAGGAGTAAGTACAAGTCTCATGAAGATTCAAAGAAGCAGGTAAGTAAAGCAAAACAGGCCCTGAGGCCTGAGGGCACCCCACCCACCGGAAGGGGCCCAGCTGGGCCACAGGCGCCAGGCCCCGCCAATCGGCCACCAGGAATGAGTCGGTATATACATGAGCGCCCAGCCCCAGACACCAAGAACCACCAACACACCAACGTCTGAGGGCATCAGCCACCGGCAGGGAGTGTGGTGAGGGGAGATAGGTCTCTATACCTCGGAGAGCCTGAGATGTTCCCAGAGAGGTGGAGTCTAAGACCCAAGCTGACATATAGACACAGACAATCAGGTGCACGCAGACACAAACGTGCATTCCCACCCCCATATACACAAACAAATACTCAGCACTCACCCGACGTGGAGACAGACACAAATAGACACTGTACACACATTCACACTCCCCAAACATACTCTATATCCCAGGTCCGGGTACCCCCGCCCCCAGAGGAGCAAACCGTACCCGGACCCAGGAGATGTAACCCTTCTCTCTGGGGTGGAGGAAAGCAGACCGCCTCCTTATCTGCAGTAGCAGGGAGGCCCCGCATCCCAGACCCCAATCTAATGGCCAGCACCTCCTCCCAGCCCCGACAGTTAACAGAATAGGGGTGAGTGAAGACCCCAAACCTCCCTCCGCCCGCTCATATGTAGTGTTGCTGCGTGCTGTTCTAAAGTGCATTTAAAACACAGGAGGGCATGGTGCTTCCTGCCAGAGAGCAGCACGGCTCCACCCAAAAACCCTCAGTGTCTATATGCATTTTAAATTGAGGGTAGGGCACCAGCGCCAGAGGTGGGTTTGAATACACAGACCATCCTCTGGATGCTGTATAATGTGCCCACCCCCAAGGCCCTATATGTATATGTTATGAGAGTGTGAGTAATATGAATGTCTAGATTGCGGAATAAAATTGAGGCACAGGTGGCCAGAAGGGGACAGAGGGGGAGTGCCTCCCCTGCACCCTGGTGACACACCTGCACCCCAAGCACTGCGTGTGTGTGTGGGTGTGATGGAGCCGGAAAAGGGAGGCAGCTGAGGATGGGGAGGGAAGAGAGGGAGGGGCAAGTGACCCCTCCCTGGGGCCAGCTCCCCCGCTGACACCAGTAGGCACCCCCACACTCTGGATCCCACCAGGGCAAGGGGCCCGGGCCCATCCGGCCCGGCGCCCACAGCAGCAGCACCACCCCGCCCCACAGAGTTCGGGGCAGCCCACCCGACCCCACCGCAGAGAAAACTGCACCCACCCCATCATCCAATCATCTCCCAAACTACACAAGACATTAGACACCCAGGTTGAGTTCATTCTCCACCTCTCCTATATCTCCCCCACCTGCA
Organism: Copadichromis virginalis; assembly: GCF_057382275.1. Lineage (NCBI taxonomy): Eukaryota > Metazoa > Chordata > Actinopteri > Cichliformes > Cichlidae > Copadichromis > Copadichromis virginalis. Next base: position 8,437,445 of record NC_140635.1, on the reverse strand, counting down.
GAGTGAGCTCCTGTAGAGATGTAACAGCCTCCCCACCAGTTAGCGAGCCCTCCAGTTGGGCCGATGCACCAGAGGTCCCCCGCACCGGGGCTGAGCCCCCATGCACCCACCCGCCCACAACCCCGGTGACACAGCAACCAGGACCCAAGGCCCAGCCAGAGCCCCAGCCTGGGGGCGGAGCACCCCCAAACCCCTAAGCCTCCACGCCTGTCCCATCCCACTGTTGTTTTAAGCACACACACACACAAACACAAAACCACGTATTACGCTGTATTGCTATCGATAGATAAATGACTCTAACTAGCTTAAAAACCAAAACAAATCCTGTTTTTCCTTACTTTTTCTGGAATGTACTAATTCAAACATCTTTGTTTCTAGATCGCGGGTGAATAGATTACCAATCTGGCAGGAAACTGTGGATGATGAAGTGTGCAGGCTTGAGGGTTTCTCAAGACCACGCTAACCACCAAAAGAGACTGGTTAGTTTCCAGTCACGCCCACACTCACAGACAGGAGAGAGAAACAGCAGTCAGAGGAAGGAGAAAGGAGAAAGGTAGGCGCTGCACCTGGAGGTCAGGAGGGACCATGACAATATGTCCACGAGCTGACACGAGGAAGTGGCATGAAAACAAGTGGCAAAGAAAGAACAGTTGTGCGTCTTGGTTTTCACTGGGTATTATCATCAAACAGTGTACATACATCAGATTAGATGTCCCACTCGTGGTTGTTAAATCCATGTCATAGTTTGATTTGTCATGAACTCGAAAGATGAGTGTGGTAAAATATTGTGCATTTATTATTCACACTGAAAAAAAACTGGAATGCATTTTTATTGCTTTCTCTTGTTGTCTGAATAATATAAATTATTCAGTTTGCATAATTCAAGCCTCACATATGATCAGCAAACGGTACGTTGCCTTTTGGCTGCTGCGTTTCATTTGTTTCATCTCCTTTTTCCCCCCTCTTTAAATACATATACATTTCAAAACTTTTAATGGCTTTAACTAACTTTATGTTGCAAAAAGAAACAAAACAAAACAAAACAAAGAAACCCTAATTTGCTGGCTTATATTTTGTTTATCACCTGGAAAGTTTTCTTGAATCTTGTGTCAGAAATGCCACATTTCTTTTTTTCTACAAAGAATTGCTGTAATGTGTAAAAGCTTTGGTTGAAGCAGAAGAGGATAATGGGAATAAAGGTTCATGCATTGAGGAGTGCAGCATGAAAAAGCGTGCTGAAACATCTGGATCTATTATGGCTGATTACATCAGTGCGCTAGCTAACAGCAGTTTATCAGCGAGCCGACTGAACCTTCAGTCGTGTGGCTCTTCTCTGCTGTCATTAACAACTCCACCGCAGCTCCGTTCTGCTCTCTGAGCTGCAGGCAAAGTCAGTCAATAAAGAAACAGGACAATTACACACATAATGAACGCTGCCAAGAGGAGAAATTAAAATTTAAAGTGAGGCAGGTGAACTGCTGAATGAGGGAAAGAGTCAAATGTGTTGCCAAGTTTATGAAATTAGACAGAAAGCATGACCAAGAGGTGGGACTGAATAAATAATCACACTGAAGAGAGGTGGGAATTGGCCTGACACTTTATGAATTTCAATTTCTCTTCATCAATGGCTGGTTCCAGATCAGACAGCAGAGGTGATGGAAACAAAGAGATGAGAACACAAAAGAAAATTTCTCTTTATGGTTAGTGTAGTTAAGAGCAGTTGGCTGCTTTCTAATTCAAACATTTGTACAATTGTTTTTAATTTTAAGTGTCTGGGTTTTACAAAGGCTCCAACTGATTAAACACAGTCGATAGTTTTGTAATTATGTAGCTTCAGACATTTGGAAATCTGACTGTTTGAAGATAAAAGCTTTTTTTTAAATTCAAGAGTAGAAAGCTATGCTCACTGCAGGGAAAGAACTGCCTCATAACTCTGCTTCGCTCTCTGATGACCTTATTTTCTCTAAACTATAATTCAGAGGTTTTCAGTTAAACAGCCTTTTGATCTAAATTATGTTATAAATCACCACCCGGAGCAGTGGAACCACTAATGACCTTTATAATGAGAGGGTTGGAGTCAACATGCTGCTTCTACTCTCCTCATCACCTCCCACTGTGCACTCGTCCTACTCAGTCGTTGCCGTTTTGTTCTTTCTTCTCCTATCTCTTCTTTTATTTTCAGCCTAACTCCGTCTGTCCACCCCACCTTTTTTCTTTTCTCATTTTGTTATTCATGAAACTATTCTTCTGGTGCAGGTGTACAGAGACATCTTCATAACTTAAAAATTAGCACCACCGCTCTGCTGATACCTTCATGCCAACTTGTTTCTGCCACTTTCCTGCAAACAAGCCGTTTATATTGAACAAGAAACACTGTTTGTCCATTTCTTCTAGAATGACACAATTTCAAATCTGACACTTCAATCATCAGGACATCTTGGCAGAGAAAATTAGCTTTTCATCCCGCAGTAGTATAATTTTGTTTTGTCTTTTTTGGCCAAATTTATGACTTAAGTAGGAGAAGATCACATTTTGAGATTGGAAGAACTATCCTGTTATCAAGCCACTACTACCTTTGCTATTGTAGATGGAAATAAAATCCATTCCTTTCATCGTCATAGCTTTCTTACTTCAGCTGAGGTGTTACTGTGTAGTATCCAATGCTTTTTTTGTATGAGAACAGTGTAGTGAAGCCACTTCAATGCGACCTAATGAGATTTACACCAGCTATATGCAAACCATGACATTTCCTTTCTGTGCAAAAGTCAAAAAAAAGGTTTCATATAGTTCACTTGTAAGCCTGTGTTAACCGAGTGGTGGGCACGAATTACGAAATTACACACATTGAAAAACTTTTTAATGACCTACAAAACTGAAGAGCATTAAGATGAGAAGGTGTGAAGGACATTTTTAGCGTATGTCCTGGTCATTTATGCTGCAGGATCGAGAACGAAAACTCCCTTTGATCACTGAGATGTGAGACAAATAATGACATGCTGCTGTGCGTCTGTTTCTACCATTGTTTCCAGTGTTAGGGTAGATGAAATATACTACTGGCACTACAGGTTAAAATAAAGATTTTAAATCAAATCAAATCAAATCAAATCACTTTTTTATTGTCACATCACATGTGCAGGCACACTGGCACAGCACATGCGAGTGAAATTCTTGTGTGCGAGCCCCACAAGCAACAGAGATGTGCAAACACAACAACACAAACGAGCAAAATACAAGAATGGCCAACCTGAAACTAATAAATATATGTACAATATATAATAGTGTATGCATGTGGTGAAGCGTCATCGTCCTGCTCAACAAAGGTTGTGCACATGGATGCTGAAATAAAAAGCATGAAGCCTGAATGTCACTCATATACGAGGTAAGCAGTGTATCTCAGGCCTAATGGTTATTTGCCAATGGTGGAAACAGATATGGTTGAATATATGTGCGACACAGCTTTTGTTCTGGGCATATAGTTGGGGTGGAAAACAGAGGTGACTAATGTGATATATTTGAGTCCATTCATACCCTTTTCTTGGTGAAATCTTTGTGCCTAACTAAAGAGTTACTGAATACCAAGCAGAGGTGACAAACAAAGTCAATGTAAAAGGTGGGTTACAGGTTTTCCAACAGTCTACTGATTAGTACCTGCTGGGCCATACTGTCGGTTGTTTTTGAGGTGCAGACCATCCAAGAAGTTTATGCTTTTCAGTTAATTAGCTAATTAGGCGGTGTGTTTCTCTGTGCATTGCCCCACACAGTTTATGGATGTAACTTGCTAACCGAGCTCCGTAACTTTAGCTGAGCACTCCACCACTCGTGCAGCCGAATCACTAAGGTTGGTTCAAAATCCTGAGACCAAAACCAGTGGGCGACTTCAGTGGGTGTTACATCAAGGTTTTATACACGCTATGCAGAAATCAAAAACAAATCTAAGAAATTATAAAAAATAATGGTTCCACACTTTTTGCCTCAATTACTCATCATGTGAAATCTGTTGCTCACTTTCTTTTTGCAACGAAAGAAAAAAAAAAAACTTCGGAGTCATGTAGCTCTTACATTTGGATACAAGACTGTGTTGGCGGCACACGCATTGCTGGCCACGTTCCCTCTGCTTGATCTTGTTTGCTGGCGTACATTTTGTGTTGCTGTTTTTCTTTCTTCTTTCACCTCTTACATCTCCTTTGGAATAATAATAACTCTCAAGGTGCCAAAGACATTTGTGCTCTTATCAGTCACTGTCCCCTGCATCCTGCTTTTCTGTAAGTAATTCCAGTGACAATAAAATTCTTATCCTGGAAGTGTATATACCTCTTGCTTGACCCTACATGTACAGAAAACATTTATCTACAAAGCTTCTGAAACATCTTTAACAGCAGTTTTTCCTTTTCTTTCTTTTTTTTCCAAATTTTCCTGTTTGCAATGAAAAGGTCATAGTGTTATCCATAACAGCAGCTTTGGTATTTGCAGCACCCAACACCAAGAATACTTCACCAGCATGTTTAAAACTGACTGATCAAATCTCCAAAGCCTCTCACGTGCAGCGCATAACCATTTAACATCAACTGTTTTACTACTCTAAGCAGTTGTGAGACCTGAAATAAACTGCTTTAATCACAGGCAGCGTTTCAGCTCTTTCCTGCCGGCTAAACGTGAAGCAGATGCGGGACTAAAATGTGTAAAACAAGGAAACAAGGCTTGTTTTTGTCATGTTCAACATCAGGGGAAATAAAAGACAGAAGATTGTACCACTGATTCTACCACTTGGCTGGTCAAACTTATTTTCAAATGCTAAATTACTAAGTACTGAATATGAATTTTTTGGATTGCCCGTAGTGATTTGCTGCATGCTGCACATGTGTCACCTTCCCGCTTATGTTGATGGCAGATGAAAGAGATCTGCAGCCCCAGTGGGAAAACGTGGTTAAAGAAAATGTGGGTGGAAACTCAGGCTGTAGGCTAAACTGGGGCATATCTAATTCACGTAGTATGTGGTCGCTTGTCTTGGCTTTAAACTTCAAAGCACGAGAAAAAGGATGATACAGAGGGAAGAAGTGCAATGTTCAACACAGGGATGAAATATAAACGATGATTTATTTATTACTTGATGAGATTGGCGAGCCCATGACATGATAAAAATAATCTGCCACCACAAAAGAAAGGAGGAGAAGAAGGAAAGGTCCTCTGGCCATGCTCCTGTCCATTCATGGTTCCCATGGAAACAGAGCGAGCCAATAACTGAGATTTAGCAGCGAAAATGGTAAATCAGACAAGAGTGACCCACCCAAAATCCCAGAATAACAAACATTTGATAAGATAAAACCTCACAGAATGCAGTGTGAAAAGTGAAGTTAGAAATTTCTGGGGTGAAATGTTCATACCTCCAACACATAATGATAGCATCTCCCTGTCAGGTGGAAGGTTTAGTAACACTGCCAAATATTCAGCAGGGAACTAGTGAAACAAGCAGATATGAGCCTGCTGGTACACACACTAGACGCACTGCATTCAAGTTAAGGTTCAGTTTGTAACCTGCAAAGCCGTCAGGACAAGCTAGAGGAAAACAGACATCTAGTATTCAATGAAATTTTTCAATACTGTGCAAAAGTCTTAAGCCACCTCTTTTCTCTGTTTGAAACGTGCAAACATACATGGAAATACAGTATATAAGGCAACAAACACTTTGCACAACTCTACTAAGCTTGAAATTCATTATTTAATATGACCACATTTATTCTTCAACAAACTTTCTTGAAATTACTCTACCGTTGGCTAGTAGTAGAAAGGAAGAGTTCTCCAGGCTTGCAGGACATTCAAAGCTCTTCTTTGGATGTAGGCTGCCTTTTGATCCATTTTTTGTCAAGATGACCCAACATTGCTTCAACATTGTCAGGGTCTAGACTCTAGGGATGCTTAGACTGATATGGTTAAACATTAAGACATTATAGTATGAGAAGTATTTTTTCATAGTACTGTATGCATGGATTATAATTCTGTGGGAATTATCTTGTTGGTGTAAAAATGCTATTTTATATGTGTCAACCTGTGTTAACTAATAGCTCTAGGTTAACTAAAAAAAAAATCACGTGTTTTTCAGACAGGCTGCCTAAAGATACAGTTTAAAAGTGATTTTTGCCAAGTTGTCTACTTTCTGTAGACAATACTGGTTTATCCCTTGACTCAGGCAGTTTTCATGCTTAAAAAGATTCATGTGTCAGCATTAAGTGGCTTAACAAACAAAAACCTGAAGATATTCAGGTATAAGGACTAGTTTCTGACATAAACAGTAGTAACCAGACCGAAAAGCAACGCACATTTCGGTGCTTTATTTCTGTGATTTTTTTTTTCCTGAGCTGTGATACACTTTAGATTCTAGCCAATCATTGGGCCCGGGTACGTCCGTTCTTTTAGAGCAGAGCTACAGATTAAAAACGCCCAAGACGAAGCGGCCAAAGTCTGGCTGTACTTCTCAGCAAAATATGCAATTTCAGCAGCCTGCAACAAGTGCTTTAAGCTGATACTGTCAAAGGAGGTAACACCTCGAATCTGATGAAACACCTGGAGACGCATAGCGTTTTTTTAAAAGCCGAGAAATGCGCCGTATTTGATAGCTTGCTGCGAGACCTCACACCGAGCACATCTACTGCCTGTTATCGGACCCAGAGTTAGCAACATCCCCCAAGAACCCGAAGAGGAGAGTCCTGGCCCCTAGCCCTGCCAGTGTAGCAGAAATGATAACGGATGATGATGGCAGCAGCAGCCGTTCTTCTCTGCGTGAGTAGCTTAATGTTGTTCCAGTGTAATTTACGTTGAGTAGGCTAACCACGTTATTACATTAATGCATGTAAGGTGAACTAGCAAACATCATCATAGCTACATGCGGCTGTCTTCTTGTTTGATGGCAGATGCTCCCTTCATAGCAGGAGTGCTATCACTTGGCTAAACCAGGATAAATAAACATCACCAGCAGCTCACTCAGTGAAGAATCCGTGAGTGCCTTTGTCTACCTTTTATAGTGCTCACTTACTCAGTATTTTGGGGACTTTTGTTCTTTAAGTAAATAGAATATTTACCAAATATTTAACAAATTGGCAAGCATTAAAATATGACTATGTTAGAAAATGAGCCGAGGTCTCAGATGGTCTTTGCTACACTGATGGATCAGAGACCTAATGCAGTTCGTACACTTGGAGATAAAGAGATCAACTTTGAAAGGATCATCTGACAAGTTTTATAGTCTGGCAGTGGAGAGTATTTGGTCATTCCTATTTGTTTTAGTTATTATTTATGTTACTTGTTTATTCAGATAACTTGATTATTTATTAATTTAAGTTTTCTCTCACTGTCTTCTTCTAAAGTTGGGGTTTTGGAATGTTTTTTCTTATTGACATGTTCACTCTTGTCAAATTATCCATCTTCATCCGCTTTATCCAGGGCCGGGTCGCGGGGGCAGCAGCCTAAGCAGAGAAGCCCAGACCTCCCTCTCCCCAGCCACCTCCTCCAGCTTATCCGGGGGAACACCAAGGCGTTCCCAGGCCAGCCGAGAGATATAATCTCTCCAGCGCGTCCTGGGTCTGCCCCGGGGCCTCCTCCCGGTGGGACACGCCCGGAACACCTCACCGAGGAGGCGCCAGGAGGCATCCTTGTCAGATGCCCAAACCACCTCAGCTGGCTCCTTTCGATGTGGAGGAGCAGCGGCTCTACTCTGAGCCCCTCCCGGATGGCCGAACTTCTCACCCTATCTCTAAGGGAGAGGCCAGCCACCCTTCGGAGGAAGCTCATTTCCGCCGCTTGTATCTGCAATCTCGTTCTTTCGGTCACTACCCACAGCTCGTGGCCATAGGTGAGGGTAGGGACGTAGATCGACCAGTAAATTGAGAGCTTCGCTTTTACACTCAGCTCCCTCTTCACCACGACGGACCGGTGCAGCGTCCGCATCACTGCAGCCGCCGCACCAATCCGGTTAAAAAGAGACCTTATCTATGATATAGCTTATTTGATCAGCCACCTTTCCCACAGGTGATGTGACCATAAGGGTCCAAACAGAATGTGGTTGAATTGAAAGTTTTCTCTAGTGATTCCTTTTATAGAAAACAGATAAAACACAGATAAAATATTTCATGGTTTTGTTTTGTGTTTTGCTGTTTTGTTGTTTAACTTTACATCATAGACATTAAGTTTGTGGAGTTTTGTTATTAAAGGTATTATATATCCTATAATAGTGATGTTCAAAGTTTCTTAGAGAAAAAGTTGTCCTGAACAAAACTTGGAATGATTGTAAATTGATTTGGTTGCAGCTTTTAATGGACCCTAAATGTGATTTTCAGTCTTGAAAATTCCATCTTCTCCTGCACTAATGAATTTATCAGAGTTAAAGAAAATGCTAGAAAACATACAGATTAAAAAGTGTGAGGATCTGTAATTCAGAACATTTTAACAGTATTACGGTAAGGTACAATTTTGCATGACTTCATTATATACACTGAGCCATATTAACAGCTGAAAGTATTTTACAAACAAATAAAAGAAATGTTTAGCATGACCCTTCTCTAATGCAGTTGGTTATGCAGTAATGTGAGTATGTACAGTAACTGCAAGCCTGAAAAGGCCACCACGAACTCTAAAGCACCTGTGAGTCAAGGCACTGGAGACAGCACTGCAGTTTAAAAGCATACAATTAAGCATTCAGCACTTCACCTCCTTCTAGCACTGCACGCAGCAATGCAACAACCTAACTACACCTGTGTGAGTGACTCACTCTAACCCAGTGGCTTTGTTGTCAGAAGTGGGTCTGACCAGGTGTGAGAGAAAAGCTACAGCAACAACAAAAAGATGAAAGTTGTAGTGGTAGTCAGCTAAGGCTGAGCCGAGACCAAAGGAGTTACTGGAAGTAAAAAGAGGCCATAGCTCTCCAGGCACTGGATTGTTTCGGATATTATCTTCTTCTTCTGACTGCTCCCTTTAGCTGTCTCCACAGTGGATCATCGTAGTCTATGGAGCTCGGAAAGAAAAGTGTCTGGACTTCTTTAAGTTTCTCAAAGATGTTTCACCTCTCATCCGAGAAGCTTCTTCAGTTCTAAGAGCATTTGGTGGAGAGTCCCAGATTTTTAAGCATTATTGGGAGTGTCCCTAAGAGAGTCATGAACCCCCTATTGATCCTCTGCCTCATCACACGAGCCAAGGTGTGAAAACGTGTGTGGGTCACAATCAGCCATTTTTACCCATTGTGAAAACTTGCCCCACACTATCATGTGACTTACTGAGATCAAATGACCCAAGATGTGAGTGGGTGTTAAGGCGTCTGGGAAGGGATCTCAAAACTGGTTAATAGATGGCTCTTACACATGGATCTCCATCTCACCATATTCTCAGCATCCTCTTCTTTTCATGTCACTAACCAATCCTCTTCAAGTCCTCCTTAACTACATTCATAAACCTCTTCTCAGGTCTTCCCTTTTCCCTCCTGCCTGCCAGCTCCATATTCAGCATCTTTTGGCCAACATTTGCCCACTTCTCCATGTCCAAACCATATCGGCCATGCTTCACGAAATTTGTCTTCAAACTTGTCAACCTGTTACAGCTAGCTCATAAGGTCGCAACACAAGGAGGAATATAAGAGCTGTTTACTCTCTGATAAATGTCATTTATAAACAAAAGGAAGAAAACATGCAACCAAAAAAAGAATAGAGACCAAGCACAAAGGCTGGGCAGCAAAAGTGAGGCCAACGGAGAGGGGCAGGGGTATGGAGGAGGCCACACCCCCTATACTTCACACATGTCCTGCATCTATCATCAGAGGATGACCCCTGTGAACTCAGGAACAGATCACAACCAACTAGAGAGTCATCCGTAACAGTGAGCTGTGCCTCTGATTGTCTTCACCTTTGCCACCTCCAGCTCACCTCCTGTCTGTTTATCAGTGCCGCCGTCTCCAAACCATACATCACTGTGATTCACGCTACCATTTTGTAGACCTTGACACGTGTCTCCACCCACTCACCATGCCTGCAATCTCTTCCTCACTTCTCTTGTGTGCTGTCCATTGCCTTGGATTGTTGACCCCTGGTATTTAAACTCTTCTACCTTCACTACTTCTGCTACTGCAAACATCATAGTCCACGGAGACTCCCACCTAACCTCATCTGTCAGCCGTCCATCACCATCAGAAACAAGAAGGGGTTCAGAGCTGATCCCTGATGTAATCCTACCCCCACCTTGAACCCATCTGTCACTCCTACAACACACACCTCACCACCATCTCGTTGTGTTTCTGAGATTTCTGTTTACGGAATGCAAAATAAAAATCTTTTCTTAATGCCGTTATAAAAAAACCAAACTAAAGGCCAAAATTTATAGATTGCAAGTACATGTGCAGCTGGAGATTGCAGATATACTTCTTTAAGTTCAGGGGATGCAGACATGTTGAACAGATAGAGAGAAAGAGAAAAACAATGTCACTCCTTCAACAGAAACCTATCATAGATCAATCAAAGTTAGCAGAAATGTAATTCATATTCAAGGTAAGCTGACTTCAAAGAGTGTTCAGACTGTTTTAAATTGTGTACACGTAATATTGTTCATTTCGCGATAAAAACTCAATTTTCCCCCTTCGTTCACATTAGTTTATACAAATGCTGCGAAGGTATTAAAAATAAAAAAGTATTTGCGTCACTCCGAGCTGAGAAAGTTGCACGGGAAAGACCTCGACTGAAGTGGCTTCAAGGAAAGTCAGATTGTCCTTGAGTGTACCTGCCAAAGTCCAGACTTAAACCTTCAAGAAGAAATGTGGAGAGACCAGAAGATGTCAGTTCACAGATGGTTCCTATGTAATCTGACAAAGCTTGAAAGGATCTGCCAGGAAAAATGGGACAAAGTGCCAGAATCCAGTTATGCAAAGCTTTAAGAGACTTATCAAAGAAGACTCAAAGTTGTAATTGTTGCCAAATTGCAAATCACCAAAATAAGGTGAAGAATACTTTTGTGGATGTTTTAAATTTCTGTAGTCAGTTAATTTTAAATCAACTACAAAAGTTTGATAAAGCACGTCTGATTATGGTATTACGGTTTATTGGCTGTAATAATCAAAATGTTACTTTTAAAAATTTCATCTATAACTTGATACAGCTTACAAAAAGTGCATCTAATTAGAAGTCAACTATTGCTCTCACTTGCAGCTCTGAAGCCTGAGCTTTTGGCTGATAGTGATTATTTGTACATATGCTGACTTTATTATTTGCAGCTTTGTTTTGCTTGTATTCTGTCACATTTTGTTTATATGTTGAACATGCATGACTGCTTATATTAACTATGGCACTAGAGAAAAGTCACAATATCACCAAAGTCACTGAGGATTCTTCCTCTGAGACTACAAACATCTGCTAAGACAACTCGTTCAGAAGTTTTTGAGATATTCTGAGTTTAACTAGACCTGCATAATCTAAATTCACCATTGCTCAGCACACTGCTACTGCTGCAGCTTCCTCTCAACCCTACAATAACCTCCTCATCTTTCCTTTGAGCACTCCCTCCAAAAGCTGAACCCTTTCCACCCACTCTCCAATCTAAGTGATGTTTAATTTAAACCTGAAACTGCAGCACTTCATGGTTTTTAATTTCACATGCTTAGCCTTTTCTGTAAGTCTTTTTTTCTTCTTCTTTATTTTAGATCACTGCAGCGGTCGACACATTTTTACACATTAAGTAATTATGAAATAATGACTTTGCCCTGCAGTAAACAGAAACATGCCTCTGGCTTCCTCTAGGCAGACAGCAGGTCTGGGATATGTTACCATCCTCCGTCTGTTCTCCGGGGCTGCAGAATCCGTTTCACTTTGCAGCAAAGTGAAACTGATTCTGAGCAAAAAAAGGCTTTGGTCTGCAACTAAAGTTCTAAAAATGCACTGAATAAAGATTAAAGTGATCTTGTGTTCAGAATACTTTTTTCTTGGTGCACATATGAACGTTAACTGACTTTTAAATTCAGCCAGCTTGTCTTTTATCAGAGTGCATCCTATTTGCTCAGACAGTGGAGCTGGAGTTTAGCCAAGGACATCCGTCCGCTCCAACAAGCTCCAGTCGCAGTACAAGTCTAACTCCCACAGGACAAAAACAACCCCTGTTGTTCTTATTGCTCCGAGTGTGAAATGACCTTGGACTTTCAGTGCACGGAGAATTGGAAACAAAGCTTTTTAATGCTTGCTGTCAACATTCAGGTGTAGCAAAGACTCCTCAGAGAGCCCGACATCCACCGTCTTTTTCAGCTTTAACTTTTGAGATGCAGGTGTGGTGTTTAGTACTTGGGTGAAACAGCTGCTCCATTAGCTGCCAATCATGCTCCCTAACGACATCATTATCAGCTTAACAGATAATGGGAGGCAGGTGATAGTTAATAATGGCGTCAGCTCTGTCTCTGTCCATGGTGCTGAAGCGTCTCAGAAATCTGCTTAGACTCACAACCCCCAGAGTATGTGTAAGTGACAATGGCGCAGTTAAACTATATTAAAATATATGCAGTTTCATTCTGGGAATTTACATAGAGTTTGGAATGAAATCAAAAAAGGAAAGCATGCAAAAACATACACAGAAGACCATTTTCTGGTATAATACTATAAAGTTTAGGTATTTTCCAAAAAAGACTATGAAAGGGGGGGTCCAGACTGTTGCCTTTGTAACAGCCAGCAGTGCATTGACCCTCATTTGTTGAATAGGCATGAATCTTAAACGCTTTAGCGTCCTGTCCACTCTACTGTTGCACAGCTTTAATTATTAGCAATGCCCATATGTAGCATCACTTTAAGCAAAGCTTTGTACAATACAGCTCCCCAAGTCACCGCATGCTGGACACAAATATTTAAATGCTGAAAAAGATGATAAAATAATACTGCTAAATTTTCCAATTTATTCAAAACGATTTGGCCCAGGTCAGTCAACAGATTCATCTTCTGACCCACCACTTTCCATGACACAACCTTTCGACACCATGTTTTATCACATCCCTTTATGGCCAGGGCCTTTGGAATTATTTTATCCTGGCTTCACCTTCATCCATTTGCCTTGCATAACTGCCACCTATTACTGCCTGCTTCCTGGAGTCATACGTTTTGTGCTACAAAAATCTCAACTTTTATCATATCACTATTAAATGAGTGTATTACCATTGTATTTGATGTCACCCACATATTAATAACACCACAGCCTGCGATCGAACCACCAACCTTCCAGTTAGTGCACTACCATGTTTCCAAAAGTCTCCTGAGTTAGCCATACATGCACTGTAGTTGACCTTTGACCTTAATACAGTTAGAAACAGCATTCTAAGAGCTGCTGGGAGGAAATGATAAGCTTTCTGGTCTTCTTTTTTTATTTGTTTGGTGTCTTTGTGTCCAGCTGACATATGTAAGCCCTAAACCTTTAAACCCTCCCTTTTAACACTTTGTTTGGTCTCTAGCCATGTGAGAAATGTGTCTCTATAATGGCTTTTATTCGCCAGTTGGCCCCTGATAGTGTCTGTCTGACATTTGATACTGAGCAGGTTGTATTTTAGGGCTTTTACTCTAAAAGCAGCTGCCTGCTGGGGCAGCAATACGACATGAGCAAAAACTGTTGCGTTTCCACACAGCTGAAACGTGGGGAGGAGCGGATTTAGGTAATAATTACGCCGGTAGGTGACTTCACACAACATCGTTACACTGTCATTTTATAGGGTATTGTAAAAAATATTTATTAAAGCCACTTTAAAAGGCCACCATCTCAAGAATCCTTACAGGTACAACCCTCAAAAGCTGCGAACCTAAAATCACAAATACTTGTCAAAAAATACCTGCTGAGCTTGTTCAGCACGCTCTCACTTTGATTGCCCAGAGTGACTGTGACTGTAGAGTGAGATAAAAAGTGTAAAACTGATTTACTTGAGGATCAGAGAGAGTTTATTAGTTGCCATTAATTATCCTAAATTACACTCTTAATGAGCTCATATTATTTTAGCCTCTACACTGCGGGAGTGGCAGCTTTGATCCAATCAGCCTATACTCACACCCAACTGGGTGGGTTGCTAATAGTCTCTCTGTGTTGGATAATAAGAGCCTTCTGTCTGTCCTCTGAAGTGATTCACTGACTTTCCCCGGCTGAGAAGTTTCTAAGCTTCTCCACGTGGGGTCTGAAATCTGCACATTTATGTTTCTGTGGATGTATTCCTGCAGAAAATGAGGAGTGGCTCTGCAACACATGGAGCATATCTTTATTCAGATTAGTATTATACAAGAATGCCTTTTGAGTTTCTTGAGAGTTTTGGAGGAAACATCAAATTGATACACTATGACTGTAAAGACACAAAATGGCAAAAAGAAAAGAAAATCTCATTAAACATCCAGCCTTCTCCTTTAGAGCCTGAGGCAACTTTTAGGCATCCACCTCTGCCTCATTTTGGATCTCATTTCTTCTTCTTAAATCTGAATGTTGTTTTTAGTTTAATTTGTATTTTAAATGCTTGCTTATACATTATGTAGACCACATAAAACTGCCTTTGGGTAAGTAATGTGTGATTCATTCTTTCCATGTGTTTGTGTATAGACTAATTCTCTGTTTTGTCTCATTGAGCTGCATCAACTTTAAATACCGTGAGCAAATCCTCTTAGATCATATTTCTGAAAACTTTATTTCATTGTGTAATTAGGAGCCTTTCAAATCTCTTTGGTCCTTTGGAGTAATTATAAGTATTCATCTGGAAATGGCTTAACGCCACCAAGTCATCAAAGTACATGGTCCTCTGCACAATGCCTGAGTAAACTGAACTTATTTGGTCAGGAGGATTTTCTTTTAAAACCACTGATTAAAGCATGTTGGATTAAAGAAATGACTGAAGAGGAGACTCTGAGGATGCTGTGGTTCACTGTTCAGTGTGAATTAAATACAGGTTAATTAACTTTCTTTCATTAACGTTTTCAATTTGTTTGAGCTAGGTTTATTATGCACATTAGAGCATGCAAGTCCCTCAATGTGAACATTTGGCCTTGCTTCTATATATACTACATATGTACATATAACAAGAACAAGAGAAACACCTTCTACATTAGTGAAAGCAACGATGGCAGAACGCAGCCTTAGCTGGACCTGGGCTTTCTGATTTTCCCTCAACCAGAGAAACCAAATTCTTTAGTTATAAAGACCTTTGACAAAGACATGTACCAGCGACGGGAGCATTTCCAAGTCAACTCTGGTTATGGCATTGTGTGTTTTGGTCAGGTTGTCAATGTTCTCCAGTAGTTCAGAATGCTTTCAATAGCCAACCTGTTCTTATCTTGGGGCACTTCTCTTTCATAAGACGCATTGGCTGTGGTTAAACGGTTGGAGGTTGCAGGTTTGGTATCTATCCTGTCGAGACCTCTGTGTTTTTTTACTTTGTTTTGCTTTTTTACCACTTGCTCATGTTACGGGTCCCAAAACTGGTTGTATCACAGTAAAATTTCCTCATATTACAAAGACTCATAAAAACTAAATGAATGCACAAATATTCCCTTTCCCTGTGTTTTCACTTGCTGTACGTCAATGACAGGTTTTACTCGTCTTCAGTTTCAAACTGTATGAATTAAATGATCATTGACATCAATTCAGGTGAGTCAAAACTTCAAGGTATCATGGCTTCAGTCACACAAAACAATTCAGCCAGTTAGAAATTATTTATCTCACTTAAAGGCATAAATCACACCCTCGCAAACTGGAGATATTTTGGTAACCTATTACTTTTCTAATCAGAGATTATTAACCACATCACAACAAGACTGCTTATGAATTTAGACATTACAAAGATCTGAATCACATGTTAAACCTTGGGCCTCAACACATTTCAAAGCCTAGAAAAAAAAATGCATTGTTCATAACACAGTGATGATGATGCCAAAACTAAACTAAAATAAACAATCATGTCCATAAAAGTGAAACTGAAATAGTGGTGTTCGAAATTTAGCATACACTGATAGATTTTTGTGTAGTTTCATAGTGTACTAACCTGAAATCACAGATGAAACAGAAGACATGAAACACTTATGTTGCTTCCCAAATTTCATCTGAGGGGAGGGCGGGGTCCTTCACCTTAAGAAGTCCAGGTGCAACACTTTAGAGTACTTTGGTTCCACTTGGTTGGCTCCACTCAAGATTTGCATCATGAATTACAAGATTTACCTTCTGTTATCACTACAGGTATAATTGGCACTTCCCTTTAATAACTTCAAAAATACAGTTTTTCACTACATGCATGTTTTACTAATGTTAAACAACCTATACAACATAATTATTTGTCCACATTTTGACACATTTGGGAGCCAAACGTTAGGTAGCTTTATTAGCAGATTATGGTTATGGTTGTTATGGTCTCAGTCCATAAACATACTGCCCATGGTTGACACTGGGATAAAAAACCATCAACGTTGCATCCACCTGAGATTTCAACCATGTGAACTTTAAGGATTTTTTGTTTTGTTTATATATTTCATTTATCGTATCATCTAAAATGTTCCAGAACGACACTGTAAGAATAAATAAGGATTCATTAGCATTTCTAAATATATATATTTGTAACATTTACATTTTGTAAACACAATGACGGCAGGTCACTTTTTAGAAGACCAGATGGCCAAACTTTGAGGACTCTGCATGGACTGAAACTGCCTCAGTAGTCCACTTTAAATGTCACATTGTTCTTCGTTGTATATGATAAATTCTCTAATTAGGTCATAATGATGTAAGGCTCACTTTCACCTATGATCACTGCGTGGGGGCAAAAGGGACCACTTAAACTAAAATCATAACCGGTGACAAGGCAGCAGTCATCATTTTGTCTCTCTCTTGGCAAATTTCAGGCGTGATTGTCGAGTTTAATGACACTTAAAAAAATTATGTTCTTTGGCAGACAAATAAATGTGTTTTCATTGCCATGCCTCCTTAGATTCCAAAAACACATACTTACTTACATAAATATGCTGGAAATAAGGCTACTGTATTTAAATAAAATATTGCAGAAGTAACGATAGTGATGGAAAACATCCATGCACAGAACATGATGATGCAATATGCAAATACTCATTTTAAATTAAAACAGGAAAATTATTCAATAAGTAAACATACAAAGACATTTTTGTTTTTCTAACTTTTTAAAATTAATTAAACTTTTCCATAAAATATTATTATTTGGAGCTCTGGACTCGTGAATCAGTGGACAGCTGCTATAAAAAATGATTTAAAAATGCAGTTCTGACAGATGAACTTCATTGGTGAGAGTTTCTCCCAAACTCCCGACCGCTGAGTGGACAAAGATTGTATGCACATAATGGGCATAAAGAAGCTGCTATTTGTTAATGCTTGTACAGATACTGTTCGTGCTTTATTGATCCCATTTCAAAGGTTTCTTTCAATAAATCTTAGAAAATCTTTTTGGTTTCGATGCTTGGTTTATTTTTCCACAACAATCGTGGGGACGAGGATGGGTTTTCTCAAGTTATTTCTTCTCTGCTTTCATGTTGATTCAGGAAAACCTGCAGGTAGACCCACTGAGTCTGAAAGAGTGGTTACCTAAAAGTAAATTATTGAAGAGACAAGTGCCTGACAACTGAGAGCAGATAGATTCACAGCTGAAATCCAGATTAATAAAGAGCCCCGAATGGAGAGCAGCTAAGACCAACGTGAATTTCTAATTGTATTGTATATTTTTAGGGACACGTTTTAGGAATTTGAAATAATTCTGTTTTCACCATTCTCAGAAAATTTCTGTGAGCACAGTTGGTTTGGACTGACAGCCAGAAGGCAGACGAAAATCAGCACTGTTAACTGGAGCTGATCGCCACCGGCAGACACAAATTAAGACAGTTAGTTTAGACTGATCACCACAGGCAGACACAGGTTATTGTGGGTTACATAAGTGATGACTTACTGAGTCTGAATTCACAAATACACATTGGTTGTCAGTGAGAATATTAGAAATAACTGGGTCTCTAAGATTAAACGTCATTACCAGCAGGAACTAATATGAGGAGGTCAAGTCCAAAACAGAAAGCTGTTTAAAATTAACGATCTAAAAAAGTCAAAATGTCCAGTTTATTTGAAAAACATAGCAGCCTTAAAATCTGTGAATAAATGAACTTATATTTCCAAAAAAGTGTGTATTTCTGTATGTATAAGAGAAATTAATGTGAAAAGAAAAAGAAAGTGTTGACAGGCAGGGATGAAAAGTGATACTAATCAAATTTCTCAGTGTGTCAAAAGCAGGTAGAACAACAGCCTCCATGAGCACAGAGGCCAGAGCAAAGTGCCTAACACTATCAAAATCATCAGCCCTATATCCAGGGCCAGTATTGGCTAAATATTACAAAGCTTCACCTTCACCCTACTCTGACCCTGAAAAAAATGCTTCATCAAGCAACCTCCTCCAGCCTGCACAAGACGCTTCCAGAGAAACTGCCTTGACATTAATATCCCAGACTGGGACTGTCTACCTGTGTGGAATAGGAAAATGAGACAGACATGGACTATTTAAACTGTCTGATAGAAAATAGAGTCAAAGCATGGATGAGGAGATGCCTCTCAAATCACCAAACTTGGAAGTTCAACTTCAAGAAAGAGCAGTGAAAGGGCTTCCACGCTGGAAAAATAACAGACAAAACTGAAGCAAAACTCCCCATGGCACAGCTGACAATGTACGTGTCACAAACATTAACTACTGCAGGATGTGAGAGAGGAAGACAGCAGGACAGGTGGAGGGAGAAGTGAACATGGAGGGACAATGAATGAAGGCTGTTTTTAGTTTAGGACACAGAACACTGAGTAATAATTGTCCTGAAAAAGCAAAAAACTGAGGCTGTCTGACTCAGGGCAGAGGTCGAGAAGCGGTAAAAGAACAGAGACACACAGACAGAGAGGGGATTAACCAGCCTACTAGCACACACACAAACAGGCAATGAAGGCCATTTTGACAAAACACGCACACACCAGCCTGGCTGTTGTCTGCGTTTCATCTTTGATTCCTCATGGGTGACACAGAGCCTCACTCTGCCGTCACTTAGTCGAGGGTTGGCACGCTCTTTTTGGAGGAGGGTGCTTTTTCACCCTCACTCTTCCGTTCCAACGCAGCTGTAGGTTGAAAGGACAGAGCACGCCGTACACCTTTGTTGTCTCCCTCAGTGTCAACTTTTTTTTCCTCTTGTAATGGCTGGCATGAATCTAAGTGATGTGACCTTTGATCTTAACCTCTGTCTTAGGTGTTAGTAGGAGCTGGCATTGTCACTCACTAGTTGCATTACATCAAATATAGCATACAACTCTTGAGCAATGTGCGAATGATAGGGATGGGTATCGCTTAGGTTTTATCTGATACCAGTACCAAACCGGCACTTTTGAAACGGTGCCGGTGCTTAAAGAATGGAGAACACAAAATTGGTCCAAAAACCTCCCATGTTTAGCTGTTTTTTTGTAAAAAGATAACAATTTTAGCCTTTTCTGCAGCTATAGGGGATTTATGGTATCACTCTTGGCTGGAAGCAGTGCTTAAACAATGGAAAAAACAAACTTTGTCCAAAAACCTCTCATGTTTAACTGTTTTCCACTTTTTTCTTTGGTCATTTTAGCCTTTTTGGCCAGGGTGAAGGGAGCATCTGCCATCAAACAAGAAGACAGCCGCATGTAGCTATGATGGTGTTTGCTAGTTCACCTTACATGTAATAACGTGGTTAGCCTACTCAACGTAAATTACACACGAACAACATTAAGCTACTCACGCAGAGAAGAACGGCTGCTGCTGCATCATCATCCGTCATCATTTCTGCTACACTGGCAGGGCTAGGGGCCAGGACTCTCCTGTTCGGGTTTTTGGGGGATGTTGCTAACTCCGGGTCCGATAACAGGAAACCCACGCGCAGTAGATGTGCACGGTGTGAGGTCTCGCAGCAAGCTATCAAATACGGCGCATTTCTCGGCTTTTAACAAAATGCTATACGTCGCCAGGTGTTTCATCGGATTCGAGGAGTTACCTCCTTTGCACAGTATCACCTTAAAGCACTTGTTGCAGGCTGCGGAGTTTGCATCTTTTGCTGTGAAGTACAGCCAGACTTTGACCGCTTCGCCTTGGGCATTTTTAATCTGTAGTTCTGCTCCAAAAGAACTACGAACCTGGGCCCGCCTACTACGCTCGCAAAGGTAAAACGATTGGCTGGAATCCAAAGTGTGTGACATCTCAGGGAAAAAAAAAGCACCGAAATATGCGCTGCTTTTCGGTCTGGTTAACCAGACAGATTAACAAGGATATAATTAAACCTGGAATGCAGGATTCTTCTATAACCATAAATGATAAATGATAAACCATAAGTGATGCAAGAGCAATAATACTGAGTGTGAATAATACCACAGAGACACTGAAATAATATTCCACCTGATACTACCGTTTATGTCAGATACCGGTACCCATCCCTAGCGCATGATGTTGCATAAAAATCCGTTATAAGATTTGTTTTGTTTTTTCCTACAGGGAGCAATGCAACAAGTTTTAATTATAAAACTGGCAAATTTTACAAAGTTGATGGCAAAACATTCTGGAAACTGCTTGTAAGACATCAAACGGATATAGAGCAACATCAGAATTCACATCTCTCCAGGTAATCTGCCTTTCTCACGTAGTCCAAAGACATATGTAACCAACTTTAAGGTATAAAGGTGAATTACAGCGCAATAATTACTTGGGCTCGTAATAAGACCCTGGCCAGAATCAGAAGACACCAAATTCGTATGGAGCCAAAGTATTGAGCAGCAATAATGACCTGGACACAATGTTAACTTTTGAGTAGCCACTCTTGTATTGTTACAAAGTATAACAGGTATTTGTCCAATTTGTACAGATAAAAGTATAAAATAAAATAAATAGTGTGCACACTCAACAAAATAAAAGTACTCGTTGGGGCCCTTTAAGAATTTAGAGTTAAGCTGGCAATAGCCAACTTCAAAGGTCCTTGTGAGTGTAACTGGAATGTATGAGTGTGTGGTATGTATCTTCTTTGGGGTAGATCGTCCTCAAAGTGGTTGGCTCGCCATCTATCACAACCAGAATATCGTCCTGGTCCTTGGACTTTTCCGTCCTCTCCAAAAAACCTGACCGTTACTCTGTTTCACAAAAGCCCAACACACACTGGCGTTGGAATTGCAGCAGCTCTCCGGATGAAAGGTGAGTGGTTAGCCGACGTTGCCTCTCTCCTTCATCCAGCCACTCGACTCCGGACTTCCAGCAGGTAAGTAGGCTGGCTTTCCTTCCTCTCAATCCTGAGTTTTCCTCTCTTTTGTCCGTGGATTTCTCGGTTTGAGTAGCAGATGCCTCCACTCCTCTTGCTGAGATAAGAAAAACCCGGGACACCATGCACCTCCACCTCACTTCCTGGCTGACAGGGTCAATGCGGCCTGGGTAGGCTCTGATTGGTTGCTGAGCTAGGTGCCCTCACGTGGGGTGAACTGAGAGGTGCATTCAATGGTCATAGGAAATACGACGCTTGTTGATGTGGACAGTTAATATAAAGAGAATAAGTATGATTTTTTTCATCTGGGCTACACATACATCGGATTAATTTAATTGATTTAAAGGTGTGAATGTGAGTTCGAATGGTCATCTGTCACTTTGTGTTATGCCATTGCTGAGGGAAATATCCAGCTTATATGCATGAAATAGCTAATAATGAGAAGAATTTCAATGAATTGTTAGTTATTATAGTTTCATATATAATAAATACATTTAAATTTTGTCCCAACTTTGCCTCTTCTATCTCCTCAGTGTTGATGAGTGACTGCTGGGCAAACTGTCAAAAAAGTTTTTGACGTGGCTACGGACAGCAGAGAAACACAAACAGAAGTCCTGCGAAGTTCATCGAGTGGAGAAGCTGCTCCACAGTCAGTGGTTTTATTTCCACTGGGACCATTCAAAGTGAGAGGCTGTGCACTCTCAGCACTGCCAGCTGCAGCAGATAAGAGCGTCCAGCGAGCTGCATGTGCATATGATGACACGGAGGTGTCGATGTTCGTCTCCGTCTGCTGCTTCTGTCTTCTCTTTACATGCTGCATCATTTTCCTGTTGCTGAGACAAAGAGTAAAAGCTACTGCTACCCAAAATAAACGCCCTGTGCTGCCTGGTGCAGCCAACACTTTCTGTCTGACAGCCCTCGATAGAATCCAGTGGAGACAGGACTCTTCCAAAGGTTTATCAGCAGTAAACAGCAGCACAGTTACACCACAATCTACAATGGAAACGATTACTGGAAACAACTTCTGGAAATGTATATAACTCAGAGTGAAAGCCTGTCTCTCTCTTTCTACATCTCGGCTTTTTATTTTTCTCTCTTGGAATCCTGCAGCTGTTCCCAGCTTCAGTGAAACCTGTTAACTTGCATTATTGTTCCTGTTACTTTTATCACGGTAACTCACACTGAAGTGATTTCCAGGTCTCTTGATTTTTTTTGTTGCAGGTTTGAGTCAAGCAATAATTATTGGCGCAAACATGAAGACACATTTTTCTCTCCTTCCAAAGAAGCTCAACACAAACATTTCCTGTCCCTGCCAGCACACCTCCTCTCTCCTCACAGGCAACAGGTTTCACACTGGATTTCTCATTACCATATTTTTCGGACCATAAGGTGCACTGTCGATGAACGGGTCTGTTTTCATACATGAGGTGCATTAAGCGAAACAAAACAGGTAAAGTTTGACTAACTCATTCTTCTTGCTTCCTGCACTTCCGTACCATTAATTCATTTATGTTGAATTCTCTTGCAGCTGCTCTATTCCCATATTGTTGCAGTATATTAATGACTAACCTCGCATTGTGGATGGATTATCTCAGTTGTTCTCCTGACTGAAGTTTGGTCCGCGTACAGCATCCTGCCATGCGATTGCATTTGTCCCTAACCATCGGGAGCCCTCAGGTTAACTTTTAACCAGTGGAAAAAAGTTAGCTTTCATCCTCCAGCTTCACTGCGTTTGTGTTATGCTAACATAGCTGTGTCGCGATTACGTAGCACATCATTATATACCTGCTAGTCCAATTTCAGTACCCCTACAAAAGTCACTGCTGTTTAGTTTTCTGTCTTCATTTATGTTGGAAGTGACAGCAGAGCTGTACATTTTAATTTTTTCAGAAATCTCTCAGTCAGAACATGGTATATCATGTTTAGGTGGAAACTAGCGAGCTAACTTCCTGCTATCTTCTAACTCTCTTAAATTTAATAAATCTGTTTTCATGGATGCCTGGATGTTAAACTTAATTGTTACACCTGGTAAGGCAGCAACACTGATCATTTTATTAAAGATTAAAGAATTTAGACAGTTTTTAACTCTCAGTGGTGCCCCAGTTTTCGTTTGACATTTGGGACCTGAAGTGGACGGAGTTTTGGACCCAGATTACTCCGCGAGGCTCCTCACTACAGTAGCCGTAATGCTCCAACAATCCATCAAGCGGTGCGGCTTCATAGCTTACCAAAGTCGTACTAAAACATTTTTTAACAGATTTTTGAGTGCCGTGTAGCATAGAAAATCAATTCAAGGTCAGTAAGCACAACCAGAATTCACACATAAGGCACACTGCTGATTTTTGAGAAAATTGAAAACGATTTTAAATGCGCCTTAAAGTGCAGAAAAAAATGGTAGTTAAATTTATCAAATGTCCTTTCCTCTATTTCACTAAGTCTGAGGGCCTCAGAAATTACAGTAAAGAGAAAAGTGACAGAGAGGGCAGCTATTATGCAAATCAATCGAGAAATCAAAGCATGTGATGTTTTCCACTGGAACTTGTCAACATCAAATGACTGGAGAAGTGGAACTTGTTGAAAGTAATCAGGCATAGCAGAAAAGCTCAAAGCTGACACGGTGGACAAACCTAACTGAGCATGTAAAATTGCAACACGGCATTCGTCCTGCTTTTGTGCAACAGTGTCCCTGTGGAGCAGGAAGCTCACAGATCTAAACAAGCATGCTGTGTTCACAGATGTTGCCACAATCCACAGGTTTTAGTAACGAATACATTCAAATGGAGGGTTATCTGCTCCCAGTGTCTTAAAAAATAACAACAAAAAGAAAACAGCACATTCAACCTTAAAGCAAGTTTCAGGATGTGTTTTTCCTTGTGCTATTTTATGCACAGAATATCTAAATTTACTGCAAAGAGTGTGCAGGAGTTGTGTGGCAACAAATCCCTGAGCTCAGCCTGACACTTTATACAAATTTTGCTCCATTATTTGCCTCCATTCGTCCTTGATGGAGACAGCTGCACCCTCAGGCAAGCTGAAGAAATGCTAGCACTGATCTGATATTGTGACTTCTATTACTGATCTGTGTTTCAACACTACATTTATGAGCTCTGTCATCCAAAACTACAAAATAGTTTGGTACTAGAGATGGTCTCATTGATAGTTTCTGGGGTTTCTGTCAGTGTTTAAACTGTAGCTTGATTTTTTTTTTTCCCTTTTACGTCAAGTTATTGCACAAAAGGTGCAGAATACCACAGAGTGTCAACAGTGAACATCTTTTAACACAGGGGTTGACCTAGGATGTCTCAGTGACTTCCATCTGTCCTTTATCCAGTGTTAAGATTCAGTATTGAGGAAGGGTACAAGAGGTGATCGAAGAATAACCACACCGATCCGGCCGGGTGAAGTCAAACGAAGATTTTAATGAATACACGCGTGGGAAGACAACTCTGTACGCAGACAGGAAGTAGTCTTCGACTTAATCAAAGCATGAACAGATATTTTATAGCATCAGGGTTTGTTTACTGACGCCCCTTCATGCGTCACAGATACATTTTATACATAGATCAGATCAACATCATCATGACTTTTCACCTAGAAAATCATCTTCTATTTTCATGGCTAGTCCTTCCTGTCTACCTTTCAGTTCTTGTCTTGTTCCTCTTTCTTGCCGAGACACCAAGAAACAGTTCCTCTTTTACCAAGACAATTTTGCAGTTACAGCCAAACATAACTAACCTCTCCTCTAAATAAATCTAATTTAAAGTGTGTGTGTGTGTGTGTTGACCTCACATGCTCTTTGTGTCACCTCTTCACCTACTGTCTGTGTCTCGTCCTCAAATGCTCTTTCTCAATTCACCTGTTGCACTTCTGACCTTTTACCAGACCAGAAGCTCACTGAGACTATGTGTATGTCTTCTACTAAATAAATGTTTTAATCAAGAACCTCTACTAAAACCTTAATATAAAATGATCTGATATATAAGTGTTTTGTAAGCATGTATTGCAATTCCTTCTATGGCTCCAAGTCACTTGCACAATAGATTGTCCGAACATCGCGCCGAACAAAGCTTCCGACCCCCAATTAATTGACCGAGCTCCAACTCTTTAATAAGCACAGATATGCATTGTGTATAAAATAGTCATAGCTGCTTAAGGCCTTCTTAAAGCTATCTATTACATTGTTAAAGCCTCGTCTTAGCCTGCGGCTCAAAATAACTTCCTGCTTCTTTCTGCATACAACTTCCTGTCAGCCTGCAACTCAGTCTTTCTGAAAGAGACACTGTTTAAACCTTGGAATGCAATATCCATGCTGCAGATTATATTATTAATGCAATGACAATTATTTAACAATAGCAGTAAAATAATTTCCCTCCTCGACACTCCCCCTTTTGACCTCTGGAACACCAGAGGTCACAATACATTGTGTCCTCACGCAGACCCTTCTCTGGTGGTCTCGAACCTCGAGATCTCCAAGATCCTCGCCCCTCCTGTGGTCGCCGAGTTCGATCTTCTGCAAAGGAAACAAAACACCTTTTCTTGCATCTCCCTAACTTATCCTATCTGGGACTCTTTAATCAAAAGCCTGATCCTAATTATCTTCTTAACTTATTGACTTGTATTTATGTATACTCTTCAACGTTACTCATCACTTTAAAATTCTTTTAAGCGCTGGTTTCACGTCCAGTTGCTCGCTCTACTTTCCCTTATCTGATCATCAACATCCTGTGCACAAGTTGTCGCTGCTGCAAGTTAATCTACTCCAAAAGAAAACAACCACTTTAATCAATTAAGTTTAAGCATATAAGCAATTACTCCTGTATACATTTCATCATAGCTAAATGCTGCCTTGAAACAACTCCTATGTGTTAACACTAACTTCATTTTAAAACCTCACATTTCCTATGTTATCACCTGTTTTGGTATAACCTTTTTATTTCATTTTGCTCCCTTAATGTAACAATACCTTCTAATTCTAATGTATCAGACTTAACCAAAATATATGCTTTCCTACCTCTTTGGTCCTTCTTTAAGTTCCGTTAAAAGCTAAATGAATTTAGGGCCTTTTGCCTGGAATCAATACTGTCATGTGTGTTTCTTAACTCTGTGTCTGTAAGCGTGTGCAATCCTTCATGAACTCATATTATCCTCACAGTAGATTGGCTAATCATAGCGCTAGCCAAAGGCTCGTGACCCTCCAGAGACAAATTTGAGCCACAAGTCCTTTAAAAGCACAAAATGCAATATGTATAAAATAGTTATAACTGCACCTGAAATACAAAGTTAACATCATCATAAACATCTTATGGTCATCAAAGCAATGGGCAGGGCTGCGACCCAATTTAGCCCTGTCTGCGCACAAATTTTAGCCAACTTGTTTTTCAAATTTAGGTTCATCCTCTCTACCTTTCCTTGAGATTGAGGATGAAAGACCGTCCCGAACTTATGTTGCACTCCCAACATCCTCTCTACCTCTTGCAAATCTTTATTCTTGAAGTGAGTACCATTGTCTGATCTAATTCTCTTGGGAAACCCAAGCCTTGGAATATAATGATTGATTAAGCACTTAATCACGCTTTTCGCATCTTCACATTTGGTCGCCCATGCTTCGGGCCATCCAGTCAGAACATCCACACACACCAACAAATACCTCACCCCACCTGGGCCTGTATCAATCATGTCGGTATAATCAATCACGACCTCTTCTCCTGGCCTTCCTGGCATGAGAAACTTACCAGCTTCAGGTTTTACTGCTGGCTTTGGGTTGTGTGCCCCACAAATTAGGCACGTTCTGGCCTTTTCCAGTATCATCCTTCTCAAATCAGGATGCCACCATCGGCACAAATTTCTCTCCATCTGTTCCACTCCCACGTGACCAAGCCCGTGAGCCTCATTCACCTTCTGTTCCGCCATTTTGGCCGTTAAAGCGGGACGCCCATCTGGCCCCCTCCACAAACCGCCATCTTGCCAGGCTCCTTTGTTTTCCCACACCCCCTTTTCCTCTGGGGATGTCTCCTCCTGAGCCTGTCTAACTTCTTCCATGCTGTTAGTGCTAACCTCCTCTTCTGGGGTTACCTGCACCAGTTGTCTCTGTCCTTTGTAGCCCGCTGCTTCCTTTGCGGCTTCGTCAGCTTTCTGATTTCCTCTTGCCACCATACTGTCTGCTTGTGAGTGCCCTGTGCATTTTATAATACTTACCTCGTCTGGGTCCTCCAGGGCCTTTTCCAGTTCCTCCATTTCCTTTTTGTGACAGATGGGTGCATTAGTGGCCGTCCTGAACCCGGCTCTCTTCCACTGAGCCAGTTCCACATGAGCTGCTCCAAACGCATATGCTGAGTCAGTGTAGATGTTCACTCTCATGTTTTTAGCCAACCTCAGGGCTCGAGTTAGGGCTATCACTTCAGCTCTCTGGGCCGACTGTTGTCCCTCAATTTTTCCTTCAACCTGGGCTTTCTTAATACAGTCATGTGGTTCTCCTGACCCCATTAGGTCTGCCATATTTATTCCTTCATGTGTGAATATCAGATTTGGCGCCTCTAAAATTTTGCTGAACCTTTGTTGCGTCAGTGGAGTCATTGTGAATGCCTGTGAGTTCACATAGGCCACTACACTGTGTGTAGTAAGCACTTTCAGTGGGTGTTCCCTCACTATATGTGCTGTTTTCTGAATTATCTTTGCTACTCCTGCTGCGTGTTGTGTGCATGTGGGATGCCTTGCTTCTGTTGAATTTAATCTTATGCTAACATACATAAGTACATCCCTACCTCCCCCTTTTTTCTGAAACAACACACCATTCACAACTCCCTTTGTTTCTGAAACATCAAGATAAAATGCCTCATCATAGTTAGGTGTGGCCAGATCTGTGGCTCTTGACAAATCCTGTTTTAGTGAAATGAACGCTGTCTCTGTGTCCGGCGTCCAAGGCAATTCAGCCTTCAGATTTCGAACACCAACTTTCTTGATCAGGTCCCTTAAAGGGGCCGTTTTACCCGCATAGTTCGGAATGAACTGCCTACTGTAACCTGTCAAGCCAAGAAAGGAAAGCAACTCCTTCACAGTTCTTGGTTTTGGATGTGTCAGAATTTGGTCTCTGTGTGTGTTCATTAACCCCACTGATCTGTGTGCAATCACCCGGCCCAGGAATGTTACCTCTGGCCGGACCAACTGCAGTTTTTCTTTGCTCACTTTGAAGCCACACTCCGCCAATCTGTTCAACACCACAAGCGATGCTGCCGTACAGGCCGCTGCTGACGGGGCTGCAATAAGAAGATCATCAACATACTGTATTAATTTACAGCCCCCTGGCAGTTGACATGGGGACAATGCCTCTTTCAACACCTGATTAAAAATTCCTGGTGAGAGTGCAAAGCCTTGTGGTAGGCGTGTGTACCTAAATTTGCGGCCTCTGTATGTAAATGAGAAAATGTCTCTGAGTGACTCGTGCAGTGGGAGACAAAAGAATGCATTCGCTAGGTCAATACATGTGAACCACTTTTGGTCTTCAGTTTTGTGCTTCTATTATGGTCTGTTAAATGGTATGTCAGACTTCAGCTGGAACAGGACAGGCGAACAGTTAGCTAGACCTACATCTGTGGGCCCTGCGGACCACAAAGTACCAGGCAATTTTGAGAGCTCAGCTACTGCATCAGGATGATCCATTCTTTCCCTGCCATGTATTCTGGAGATTTCTTTATGTTCTAAGATCACTGCATCGTTGGACAAACAAGTTATGCGATATATTTTACATTTTGGTGCATACCAAACGTTTGGAATTTGGGTGCTTTGCCAGCATGCGTTGTCCAGCGCCCGCTTGACCATTGGTCCCAGATCTCTTGGCCCATGACCCTCGTGGACCGCCAATGTAATGTGAGGGGCTGAATCCTCTCCCACATTGTACCAAGGCAGTTGTTCATCAGTAAATTTCACAGCCGCGGCCACACCTTCTGGTCCAACATAAATGTTATGTGTTTGCACATTCCACGTCTGTCCCTCAAGATCAGACTGGAACTGTTCCCGATAGATATCGTTATCTTCCCTATCATAAAAGAGTGTAACGTGGAAGGATCTCGCGGTGGGGAATAGACGGCCAGGCTCATTATCCAGGGTTTCCACAGCTGATAATGTCTCAGAATGCCTTCTTCCACTAGCCTCCCCCAGTAGATTTCGGCAGTGGGTTGTTCAGAGTTCTGGACTAAATATTGAGTCTTTGAAGGTGATCCCAGTTTCACAAGCAGGTCCCTGCCCATGAGATTTTCCAGGCACCTGTCAGGACACCACATATTGGTGCTTCAAAGTCTGTTTTCCCAGCTGTGTCAATGCTGGATCATCATCATTGACAGCATAGGTTCTGCCGTCCCCACGCTGTTCAGTTTCTCCGGGCTCCATCAGTATTGCTCCCCCTCCCAGCCCCAGTCGGCTACTGGGTACTGGGGGGCTGGTGCTGCATTCGGGTTTGGAGCCTGATGTGCTCCCCTGTAAGCAACTCTTTGTCTTGGGCCTCCTCGTGCCTGGGGTTGATAGCCTCGCCTCTGATAATTTCGCTGCGATTCAGGGCATTCTCGGGACCAGTGTCCTTCTGCTCCACAGCTGTAACAGCCAGTCCAAGACACATTATTAGGATTCCCTGGATTCCGAGCCCTTTGTCCTCCCCTCACGGATCCACCACGCCCTCTCTGCGGTCCACCGGTCCCCCAATTCCCTACGGGTTGACGCTGCCTTGGTGCATTGGCGGGCCAACGGTCATCAGGGTAGAGACCCGGATCCTAATCTGGCCAGTCAGGCACAGGATCGGGCTGAGGCCTTGCCACCATTATTTTCCTTGCGCTCTCTTTATCCTCTTTCTTTCTGTCTCCTGCTTTGTTTTTTGCTTCTGCCAGCTGCAACTTGACCAGCCACGCCTGGGCTTCCTCCAACTCTTTCTTTTGTTTGTTTGCCAAATCCTGTTCCTGCTGAAGTCTGTGGGTCATATGTCTGTCCCACTGCACCGAGTCTGCAACGGCAAAATCTGGGTTCTTTTCCAAGTCAACTGCAACCTGATTGGGCAGCCCTGCCAGCACTGCCGAACGAAACCACGCTCTACTTTCACCCTCCTTCCCCGGATGTATTCCTGTTTCTAACAACCATTGTTCCTTTGCTTTAGCTAAACACTCTCTGGGTTTCTTTTTGGGATCCCAAATAATTTTTGGAATGGCTCCAAAGTTAGGAGTTGGGTCCTTCTCCCGAACTGCATCTGCTAAGTCACTCTGCACCTCATGATATTTCAGGTCATTTGCATATCTGGTTGTTTGAGCTATCTGCTCTACATCTGCTAACCCACCACCCAGCATACAACGTCCGGCCAAAGCGCGAAAGTCGCCCAGCGCTAATTCTTCTCCTTCCCAATGTTCTCCCTTGGTTATTGGTGGAAGTTGTTTAACCAATGCTTCCAAATCTCTCACCTTATAGGCGCGATAAACTGGTTCGTTCTCTGGACCTGCTATTAGAGGCAGACTTAAACCAGGGTCAGGAGCTCCTTGTTCAAAACTCACTCTTCTACTCTTCCTCAACTTTCCTTTCCCCTTTGAGCTCTTAAATATGGGCCGTCTCTGTGCTTGGTCTCTCTTCACACTTCTTTTCCTCAAAATTAGGCTTGTACTTGGTTGAGGTTCAGCTCCTCCATCTTCGTCCTCCTCATCGTCTTCTTCTTCTGATGACGTCGCACGGTCTTCATTCTCCTCTTCTGGCCCTCCCTGCATTATTCTCTGCTTTATAACCTCCAATGCCGTTAATGCCTCTATGGACGCACGTAGGGCCTCATGCATTTGTCCGTACACTTCTCCTTCAGTTTTTAACACCAAGCTCAGCGGTATTTTAACACCCAGCCCTTTCTGTTGGGATGTAATAAGTTTACTTACCTCAACCTCCATCGCTTGGCACTCTTTCTCTGCTGATTTTAATACTCCAGGGGAAGCCAAACGAATAGCTTTCTTAAGCTGTTCAAGCTGATCCTTCAGAGGTTTGCATCCCCTTTTCCCACTAGGTGTCGCACCCGAGCTGTCAGCCATTCTCTGAAACACAGACTTACCTCTTCCAATGGCGTTGGTCGACTCCACCTTCTTGGTCTAGGTCACCCAGACACGCTTAACTTTCGGTTTCAGTCTTCGTCTCGCTGTTCTCGCAACCACTGGCTCCTCTTCCCCTGCTCGGTGATACACAAAGTTTAACCCAGCACTTTAGACGCTGTCCTCGCGTTCTCAAGCGTTGACACTCAATCAAAATTATTCGCCCTCAAAGTGTTAATATATGACACCAGCAACCCTTATGCGCAACGCGCTCACCTCCGTATACTTACCTCTCCAATAGTTCCTCGGATTAGTGTTTTTTCATTTATTTTAAACCCATTAACGGCGCTGCGCGTCCCTTATATACTTTACAGCAACACACCCTC
The DNA here is from genome assembly GCF_057382275.1 of Copadichromis virginalis. Classification (NCBI taxonomy): domain Eukaryota; kingdom Metazoa; phylum Chordata; class Actinopteri; order Cichliformes; family Cichlidae; genus Copadichromis; species Copadichromis virginalis. The sequence goes on along the minus strand of NC_140635.1, from coordinate 8,405,762 downwards.
AAGGGTCCCTCAACTTGTCCCGTACTAATAAGTCTAAAACCAAGAAATCACCTTTATGACATTATGTCAAAGCTTTCTCCATGTTGCACAGCCTGCCACAGGTTTAACAAAAAAATCGCTGCCCGAGAAGGCTCCCACATATCAAGGTGGTCGTTTTCACAAACTTCCAGCAGACCCTCAAATAAACAAAAACAACGACCCAGGCAGGCTTCCAGTTCAGCCTCCTCAATTTCTATGCACACTGAAAACTCATGGGGAGATTCTTCTGTCTCCCCGTGTCCTACACAATTCACCTCCAAATGATCCCCTACAATTGAAATTTCAGTGTGGAATGACGCAGAGATTAACATTTCCTTATTTATTCACTATATGTAACCTGAATTTTCTCTCTCTTATCAAATAACAAAGGTTATCTTTACCATTTGTTATTGAACTACTAATTAAGTTGCTTTTTATTGTGTCAGTGATAAACTGCCCCTAAAAAGTCCACTTTATTGCGTGCTCATTGAGTTACTCCTATCAAAGCTATTTAACAAGTTCAATTTACACATACTCATTAATTTGTCACGCTTATTAGTGGCTCATGGTTGCTTAAAGCCTATGCCCGACTTGACCACAGAGTTAGAGCATCATTCAATCCTCTCAAATAGCTCCACTTACTCTGCATCCAGTCAGCTCATGAATTAACAACCCTTGCAGACTGTAACCCTTTTATTTTTTGTTTATGCCTTCAAATCCACCTTAAATCTTCTTTACCTAAACGTTGGTTTTAAACACAAACAATTCTTATATTCTATTTTGAAACGCTGTCACCATTCATATATTTACAATGTTGTTATTTACTAAGCCAGCATTTTAATTGCAGACATTTATCCACATTTGCAAACAATAGTTACAGAGCTGAATGACACACAAAACCGAAAGCATAGTCCTCTCATGCGCTCTGCATCAGCTGCCTCATTTGCATGCACACACACTCTTCATCTAAGAATAGCAGCAGGCAGTCAGTGCATTGCTGACTCGACCCACAGAAATCTTTTTATTACAGAGACGTCTTATATTTACAACTGCACAGATTTTAAACCTTTTAACACCTATCGAATTTCGACAAATTTAACATAACCGTTTTTTGCGATCAATTAACCAGTATCAAGACTTTAACTGTTTCTGGCCTCATTTCTAAAATCCCTAACTCAATTTAAAAGCGTCAACCAACCCAAACTTTTTTGAAGTTTTAGGTTAAAGTTACACGCCCGAAGTCCACTTCTGCTGGCCAAAAAAGCGCAGATACCGTTTCAAACGGTAAGGAGACTCTAACTCCTAGCTATTTTGGAGGTTCCCAAGTTCTCCCCGGTTGCCAACCGTACTAACCCTATTCGCCGATAGGTCAGGGCCAAGCGTCCTTGGCCGGGAGGGAGCGTTACCTCCGAGAACTGCGCTTCCTAGCAGACTCTAACTGCCGTTCTAGAATAATTTATAATACTTTGAAACAACAATCAACACCCGAAACAAGTGTATAACTGAGGCAGGTGCAACCTAGTGGTCAAATGGAGACTCCAACTCACAAAATGACCGCTCAGGTCCACTCTTATGACCAAATTTGGACTCTAACCAACACAATAACCAATTCCCTACCAAACTACTTGAGACTCTAACTCAATTTCTTTGGGACTTCAACCCAGTATTTAAACTTTTCTTATCAGACTCTTAACTACTTTCATTTCTTCTTAGCAGAACTCTAACTGCTTCAACTCATGAGATTTTCATCAAAATCAAAACAGACATCCACCAGTAACTTCAGTGAGTAGACTTAAATTTTATCATATCCAATTTGGCACACTTTGGAAATAATTCAACAGGTAGTGCCTTACCTTTTGGATAAGCCGGCTTATGCCCACTCACTTAGACCACTGGAATTCATGTCTGCCCGTCAGACCACCCAAGACCCCGGATTTCTCCGTCCAAACCTCCAACTCTCCCTCCTCAATAACCGGACGAAGCCCCCAAATGTTAAGATTCAGTATTGAGGAAGGGTACAAGAGGTGATCGAAGAATAACCACACCGATCCGGCCGGGTGAAGTCAAACGAAGATTTTAATGAATACACGCGTGGGAAGACAACTCTGTACGCAGACAGGAAGTAGTCTTCGACTTAATCAAAGCATGAACAGATATTTTATAGCATCAGGGTTTGTTTACTGACGCCCCTTCATGCGTCACAGATACATTTTATACATAGATCAGATCAACATCATCATGACTTTTCACCTAGAAAATCATCTTCTATTTTCATGGCTAGTCCTTCCTGTCTACCTTTCAGTTCTTGTCTTGTTCCTCTTTCTTGCCGAGACACCAAGAAACAGTTCCTCTTTTACCAAGACAATTTTGCAGTTACAGCCAAACATAACTAACCTCTCCTCTAAATAAATCTAATTTAAAGTGTGTGTGTGTGTGTGTTGACCTCACATGCTCTTTGTGTCACCTCTTCACCTACTGTCTGTGTCTCGTCCTCAAATGCTCTTTCTCAATTCACCTGTTGCACTTCTGACCTTTTACCAGACCAGAAGCTCACTGAGACTATGTGTATGTCTTCTACTAAATAAATGTTTTAATCAAGAACCTCTACTAAAACCTTAATATAAAATGATCTGATATATAAGTGTTTTGTAAGCATGTATTGCAATTCCTTCTATGGCTCCAAGTCACTTGCACAATAGATTGTCCGAACATCGCGCCGAACAAAGCTTCCGACCCCCAATTAATTGACCGAGCTCCAACTCTTTAATAAGCACAGATATGCATTGTGTATAAAATAGTCATAGCTGCTTAAGGCCTTCTTAAAGCTATCTATTACATTGTTAAAGCCTCGTCTTAGCCTGCGGCTCAAAATAACTTCCTGCTTCTTTCTGCATACAACTTCCTGTCAGCCTGCAACTCAGTCTTTCTGAAAGAGACACTGTTTAAACCTTGGAATGCAATATCCATGCTGCAGATTATATTATTAATGCAATGACAATTATTTAACAATAGCAGTAAAATAATTTCCCTCCTCGACACTAGTGACAGGCACTGACTTTTACAGAGCAACTGTTTGTGAAGCGACAAAAAGAAGTCAGATCCTACAGCTTTCAATGGAATCGGAGTCAAGCAGAGTCAAACCTGCTTTCAGAGACAATAGCCAAGTGTGACCACAAGACGGCACTAATTTACAGAATTCTGTTTGACATCCAAATAGAGGGAATACTTTAACTTTTGTAATGTTGAGTTGATGTTTTAATTGCTTACATTTTAGATTTCACTGGACAAGCACTGCTTGCCTCAATGGAATGCCGCTATCTGAACGTGATATTGTTCAGATAGTGGCTCCAGTAAGAGCATTTTATGCTCATATTGGACCTCAGAGCCTTCAGGCTCTCAGGCTCCTCTCCTGTGAACCAACTCTTAGTTTTGTTTTCAGCACACATTACTTCAGATTAGGCTTCAAGTTTTCCTTTTTAAATAATCCTTGCAGTAAGCTCTATAACATTTATATACCACTATTGCATCGTGTCATATTGAAGTCATGTTTTGCAAAGCAGTTTTAGCCATTAGCCATTATTTAACAGCATAACATTGGGATTGTGACTATTTTTCTTTTTGGCTTGGTTTTTGATTGTGATTTTGATTGGATGACGACGTGTGTAAAGTATTCATATTTTTGCTGGTTGATTGAACTGTACAAACACACAGTGGTAATTCTAGTTAATCTGTTGGCCCCAACAGGTCCAGGATCACTAAAGACCTGTCTCTCTTTTTGGTCTGTCAAACAAAATATCTTTCTTTGTCATAACCAAATTTTCTGCTGTGTTTACCAGTTCATTACTGACTGTCAGTCTGCTGTTTGGAGATAAGCAGGTCATGTGCAATTTCTTATTCTTTTTTATTTGGCTTGTTTTTGTTCATTTTTTGAAGTGAAAAATTAACTGGACATCAATCCACAAAACCTCAAGTGCAGTATGGTGCATATAAAGCTGCAGTATCTATATAAGAAACCTAGGTTAGATGATAGGTGATTATTTATTATAAAACACAAACTCTGTTTTTATTTCTATGATTTATTCATCTGTCATTCTGAATAATGAAAGGCAGGAGTATCCATGTGTATCATGAAACGAGAGAACAGGTGGTGTGCTTGTGGATTTAAGCATCAGGTGTAAAAACTTGAGACTGATGTCTCTTTATTTTCTGTGTATTAGATTACTGAACAGAACCAAGCCAGGGAAAGACAAAGGCAATACAAATAAATAAATGTATAAATAAGATCAGGCAACTTAATAACTAGGCCATCACTCTCTGTCATTTTGTCAAAGCCAGTGATGCTGCAAATTTATACACATAATCTGGCATCTGTGCCAGGTTACGCTGTTAGTGAGATGGATCTGTCACTCTCCAGTCTTCTTGTTTTTTGCAAGTGTTACTGATGCAAAAGGATGTTTGTTTGTTTGTTTGTTTGTTTGTTTGTTTGTTTGTTTGTTTGTTTGTTTGTTTGTTTGTTTGTTTGTTTGTTTGTTTGTTTGTTTGTTTGTTTGTTTGTTTGAATCAAATGCCAGTGAAGGCAAAAGTAAAAAGCAAGTGGGGGGAAAAGCAAAACACAAAGATGTCATGGTGCTGGTCGCATCTAGCCTACCTCCTCCTACCTTACCTCTTTCTCCTCCTCAGTGGTGCAAACAAGACAAGTGATTAAAGGTACAGTAAGTATTTTTTGTAATAGATAAACAAATATACTAATAAATATATATTGATTAGTATCCAATTATTTTTTCCAACAAATTGATACATTCTCAAAAACATTGAATTAATTCATTAAAAACATTTCCAGTTTGTGGAAACTGCCATATTGCCCTGCCATCTTGAATATAATGGCCAATATGGACATCGTCATTTCACCTAGTCCCATTATGTGACTAGAGACCAGCCACCAGGCCCGGCCCTAACCAATCTGGCGCCCTAGGCAAGATTTTAGGTGGCGCCCCCCTACATCGGCAGTGTAGTGTATGTACTCACAAGAAACCGAATAGCTTTGTCTTTGACCTTTTTTGTTTTACTTAAAGAAAGCAAATTCACAATCAGAATAATTAACAAGATAAAAAAATATATGAATAAATAAATGAATACAAAAAATAAAAAATTAATATATGAAATACAATAAATTTTACATACATAAACACAATAAAACGTGTCAACAAGTTGGATAAAATAAATTAAAAATACAATATAAATAAGGCACTGCACAAAACAAGATATTAAATAAACCAGTATGACTTTAACAACTATATTACAAAAAAGGGGATCCTACAGAGTTCTCTAGTTGTGCTTTTTAATACTGCATTAACTAGAATGACTTACAAATTACTGTACACCACCCCCTCATCAACCTCACATCACCTGCTACAGCCTTACTCTCCTAGTCTTTCTTGCAGCAAAGTCATCTACAACATCATCATATGACAACTGATTTGAGACCACATGATTTATGCTTATGATGGAAAGTCCACTGAGACGTTCTTGCATCATAGTAGATCTCAGGTAGGTTTTAATGAGTTTGAGCTCAGAGAAGCTTCTTTCAGCAGCAGCTACTGTAACAGGAAGAGTGGCAAAGATTCTCAGAGCAACCCACATGTTGGGGTAAATTACCTACCTCTGTCTTTTTCTCGTTTCTCCTCCTCTTCTTTTCTCTTTTTTCTTCCCTGGGCACCTGACAGTTTTGGCCGTTTTGACATCTTGTGTTGATTTTTTGATGTGGTGACGTCCAAAAGGAACCATGATACGGGAAGGGAGGGGGCGCACCGTGCGGGGGGGGGGGGGGGGGGGGGGGGGGTAATGTTGTAACAAATAATATTTCTATTAAATAAGCTTTACTTTGCATTTTAATTAACGTGGGATTATTTTTTGTATTTAGAAATAATAGTACCAACTTTTTTCTTTTTTTTTTCAACATTTGTGGCACTGGCGTGGCGCCCCCTGATGGACGGCGCCCTTAGCATTTGCCTATACGGCCTATGCCACAGGCCGGCCCTGCCGGCCACATATGTAGTACGACTAGTACTCCTCCTCCACCAGAGCACGTTCTCTTCCCCCTTTTCTATGTCATCATCACCTTAAGCCTCATCTCCTGCACAGAAGTCAGGGCTCTAACACAAAAAAGTGCATAAACATGCATCCGTTATCACTGGACAGAAGTGAGTTTCACTGACTCTTACACTGGTATCAGGCTCATTTTACAAAGCTTTACTGTCTCCTCCAGAATAAATAGAGATGGACATCAACTGAGATAAATGGCAGGCTGACAGCCTACACTCACAGGATTCTTTGAATTGGGAGAGGTGAAAAAAAAAACACAATATAGTTGAATCCAATCTGCAATCTACTGACAGAGGTGATATTTTATGTTCTGTTGCTTTAATACTGCAGAAAATCATTAATCTTGCAATTTAACACACAAGGCTGTAAAATAAACATTTTAATTAATGTTAATTAATATAATGCCGAGCACACACTCTTGGTGCTGTATTTCTAAGGTGAGAGCTGCACATTGGAGCTCTGAAACTTTAAATTGAATACATTTAAACATTAAATGGTAGTTTCCGTAGCCTATTCAAGGAGACGTGGAAATCACTTTAGTTTACTGCAGATTGAAGTGAAATCAATTCATTTACTGATGGAAAAGGTATTCCTGGTGTCGGTTTAGTGTCCAGTAGCTACAAAAAGAGACTTAGCAGCAGATTGTAATCAATTGTAACAACATTTCTATATTTTCTGCATCACCACATGAACAGATTAGATGCACGTTCCAGTGATAATACTTGCACTGCTATAACTTTACAAGTTTCTCACACTGAAAGCTCTTACTCTAAGCTCAACGTAGTTCACTAACCCATTAATCTTGCTTCAAAGTACACCACTCAGGTGCGAGACCTGCCTGGAATAGTCCCCGATTGACATCCTGGCCAATTTGCCCATTCTCGCCCACCATACTTGCCTGTCTGCCCACTCTCTGCTGGTCTCTCTTCTTTCAGCTTTCACGAGCTTTTGTTTTAAATAAATACCTTAAATGTGTGTCTGCCTCTGACTCTACTACATACAGTATACAGGATAAGAAGCACAGTCTTGACTGCCCCCCACAAACATCCAATTTTGGATTGGATTGTTCTCTCTCTCAGCACTGTGCATCAAGGAACCCAAACCGGAGGGGAAATGTGTGTGTAACGGGGAGGTGCACAAGGCATTTTACAAAACTGCATTAAATTACACTCAAGGAGGTAAAGGCTTTACTCTAATATTGAGAATACTGCTGAGAAAAACTGTCTCAATTGCTACATGTGAGAACTTTTCCTAACATTTTCCAGAGCTCGTGTGTGATAACAGTTCACAGCTGGATCCTGTTAAATCCATGCCACTCTACTGAAGGGTCATGTTGTGTAGCTGATCATTTAATTCAAAGAATCAGTGTAAATGCATCTAAAGGTGGTTAAATGTCACAAAAGGGAAAATGTTTCTTAGTTTTAAAAGGAATTAAAAGGAAAGATTTAAGGTGAAGGAGTTAATAGACTTTCCTGACTTTTTTTTTCTGTGATTAGCCCTCTATTCCTGGAAGCAAATCCTTCTGAAAACAAAAGTTACTACCAAGAGCATTGACACACACACAAATGGTAATTCCGCTAATGAATCAGAGGTCACCGGATTTCACGGTGAAGTAAGTTCAGTTAGCAAAGATGGGAGAGCGGAGCTACACTGAGCATTAAATTTCCATTCATTAACGAGTGAATTGAGACCATGAATTTCAAACACTCTGGGTCACTTTAGTCAGGGTCAATTTAGTTTTCATTAATCCCTTCAGAAAATGAATATTCAAACAGGCAAACTGCATTCAAGTTAAATACCTCTAATACCAAGTTCTTTGTGAAAATAATCGAAGCACAGCAGACCTGTCAACCTGGCCCAGCTTCCCTGAGAAACATTTAGCATATTAGACTTTGTAGTATTCAACAGAATTGCAGTTCTTGTATGTATTTTCTGCAGACAGTGGGCCAACCCATTCCTGTGATTCTTCAAAATCTTCTTTACTTCCAAAAATACCCATCTTACTTTAAAACATAAAAGCATCATACTCTTCTGGTAAGAAAACTACACCTGTCATCAGCTATAAACACTTGCAGGACGTTTAGGAATACTTAAGTAAATTTTGAGCTTGTTAGACAAATGAAAAGTAGAGTAATTTGAGGCTTTGTTGGATGTGAAATGCTCCTGAATCATCAGAACTGGTTGAGGAGTCACCCAACTCCCTTTGAAATTGACTCGTAGCTAATAAAATGTGAAATGTGTAGGCAGGAAGTCAACTGAGACTTCCAAGGAACATTTATTTATTAAATTTATTTATCCAACGCACATGTACAATGACCCAGTTAGAGTGAGCTGAAACCCAACAATCAATCAGAAGGTTACATTTCCTTCAGCTTTCAGTCAGTTTATCGTGGTTTTGAGTTCCTATTTAAAATCATTTCTTGTTTATTTTGTACTTTCAAGTCACTTAGCACTACTGTGAATTTGACTTCCTGTTGTCACCAATTTTTCCTCCTTTTTCATTTTCGGTCCCACCCTCATTTGTTCCACCAGTGTTGAATTTGTCTCGCACGTGTTCAATTATCCAGGCGCTGTTCCGGCTCCTGTGTTTCTTTCTGTCACCTGCTAGATTGTCTTGTTACCTAATGCAGTCAAGCCTTGCAGCCATCCTCCTCGTTCACTTTCCCTGGTTATAGTACATGTATACTTCTTGTATAGTTTGTGATCCTTTCTGTGAATAGTAACACAGTTTCGGATTAATTAACTGAATGGCTGCGCAGTTAGTTGAGCAACAAACTGGCAGAAGAAAATAAAATTTATCTTCAATCAGTCTGAGAGAAAGAGTCAGTAGAGATTTCTGTGATTTTATTAACGGATACTTTCTCTTTCATTTTGAGTCAATCGTAAATATTCAGTCCCTGTAATATTCTGGATATTCATAATTGAGCTATTTGTATCTATTAGAGCTATTTCTTATATTTTGTAACTTTGTAATATATTGTATTATTGAATATAGTTCAGCCTGTTACTGTTCTTATTGTCTTGGAGCAATTGTAACCACATAATTTCCTTAGGGATTAATGGGAAAAGTGCAGTCCCCTTTTATCACTCTGTTACAAGCAACAATCAATTAATAATCTTCGGTAAACTCTGCATTAAAAGAGTTGCAAAGGTACCTATCTAACTCTAAAAGATTATATGTAAAAGCGTGCTACACTGAAGTGTTTTCCTCTTGGAGAAAAGGACCACAGAGCTGTCAATAAACTGCAATCACCGGAAGATTTAAAAATAAAAGCCATGCTGATGCTTGGTCTTAAGCACAGCTTGGTATTCAGAGCCTTAATAAGTAACACCAGTTCCCCTATCGAGACATGAGCCTTCTTCTTCAAACCGGCACAGATTTCATGAGAAAGAAGTCAGTTCAATTCAGTTTTATTTTTACAGCACCAGTTCACAAAATCTAGGTAATTTCTGAATAGCTTGTGGCCATGTATTACAGTTTTTCTCAGTCGCTTTGGTGCGTTTCTCAGATCAGAATTGAAATTCTCATAACTATTAGTTCAACCTCCACAGCACTCAGTCATTTGTGCACATCATAGTAGCAATTTCTCCTCTCTCTGAACAAACTGCAAATGATTTTGGACATGAATCAGTTGCTTCCATACATTTCCCTGCTGCTTTCTGACATTTCCATTTGCTTATGTCATGTCAGTCAAAAGTAATCATACCTATGGATGCTGAATAGTCATTCCCAATAAAACTAATAGTCATACATCCATTGCTTAAGTCATCACACACAAAATTGTTGAACTAGTTATCACATGCCAAATATTGGCCATCTGTCAAGCAAATCCTATACCTTTCTGTATCATTGTTCCTGGAAATGTCTCCGAAATTGAACAATTGATCTCAGGTGAATTACAGCTGTCACTCATGAGGAGGCTCTACCAAATGGGTGATTTTATGTTTACATGTATTCTACAGTGAACAAGTGACTGTAGCATATTTTTCTTTTGCACAATTCTGTAGGATTACAAACACTTCTACACAATGGAAATGTGAAACGTACGTATTCAGTGTCTCAGTTACTCCCAAGACTCCCATAACATCTACAGTGACTTTACTGCACATTTCAGATGGCTGTACAGGTAGGCCATAGTGCTGTCGTCAGCATTTTCAGGTGTCACCAATTGTTTTTGCAATGGGAAACACTGAAATTATAAACTGTCATAGTGGAAACATGACAATGCCATTTGACTATCTTGTTCATAAAGATGGTGTCAAGACTTTTCATTTTGATGGCACTGACTGTTTCGTTGACATGGATACTTGCTTTTGAGGTATGGATAATCAATTCTGTGCATGTGACGTGCTTTTGCAGGCTATCCACTAGGTTTTGCAGTTTGCACTAATTGTTTTGGGAAATGCACTAACTGCTGTGCAAATGTTAATGGTGTTCTGAGGAACGCACCAAAGCGACTGAGAAAAACTGTAAGTTGTTAAATGGGAGGGACTGAAAGCAATCAGCTCAACATGTCAGACAGCAGGGAGCTTATTGAAATTTAGCAACATATTTTTAAACTTAGAAAAGAGCTATCCCAACACATTAGGTCAGCTCACCCCATCCACATTTTTTTGGGAAGGTCACTTTGTTCTTTAACTATATATATATATATATATATATATATATATATATATATATATATATATATATATATATATATATATAGATAGATAGATGGGATTATATATACATAATTCCAGTGGCCTTTTTGAGGTTAGCTCAACTGTTTTGTTTTGTTTTGTTTTTCTTAGTGTTTTTTTTCTTAGTGTTCAGAATATCTTTGTTGGTAATTAAAAATTATAATTACCACTTATACATGCAGACATTTGAAGTTGCTGGCTGGCATTAACATATGAAGTTTTAACTCTGAGATCTTATTCATCATTAGCTTACCTCACAGATGTAAATGCCACAAAAGAGCTCCATAAACACAGAAAAGAGCACACATGACAGATTTATGCTGCACAGCCTCCTCCCACCCCCCACAGTGCAGTGGAAGTAGTTAAAGCCACCCTGTGCCCTGTGCAGACAGATCTAAGCATCAGATTCTCAGTTTTTCATTTGATGTGGTTTCTGGATGAGTGAGCCACACGACGACATGCAGAGAGTTGATATGCAGCTCACTCTGAGGAGGATAATCGTCATGCAGATCTGGCTGCAGAAATCCGCAAAGAAGCCTGTTGGGCTCTAAGAGTGTGTGATTACCATGCAGACCTAGTAACCAGAGTCAGAGAAGAGGTCGTGTGGCTGTGGGGCAGCTCCTGAGTGGGTGAGAACATATCCACAGCCCTGAGAAGTCTGTGTTTCCTGTCCACTATTAAAATTATATGAGCGCTCCTCTGTCTGAAGATTTCTGCACGCAGCCGCTTAATGAAAACCAAACAAATGCGGAAATATTTCTATTAAAGTTGAGCAGACTGACAGACGGCCAACTTCATTAGAAGAAACTATTAGCATTCATAGAAGAGGAGATGTTAATAATGACTTTGTGCGAGTCAGTGGAGCTGGAGACTGAACCTTCATGGTTGGAGGAATCAGAGGTAATGACATGAAGGAAATATCTGCTAGAGATCTACCAATTATGACCCTTTTTAGCTGTAAACAAATCGTTGGGGGACTCTTTAATTTCTCACAAATATTTAAATCTAATCAAGTGTGTGATTCCAAAATTTTATTTTTTCTTCATTTAATTTCAAAGTGCAACTAGTGGGACAAAGAAACGTGTGTTATTCACACTGCAGGGTTTTTCATCCCTTAAATGTAGTTTAAAGTTGACCTATAGTATGTGTGTTTTTCTTTTTTTTATGTCATATGCTGTCAAAAGTGCTGAAAGCTCATTGTAGACATGGCTGGCGCTCCAAATAATAAGGTTGGCCAATGTAATTATTTCCTGTGAGCTGCAGACTCTTCAAACATTGAAATTCAAACACTAAATTTAAACACGTGTCACTGGAATCCTTAAAATTTAAAACCTACTCAACAGAAACTTACATGTCAGTTCAAAAATTAGCTTCTAATTGTAACACTGATTTTAAGGGATTTAGTCCTACAATAACAATATTGTTTTGTTTGTTATTTTTTAATTTCAGTAAGTAAATTATTTACTAATGTGAGATTTATTTCTGTTTACTTCTGTTTCTGTTCATAAATACACACTACATATCTTCCACCAATTTGTGTTTTTACAGTGATGTGGAAAAAGTATTTGGCCCTGTCTTGAATTTTCTATTTGTTATGCTTATATGTTTCAAACAAATTAGAATATTATGCAAAGATAACATGCAGTTTTTTAAATGATGATTTCATTTATTAAAGGCACAATGCTATCCAGACCTACCTGACCCTGTGTGAAACCTTCACTGCCCTCTAAACCTTATAATTGGTTGTGTTACTCTTCTCTTACTTCTCTTTCGCTTACTCTTGTCAATCTTCTTTGTAGTGTTGTTTTACTTCAGTCACACTGGAGGCCATTCAAGCATGAACAGCCTGTATAAGTTCATGCCACAGCATCTCAGATGGATTTTAATCCAGACTTCGGTTACAGGAAACACTTAGAAACACTAAGTTTCAGGGTGTGAACTGATGGCCAGAAGCAGACTTCACAGTTCCATCAATTATGGCAAGTCGTCCAGGTCCTGAAGCAGCAAAGGAGTCCCAGACCATCACACTACCACCACCATGTTTGACTGTTGGTAAGATATCCTTTTAATTAAATGCGGTGCAAGATTTATGCTAGATGTAAAAGGACTTCATCAAGCTGTATATGTAATAATAGACGAGGCATTGCGTTGGAGGCATGTCTGTAGGCCACCACTGTTCCAAGAATTTGGAGAGACAAGGAATCACTTACATTCACATCCAAATAATTAAAATGACAAAACAAGACTTTATTTTTGGTGTTTGCTAAATGAGAGTGAGGAAATAATGCACAAGGTTTTTAAATTCTTTGCAAAGAGGCAAAACTGTCTTATCAGAGCTCACACAAATGATTTTTCTGAATGATATGCACCATCTTCTTTGGAAATTGCACCATTCTTGCTAAAATGGTAATGAGTTGTTTGTACAAATATGAAAAGCAATTTCAGAACTCCTGCACTGATGAATGCAACAATGCAACAACAACAACAAATCCTTGTATCCTATTCTGCCTCTTCCTTCCTCAGCACCCCCTCACCCTAAATCCCTTTCTTAGCCAGGAATATTTGATCGGGATTATTTTCCAAGTGATTTTTTCCCTCTGATTTTCCCTCCTGTTTACATTTTGTTAAGGCTGTACAATTTTTTAATACACTTATCTGAACAATAGCTTGGCTTAGCCCATCAAATACACCTGTACTGGAGTCAGATCCTAGAGCTTATTAAATTGTTTGTATTTCTGATACTGATTTTTTTTTGTTTGTTTGTTTTAGTTTTTTGATGGGCAAGCCAAAACACACTTTAGAATTTAATATGCTGTTATGATGTGGCTATACTATGATTCTCAGGGCCCTGTTGAGATTGTGGACACCGGGCTGAAATCGTGACATTTTGTTTTTGACACAGCCATTGTAAGTGCTGAGTCTATCTGTCACCCTTTCACCATCTCATGTTTTGTGTAAACCACCTGGCCAGGGTTTTGGCTGTGCATACGCCATCCTCTGCGAGAATAACAATAGCCTAGGGGCTAGAATCCGGTGTCTATTGTCCTGATGTTGTGGACGGCAGCTCAGCCGGCGTTTATCATTTTCTATGCAGCGAGCGGCCGAGCAGATATTAGCTTGGCCTTATCAGCAGGCACCACAAAGGGCTGAGGGTGAAGTGGAGCGGATGCTGAGAGGGGACACAAAGCTCCTCGGGGAGGCGGCTAATGATTGTCCCCGTTGACAGAGCCTGACACTGGGCCTGGGGCGCAGCCACAACAGCCTCTCTGCGGAGGAACCGCCAGGAACAGTTACTGTGTAATTTCAATGTTAGCAGCAAAATCTCATCAAGAAAATCCCGGGTACATAAAATCTGTGACATCAGAATGGTTAATTATAATTCAGAGTTGAAGCAGCTGGTTGTTTGGAAAACAAGACTAATAACTACAAGGTCACTGGATCAGATTGAGTGGGGGAGCTATGAGATGCAGACATGAATTATTTCTACTGCTTCATATTGAATGGACTGAAGTGAGTTTGAATATGTGCAGTTTTTCTCTGAGGTTGCAATCAAATACCTGAAAACATCCTTCCTATTTGTTTGGGAGTTTTATCCGTTTTCCTTGAACTCAATGAAGTCAAGGAAATATGAGCAGGAGAATTCATAAGGACTTTGGAAAACAGAACCAAACATCACTTTCAGAAGGCTCCTTAATAATACAGTATCAGACGTTGCTGCTATGGGTCTACTATAGTGAAACTACACTGGCCTGAAAATGACCAACCAAAAGTTCATCCTAGATTATTTGCACCGTCTGTTATTACTGTGATGTTTTATGCTGGCTGAACCAACATGCACAACCTGTTGAAAATTATCCCTTTATTACCAAAGGATGGAACTGGTGACCAAACACTAATAACACCTAATGTACCAAATAAGGGCATAAGCAATGCAAACTGACTGACTGACCAACCCACACATCTAATCCCTCAAACTAGAAAACAACATTATAACAGGATTAAATAGATAGAGTAAATAAATTACTAAATAAAATAGAGGTGCATTCAGAGTTCAACTGTGGGTTTAGCAAACTGTTTAAAACATATCAGCAGGTTATTGTTTGGTATGGTCATGCAAGCAATAATTTAGACTATCCAGTCACGCTTTTGTGGACATCACAGTGAATTGTGTGATCACTATTTCCTTTCCTTATTTAAAGGATGATACATCATTTCTTAAAGTGCATTTCTTTAACATTTGGAGAATTTGACCAGCTCTTATTTTCCTTCCTTTCCTGGGTCCTGTCACTGTGTTAGGAACCTTCCAAAGCTAAATTAACTATCCTGTCACCACCATCCAGTCCTGCTTTTGTTTCCTGCATTTCACCCCATCAACACCAGATATCTCCAGTCTTCCCAATCACCTGTTTGCACACAACCACCTGATAGGTTGCCAGTCCTCCCAGTCAGCTTATCTGCGGCCCCCCTCCCCACTTGGCTTCCTCTGTGCATATTCTGCAAATACATCCTTCCCAACTGGCTGGGTTTTCTGTAAGTGTTGTGCCATTATGTTCCACCGTGTTTATGTCTATATCCAAGTTTTGGGCATGTTTTGAATATATGAACTCATTTTTGGTTGCTTCTCGTATTTTTCCCTGCCATGGAGGTTATATGATTAGCTTGGTTTGACTGTTTGCAAGATTGACTGATCCAAGAAAGCTGGGTCAGTCATCAAAGCAAAGAAAGCTGCTCAGTCCCTAATAAACCGTCTCCTTCCTCAAGAAGCTGTTTTAAAGGGGATTAAACCCACAGGGTCGGCCTTCTATAGAGGTCTGGAGATGAATCAGAAAGGGATTAAAATCAGACAGCAGGTAACAATGACACAATAATTATATTCATTTATGACTATCTTGAATGATGAAGAAAATAATCAAAGCTAACCCTGTCAATGGTAACATTATGAAGCTGGCACTGTACCTTGTCCCTTCATCCCAGCCTGTACCTGGGGCCAACACACTATCTCCCCTGACTGATCTATTATAAATAATTGTGGCAGCATGATTATTCTGAGCATTACAGATTTTATTACATGATTCTGGGTTTTTTTTTTTCAGCGTTAAAAAAATTGCCAAAAAATATCATATTACACCTCCCTTAAAAAATGTTGCTGGTCTGTCTCGCTAACATAAAATCATAGATGACTTTAAACTTCTTGAACCTGAATAATCAAAAACCACAGTTGATGCTATTCAGACTTGCCGAGGCTCACTCCTCCTTTAATGGTGATGTTGTTGTTGTATTCCTTTTACTGTTTTGGTGCTTGCTGTTTTCAAATGTGCTTATAAATAGCTCAAACTTCATAATTTTACATTATACAAATGGTGCCTGTTGATTTTTATACAATATGTACCAACCTTACCAAATATATGCTTAAAGACATTCATAGTGGTTCTTCTCATATGAATGTTGTTGGTCTTATAGATAAACTGACTGTTGTTCTGCTAACTTTTAAAAGTGATAAACTTCCTGTCACCAAGTGTCATCAACTGTTTTGGTGTCTGGCAGGTCTTTATATGCACCAGTCTGTTTCTCCAGCTGAACTCTGTATGATATGATATTTTTGGCCTAAACCTCCACAAATGCAGCTCCTCGTTTCTGTCTTGTCGGTCCTGACCTTTTGATCTTTGTCTTCAACGAAGACCATTAGAGTCTATAACCTTTAAAACCCTCTCATTATTTTGTATTTCTCTTCCATGTTTTTCCGTCTCCGCATGTCACAGCGGCGTTTTTTTTTACCACAAAAATGTACAAAAAGTGTAAATTTGGCTGAATTCAGGAGACTTTAGCTCCTAAGTAAGAGGCACTTTGTTGAAGGCTGGATTAACCTACACGGTTTGTTGCCGGATTTAAAGTGCTATGTTTTTCTTTTTCTTCTGCACCTGCAGTGACAGCTGTAAGAACTTCAAGCAAATTTTCATCTACTTTTTTTCATTGTCCACATAAATCAGAAAGCAGAAAACATTGCAAAGAAGTTTTTTAGACTTTGCAACGCTGGGAAACAAAACCTCGATACAGGTTTTTATCCTGGATACAGACACAGATAAAATGACATGGACTTTGTGTCAAGTAAAGGCGTGTGACTTAAACAGACAAAATTGGGGAAACAAAATTATCAGTTACCTTCATCAGAACTGTGTACCGTAATGAGGACACTGTAAGTGCCATATATCTTTTTTTTGTGAAGGACTGCTGTTTTAATAATATCATCATAATATCATCTTCTTGTCATCTTCTTCACACACACACACACACACACACACACACACACACACACACACACCCTCTCACATCATCCATATGTGACTGAGACAGGACTCTCTTCTAGAAACTCTAAACCCACCGGCACAATGTACATTTCAAATGCCTTTAATTTTAAATATGTTCATATTGTCTATTTTGTAAAATAGTCAGATAGTCTATTCTTATTTAATTCACTTAATGTACAGAATTCACCTGCTTGCTGCATACATGCTACTACTGCATGTTCACCTAATGTATATATTATATATAATGTTCTTCCTCTCGTGTCAGGTTACATTTCACTGTGTGTTATACTTGTATAACTATGCATGTGACGAATAAAGAACCTTGAACCTTGTTTAGTATAATAGTTGTAGCAGTCAGTAAGCATTTCTTTTTGTGCTAAATCTGGCTGAAATCCCAGCTATTCTCTAGTAATGAAATATCCCCAGTGAAAAAAAAAATTCAAATTGGTGATACTGTATTTATTTTGGGTTTTTTTAGCCAAACATGTTTATGCAGTAATTTGAAATAAAATGCTCATTATGCAAAACTGTCTGTATCACATGAAAATGAGTCTCAACCTTATTAGACATTTATAAGCTACAGTTAGATGTGATTAAAAAAAAATACAAGTCTGTGTTTCTGTGTGTATATTTCAAACTCCTGTCTATGTTTAACACTACCACACGTCTCATGTCGATTCCCTTTTGTTTTCTCTCTCTTTTCATTGTTATATGCAACATAATCAGGGCATCCGTGTAAGGTCTTTAGTAGTAGTGCACAGATAATGTGCAATATATTTAATGTGTATTACACATAGAAATTCTGAAGCATTTAAACAGTTCTAATTTTATTGAAATAAAATCTCATAAATACCAGTTTCTGGTTTTATAAACTGTTTATCTAACTCAGTTTGCTCTGAGGCTGAAGTCTACATCAGCCTCAGAGCAAACTGACTCTGGGAAAGAGGTACGGTACACTCTAGATGCCAGTCCGCCACAGGACTAATACAGGGAGGCAGCTGCTCTCGCTCAAATCCACACCTACGTCTCGCATATTTTTGGGCTGTGTGACGAAACCAGAGGAGAAAACCCACGCTGGCTGGAAGGATTATATTTTCATACTGAGAAAAAATTATTAATAATAATTACTTATTGATTTCTGACAGAAGGATAGCAGCGTGAGTGAGAGGAATGGTTTACAAGATGGTAGTGAGACCTGCTATGAAGACTGGCACTAATTAAAAGACAGGAGGGTGAGCTGGAGGTGGCAGAGTTGGAGATGTTAAAGCCTTCACAAAAGACAAGATTAGAATTGAATACATGAGAGGGAAGCTCAGGTTAAGCATTTTGGAGACAAAGTTAGAGAGGCAAGGCTGAGATAGTTTGGACATGTGCAGAGAAGGGATTGTGGACATACTGACCATGTCACAGTCCTGGGTCTTAGTGTTTTGCGTTTTAGTTCATTTTGATGTTTATAGTATGTTAAGCTCATTAGATCTCCTATGTTCATTTGCTTATTAGTTCCCCCTCGTGTTTCCAACCCATGTTAAAGTCTCCCCTGCTCTTCATGTGTTTCACGTCTGTGTCTTACGTTGTCAAGTTCTGGTTGTCATGTCTGCGTCTCATTATGTTTCCTATTTTATTTGGAAGAGATCCTGTGCTTTTATATTATGGTTTATGTTTTGAGTCCTTTGATGTACTGTTTCTTGTTTCCCTAGATGGTTATCTTAGGTTTAGCTCTTTGGCTTTGTTATATGGCTTCCCTGTGTTCCATGTTATGTCTACTGTGATGTTTTGTACCACGTTTCAGGTTCCTATGTTCTGTCTCCCCAGTTGCTGTTAAGTTTGCGTGTTTTAGAATTCAGTCAGTGTGTTTCCTGTTTTACTTTGAAGGTCCATGCCTCATGTGAGTGTTTCTAGCGTTGCTTGTCTCGTCAGTCCTGATTTCTCCCAGCTGTGCCCTCCTTCTGTGTCTCATTCCCTCGTTATCCCTCTGTGTATTTAAGCCCTGTGTTTCTCTTTGTCAGTGTCGTAGTCTCCCTCATAGCTGTGTGATTTTTCCCCTGTGGCGCCTCGTGCTTTAGTCTCCCCAGTTTAAGTTTAGTACTGTTTTTGTGTTTCACTTTATGCCAGCATTAAAGCTGTGTTTTTGAGTTTACGTTTCGTCTCCGTGAGTTTGCGTTTGGGTCCTTCTCCTGCCTGCCACACAGCCGAAACATGACAGACCAAAGGTTGAAGATGGAGCTGTTTCTTCTTTTGTTGGTTATTTCCTTTGTAACATTTATATCTTTCAGAGGTCTCTGTATATCTGAGTATGTTATCCATCTCAGTAGTGTGTGTGTGTGCGTGTGCGCCCGCCCCCAAAAGACTATATTTTAAGTTCCTGCTCTGCAAATATTTTGATCTTTTCACATTCTTGTGACTGGTTTTTAGTTTACTTTTTGCAATCTGCCTGCCTCACAGTCAATTTGTGATCATTTGGCCTTTATTGCTGTTTATTGCTAAGCTTTTCAAAAAGACTGTAGACAAACCACATAAAGAATGTTCCTTTTTTGTGTCTGCTTGAAAAAGGTCAGGTCTTCTTGCACTTCTCTTGCCTACAGTGTGCAACAATGTTCTGTTTTGGCGTCTTTATTTTTTCTGTTATACCTGCTCTCTTTACAGCACATTTGTAAAAGAATTTACACTTTAAAGCTCTCAGATCCTTCTAAGTTAAGGATCTTGCGGAGATGTTTTGACCATTAAAAGGTAGATATCTGTCAGCTTTTTTCAACAGTGCGATAAACAGGTCCCTCTTGTGCCCTCTGATGAGATATGTCCCTAATATAATTGAAATCTTGCTAAATTATTTATCTGGGGCCTTAAGGTGATTTGGCTTTGACTTTGGATGCTCATGTGAAATCTCTGATACATTGTTCCAAGATTATTTGTCATGCCTTCATTCCTCCATTATTCACTTGTCTAAACAAAACCTCCTCGGATCATCTGCAGTTTGATCTGCTGCGATGCTTCTCACACGTCACACCGTTGCTGATTCTGTTGCAGTGCCACCCCATTAACTTCAGACTCCACTTTCAGAAGATTGTGGTTTTGACTTGTACAGCTTTGCATGGTCAAGCACCAACATATATCACAGAACTTTTACATCCAAGCATCGCCAGTGGGTTCCCTGAGGTCATGTGATCAAGGGCTACTGGCTGTGCATGATACAAGGCTGAAAATGAAAGGTGACAGAACTTTTGCAGCAGTGGCTCCCAGACTCTCCCCTACTGAGATTGAGAACTGTGGACTCAGTGGTGTCTTTTAAAAAGCAGCTAAAAACTCACTAAACCTGCTTTTGGTTAAGTCAGCTTACAGTTTTGTAAACTGGTAATGAAGAAAGTGGCTATGCCTTAAACAAAAACAAAAATGTGTTTTACATTTCAGCAGCCACCCTTTGTTATGGACCATTTACTGTATGACTAAAGTGGCATGTGCTTAAGAGGTTTCTTCTCAAGCTACAGTCCACTATTATTATTGTGATGTTTCTGAGCAGCATGCTGGGTGAATGTATAAAGCATGTTTTGTTGATAAATGTCATCACTCCCACTGTTACAGTACCTCCCCACCTGCAGCGAAGACAATTAGAATTCAGACTTAACATCTTATCTAATGACTACAATCCTCTCTGTAGGTGGCTGTGAGGAAAACATAACATAACACATAAGTGTGGGGTTCCTGACATGACAAGCAGTTGAAGCTTTTGAACCAGGCACCTGTAGGAGGCTGCACAGTGTGTCACTTGTTTGCTGTTGATGTGTGGAAATCTGTCTGATCTCTACATGTTGTTTCACACACATCTTCTTCCCTGGCAGTTGCAATGGGGTGTGTGACCGCTGTCAAACACTCCGAGGAGGTGTCGGCGTCTATGCATCCGCAGAGATATCGTCTCCTCTGAGCAATCAGTAATCGATTTTAGATCCTAAAACCAATCGGGGATTTGTGTTGAGTGAAACCTAAAACCTCGTGTAGAGGAAAGGCTTCAAAAATGAGCCTGCAGGCAGCATGATAGATATCTAATACATTCATTATGCATTTCTGAGAACAGATATCTTCCCTGTTGATCTGAAGGAACAGAGGAGTCAGAATGTGTTATCTGAGGGCATGAAAACAGCGGCAGAAAAAAAATCAAAAATGTTACCATCCTTTGAAACGTATATAAGATATTTCTTAGAGCTGAATAAAAGATTCCTTCTTATACCAGGATATTGCTAATAAAAGAATCCATTATCAAGGTTTAACCTTGGCCAGACAGAGAAGATCTCATCAGATTGATTTCTAAAGCTGCCATTTTACTGTCCACACATAAAAACAGGACTTTGTGCTTTGATACGATGTGTTTTGATTTTGGTTTTTTGTTGTAATTCTCCTTTGAAAATTGTGTTTGTTTTCTGCCTTTTGATGTTTGTCTGAACTGGGTCTTTAGATTTTAGATTTGATCAGATCCAAAAACCATACCAAAGCATGGGCTCTTTAAGCACACACACGCAAGTCAAATATTTTACACGTCCCTTTGAGTATCTGAGTGTGCTGAGACTAATGGATCGTGTTGCCGCTGCAGAGCACTGCAGAGATCTGTCTGCAAACTATTAGAGAGATCATTCCCTCTCTTCTTCACAGAGACTCAAAGAAGAAAAAACAGTGATAATGGGAAGACCAAAATTTGTTTAATTATGGGGGAACTAGACCTAGAAACATTAAAATAAAAAATACAATGTTGAGGCACGACTGCGGGGTTTTCAGGTCACATTTGAATAATTAATCCAGTTCTCAAACGTTTTCTGGCACGCCCCATTTCAGAAGCCAAGAAAAACTTCACTCCTTGCACAAAATTTTCCCATGATTAACACTGAAAAAGGATTCAAGTCAAACTTTAGTAAATTAACAGTAAATTATGTTTTAATCTCTTTTCCCCAATCCGCATACAGTCCGCCCCACAGTTTGATTAATGGATGAATAAATTACTCATCTTAGAGTAACTTTTCTGTTGATTTTGTGCAGATCTGCAAATACACTGAACTGCATTGGTGGTTCAGATTTGAATTCAGATTTTGTGGATGTGTAATCTGGTATGTGTGGTGTGATCCTGATCAAGGTTCTTGTTCAGGTGTTCCATAAATGTAAATATATATACATAAAAAAGAAACTGTGACCTCTGTGTGTTAACGCATCGTGTAGATACTGTATACTTTTAGTTTTCCAAAATAAACTCTAGGCCAGTCAAAGTTAAGATAAACATAAACTGATACGACTGTGATGATGTGAAAGCAATTTTAGTTTTTCCACTTTCTTTTATTCGGTGTGGTCGTTCTTTGTAGATTGGTAGATGTACATTTTATTGTTTTGTATTTGCTCATTTTTTATTTTTTTATTTGCATTCTTTTATTTTGAAAGCTGTTCAGTCACCTGTTAGGACCCAACAGGAGTTGGATTCGTGACAAAAGCGGACCAGCAAATCAAATTATATCACGGGAACTAGAAACAAATGAATTTAATTACATTTTGGGGGCCATGGCAGGGAGGTCAGGATGGGCTTGGTTTTTCATACACTTAAATGCTGTGAGAGTTGTGGGAGGAGACGGCCAAAAAGAGCATCCCAGTAATGGTGAGGCTAGTTTGACATTTTATCCTTTCTCCTCCGGTGTCTGGGAAATCATCCTGGTTTACCATCCTTCTTTCTTGCTGCAATCAAAAGTTCTTCTCTGTTTTCTTTCAATATTTAAAAGTTCTGAGGATCATTAAAAAGTTAAAATCATAGAAGCTTGTAGTATGTCATAGAGGAATGTTATGAAGATCACAGTCACATCAGTGACAAAACAAAACTTGTGTGATTGCACAACACCGCCCAAATAAACTGTTCAGCCACAACATTAAAACCACTGAAAGGTGTAAGAAACAAGAAAGATTTGATACCATCTAATGTTCTGCATGAGTTTCTGCAATGATGTGGAGCACTACATGTCAGGGTAGCATCTACACTGATGCCACTGCTGCAGGTCAAGTGTATCTAACGTCAAAGTCATCCCTGATAGCAATCATTCAAAGAACTTAACAAAATGGCCAAAGGCCCTGATCCAGATTTTAAACCTACCACATGTGAATCCTGCTGAGCATTCAGGACGCGCCTGAACAACCTCAGTTAAGGAAGCGCCCCCACAGGACCCAAAGCCAACATCCACTTCCTGGTGCCAGACATCACAGACCACCCTCAGCGGTACCTCGTGCACGCCCTGATGGATCAGAGATGTTTTGGCAGCACAGGAGGCAGCCACAGAGTGTCAGACACCTGCAGGTACCGCCGACACTTATCAACATTCCAGATGTTACAAGCATAAACGTATTTTTCTGTCCACGTGAACCAGCATGTTAAATATGGCACAGCCACTGCATCCCAAAGAGATTGCATCTGTAATGTAAAACTTTGGACTGAATTTCTTATCTAGAGTGACACGTCCAATATTGTTTGTTTGTTTTGCAAACAAAGTGTAAAATAAAACCAATAATAAACCCCTTGATCCACGCAAATACAGCCAGTCACGGTGTTGATGTAATCGGGGATTGAACAGTAACAAATGCAATATAAAAAGTATCATAAACACTTCAGCAAAAGGAGCAATAACACTGTATCAAACATTACCCCGATTCTGAAAGCAGCTGTGATGAGCATTGGCTTTTAGAGGTGCAACCAAAGGAGATCCAGATTTTCTTTCACGTGCAGGGCTGGATTACAGAGGTTTACTTTTGACCCATTAGTTCATAGCAGAGAGGCAGTTGAGCCAACCAGAGGGGGGCACTGGGACACTCAAGTGACATTCTGGTGTGACAAGAGGAGGGCTGCGGTTTGATATCAATTCACTGATTTTGCTTACAGTGAATCAGATCGGCTGACTGAATCTGAATCCTTTCATTAAAACAACAAACCTTGTTTAACCCGACCTGGTTTAGTGACCTGATTTTGTAAAATTGACTGGTGTTATGGAAACATCTATTTAAAAAAATAAATAAATACATCTTTCTTTGAAATACAGTGGATTGATTTATGATTTGACATCCAAGTGTGTATACCTTCATAGATTAGGATTTTTATGTAAAAGCACATTATATATAGACTAGTCATGTTCCACATGCTTGTGGACACAATTTTGCCTCTATACACCACTGCAGTGGAACTACATAATTCCAGCTATGATTTTTATTTAAAATCTTCAGACAATGAAATTTGTTTGTACAAAAATATAAGAATGAAAATACGGCAATAACTGACTGAAATCTAGAAGCTCATGGAAATTAACGAATGCTGTATTGTATCCTCAGGCCTTTACTCAAGCCATTTTCAGCTGCTGCATGTTTGCGCCTTAAGTTTTGTCTTCACTAACTAAAAAGCCTGGTCTGTTGCGTTAACATCAGTTGCCTTTGAACTTCTGCCTTTGGAATTCTGAGAATTCCAGTGAAAATGTCAACCTGGAATAAACAGAAGGTCTCTTATCTGTTTAATATTATCATGGACTAACAAGGGAACGGACCTCACATAAAACTTTTCAAATTACTATTATTAATCTCTGAAACTGGAGGACTATGTATAAAACTGGCTAAAAATCCTAAATAGCTACTGCAATACTTTTGTTCAACTTAAATTAAAGCTAAAAATCTGGACTTCAACTGCTTATTGATTCTTTGATTTAAAATCTGTGGTGCTGCACATGGGCAAAACTGCAAAAAAGGTCTTTGTCCAAATGTAAGTGTAGATTCCATCATCTTTAAGGGGATTTTAATTTCAGTTTTTCATATATTGTTTACGTTTTTGCACTCGTACCATTGCAAAGAAGTCCACAAAAAAAGCCAAAAAGGTAAACGTGCTTGTGTGCAGCACAATGAGAAGAAAGACAAAGAGGATCACAATGTTTCTTCATTTAAACCAAATCTGATCCACCTGAGGATTTCAGTGTTGCTCTCTGTCTTCAAGGTGAGACAATTATTCTTGTACTTTGTCATCATTATGGGAATATTTTTCCCTCCTCTGCTGCACGTCGCTGCCCTTCTGTTTGACATTTCTATTAGAAGTTACCGTGCAGGCTGACTCAGAGCTACTTCAGTCTAAATATTACATCAGATAGACTCTGAGAACACACCTCAGATAATCATATATACAGCGTGTCACTCAGATTTGACAGCTACATCTCATTAACAAGGCTTTTTGGACCAATAGGTTTGCATGTGCTAGAGTTGAAATCGAAATGGTCCGATAATAATATGGATTCGCTTGTTTAAAACCATTCTTACTTTTCTACTTGTTTAGCACATTTGTTCAGGGTTAGAAATGTTCCTCTGGTACATTATTTATTTATTTATTTATTTATTCAGCTTCTTAATTTTCTTGATTGATCCATAAGAGACAAAAAGTCTCGTTTTTTTTCCCCATCAACATGGGAGAGTCAGTAAACTTCATTCTGATTAAAGGAAATAAATAACTTTGAACTTTTTGAACCTACTCTTTCAGATTTGATACAACAGAAATGAAGCACACCAATGCTGTGTCGATCCAGAGGCCACATATATATCTGGTCGATGCATCTGTGAGATTCATATTTTTTGATTTCTCCAGTGCCTTTACTACAATCCTTCAATGGTCTTGTGTTTTTGGAGTATCTCTCCTGCCGACCACAATATGTGCATCTGCAGAAAAGTGTCTCTAACACAGTCCTGAGTGTACCATATACCTTGTCTACGGCAGGCTTCAGACATCAGCACAACAGTGACACTTTGTTCCTGAAACTTTTTGACGACACAGCAGTTGAGCACGAAGAGAAAAGAGGAACAGTTTTGGACCTCTTCATCATAATGTCACAAAAACCATTGTAGAGTACACTAGGGGTGGGAGAGGGAGCCAATCAACACCAATAACTATAAGGAGCACTGAGATGGAAGTGGTCTTCAACCACAGATACCCTGGTGTGCAGCCCAACAGTAAGTTGGACTGGAATAGCCATATACAGGCGATGTACAGTAAGGAAGAAAGATTAGATTAGATTAGATAGAACTTTATTAATCCCTCGGGTGGGTTCCTCTGGGAAATTCGATTTCCAAAAAAGCACAGCACCGACAGAAGTTACATTATTTCCTTACTTTATTTCCTAACGAGCCTAAGGTCATTTAACATATGATGTTATCACATCATATAATCCTATGTTTTGAGCACCATACCTTTTTTCTTGTGACCTGAGAAACTTGCCTGAAAGCTGAAGACACACTGGGCAAACCATTTTTGTTCTGTCATTTTCAAAAGAGTTTATTATTGCCTGAGTTAGAAATATCAAGCGGACTCCCCATGAGGAAAGAATGGACTTCTCTACTGAACAATCTGAGGCTGCTGCTGTTGTAGTTATTGCTCTTTGATATGATGGAGGTGCAAGAAGGTTGCTTTATTTTCTACAAACTGTTCCTTTGCCTCCCACATAGACGGTGAGGTAAAACTGAAGCACATTGTTGGGCTACTATAATAAGAGATAGCATTAAAGTGGCCCCTGGAGACCCATCATCATTATTGTTTTCCACATACATAGGTGCATTATAGTGCCCATAATGAACTGATGCTCTCTCAGCTCCACTGCATTCACATTGTGGATTTTGCTGTTTCAGAGAGTTTGCACTAATTTTTAACTGTCCCGTGTTGGTTTTGGGGTACAAAAAACCGTATTAATAGTGATAATGTATGTGGAATATAGTAAAAAATAAATGAATGAAGCTCCTGGTTTTTTTTGTTTGTTTGTTTGTTTTTTGGGTTTTTTTTTTTTACTTCTATCATTCATTTGATCCAGGGAGTGACTCACAGCCCCGTCTGGCCTGCAGAGGGCAGCCTAAAGCTTTTCACCTCACAGGAAGGACGGGCGGACACGTGACATGCAACAGGAAGTAAATAAACTGCTTTCCCGCGCAGTTAAATTGGAACAGCAAGTCGTCTGCTTTCAAGGAGAATAAAACAAAATGGATGAGCTTTATTTGGATAATATTGACGAATACGTCAATGACCATAATAAAATAGTAAGTGCCTTCTTAATTCGCGGTATTTCATTTTGTGCGATGAGGTTTTCTGGCTGAGCTCTGGCTTCGACATGATTGGCTGCTGAACTCCGCTCAAAAAAACTGCCGTTTTAACTTTGTCTGGTTTTCACGATAATTTATGTGTATCCAGGGGCATTTTTATCAATTTTGGAGATGTTCAGGGGTCTTCGTGTTAATTCGGCTCTGCTATGATGTAGTAAATGGCAGTTGAATTGAAGAAAAGCTTATTTTTAGTTGACCAATTTCAGTTACTGCTGGAAACCGCCAAGTGCGTGACAAACACTGCTGTAGTAAAGACATTTCAAACACTGACATGAAGTCGATATTTATTTATATCTGATAAGTATTAGATATTTCCCAGCTCATGTAGCTTAATGGAAAGCAACAATAATCGGTACCTTAAAGAACAAAGACAATATTTGGATAATATTTATTATCCGTCATATAGTCTCTGTGTAAATACAAGTGTCCTGTGTGCTTTCTCTACACCAGGTAACCTATAAATGGCTGAGTCTCACTCTTGGAGTTCATGTCAACACAGCAAAACAGTAAGTGGTTACTTTGACATGCCAGGAACTAATAAAATAATATATGATACATTTTTACTATCTTCAAAATGTCTTGTTTGTCCAAGCAACAATCGCAAATTTACATTAATTAGGGTTTACTGTATTTAGCGCCAAAGAAGCACTACATTTGACAGTAACAGTCCAATGGAACGTCGCTTGAGTTTTTCTGCACTTGAGTTGCACCGTTTTTGTTGTGGTAGTGAGATGAAGACATGCGCACGTTTGCATGTTTTGGCATGTGTGTGCATGCAAAAAAAAAAAAAAAGGTGCTGTGTGTTTTCTTTAAAAAAAAAGATCATTAACACTTTGTGTCATTGGCTGATAAATACATAAATGCCATAAACACAGATTTACCTAGGAAATACATTTAAGTTGTGTCTTGTGTTCAGAATGCTCTACCATTACCTGGATCACAAGAGGAAGGAGAGTTCAGCTCAGCTGCATGCCACCTACCTTGTGTCAGGGAAATTTGTGGACAACGGTCAAACGGTGAGACCTGTTGTAGCATTTTTTGTGATTTCTTTTCTTTTCTTTTTTTTCTACATGCCCAAAGCTGCAGCTTTAATGATTTTTTTTACACTGTGTTTGCTTTTCAGAGTCACAAGGTGTCTGTTGTGAGAGAGGACCAGCTGGAAGGTGTGTAAATATTAATTCACATGACATCATTCGGTTGTGTTGCTCTGTAACAGCAAGGTTGGCTCGTTGTTTGATTCTAATTTCGAAAGTAATATCCTCAGTTCATAATCATCACCATCAATAAATAGTATGCTTTTATGTCAGTGAGTCTTGATTTTCTTTGTATTTTGTTTTATTTAATGACATATTTGTTGTAAATGAAGCAGCAGTGTGTCACGTTTGCCGTTTTCTTCTGCAGATTTCAAAGCCAAGATGAGCTTGGTAGTCAGCGTGCACGTCTACAGCGTCCAGAGAGCGTTGCTTAGAGACAGCGGCCCACTTTACGCTGTGGACTACGACGCTGTGAAAGACAATCTTAAAAACTGCAGCAGGTATGCTAATCATGGTGTTTTTTGATTTGCAGTGACCAGTCATCAGCATTTTTACACCATCTGTGTAAAGATTAGTTTAGCCACTATTAGAATGAAAACATAATTAATGCATAATGTTATTTATATTATTTAATAGTTATTTTTCTTTTGCTTTTCAGATACAGCGCAATCCACTGTGCCAGCGCAGTGCCCATGTCTTCTGTGGAGCTGCAGCAGGCGAGGGAAGTCCAGCAAGCTCCTACACCTGAGGCTGAAAACAAAAAGGCTGGCATGAATGGAGACACCAGCCCAGTTTTAAAATCATCCGCCAAGCCTCCAAAAGGCATCATGGGAATGTTTGCTAACAAATCTGCTCCTAAGAGTCAGGATAACACCAAAGAGATGAAGCCTGAAAAGAAAGAGGATGTACGACTTTGTCCTTGTGCTGCAGTCAGTTGCTCTTCAGGGTACTCGAGTTTTTGCTCTGTTTGTTTATAATTGTGTTTTTTGTATTTTAGATCGAAGCACCCAAAAGCAAACCAGTCGCAAAAGCCAATCCAGTGGCAAACTTCTTTGGGACTCAAACATTAAGTGAGTAATAAGTAAAGTATTGTGTGTCTGGTGTGCTTTATTAAAAGGGGGATTAAAATTCATATGTTCCGTTTAGACTGCTGTTATTTTGTTTTAGGTTTCTATTTTAACCTTGAAACTGTTGTGCTCATAGTTTGTTTTTATTATTATTATTAGTAGTAGTAGTAGTACTATTTTGCTCTTTATTTGACACACGATCTGCCTTTCAGAGCAGTTGTACAAATCACATCATTATATAAATGAATGTTGTCTTTGTCATGTTCTTATTTCACATAAACCTAGTAAAAGCATCATAATTGAATGTGTTCCTCACCATGGTGAAAAATAATCAGCGAGTGAGCCAACAAGTTTTAAAAAAAGTACCAAAGTGCTGCAGGTTGTAATCAGCAAAAACGGTTTTGTCTTGCATAGAGTGTAAGGTTTTGAATGTAGAGGCTGTAAAGCAGAAGCCACTTGTGAACACGATCCAGAAACCCTGCCATCTTCTCCGCCAAAGCTCATTTAAAATGGTCTGAGGCAAAGTGGAAACCTTTCTGGTTAAAAATAAAAATGTTACCGGTAAGTTTTACTTGGAAAACATGGATGCCACGTCACAACTTTTTTTGCTGCAGTGATCTGATGTTTTCAGTGTTTTGTTGTGAGTAATTGAGTTTGTATTTTAAATCAAGTTTCCACGTTTATCGATGTGCATGCTGTTTTGCGACATACAAAAGTAACCCAGAAAGATGAGCAGTAATTATTTGATTTGAATATGTTTACTGAATAATTGTTCTTTTTCACTACTTCAGAGAAGCCAGAGAAACCTGTGAAGGAGGAGGAAGCACCTCAGTCATCTTCCAGAGCAGCGCAGCAGCATGAAAGGTCAAAACCAGAGGAAAAGCAAGAAACCGTTGCTCCAGTGGAGCCACAAATAGACACAAAGAAAGACTCCAGAAGGTGTGTGCTGGTATTCATGTGGGAAATGTGACAAATTGAATTAAATATTCCTTTCAGTACATGAGGAAATAGTTTTCTAATCATGAAAAGAATCTGCTTTCCTCAATCAAGTCCCACTTCCCTGTCTCTAATTGTTACTTAGAAATGTAATTTCAAAAGTTATAAAGGGTGTTTATTTCTGGCTTTAATCTAATTTAAATTCTTTAATTCCCTTTTTTTTTTTTTTTTTTTTTTTTTTTTTTTTTTTTGATAGCAAAACTAAGCGGCTAGAAGATTCTGACGGTGAAGAGGAGAAGATGGAGAAGAAAAAGAGGAGGAGGATTAAGAAACCGGAGCCAGACAGCAGTGATGAAGACGGTTATACTTTTATTTTATATTATTCTCTTATTCTGATGTTTTCTATTTTGAAAACCTATTTATTTTAAAAGTGAACAAACAGTGATATAATTGGATTAAAGATATAAATGTATATTTTGTATTAGTTTTGCTGCTGTAGGCACACTAAAAGCAATTCCAAACATTGTAATTAATTGGATTGGCAAACGGCTTGTGAGGACAAAACTTTTATTTCAGTTCATTTCAGTCTTTGGGAAAAGAAGAACTTATAAAAGTAGACATTTCAAAATTGATAAGATAATCTGTTTTCCCCCTTCCAGTTATTCCAGACTCTCCACAGCCAGTCGTGACAAGAGAACCATCATCACAAAGTCCTAAAAAGGAGGTTGAACCCGATAGACATTCCCA
Source organism: Copadichromis virginalis (assembly GCF_057382275.1). Lineage (NCBI taxonomy): Eukaryota > Metazoa > Chordata > Actinopteri > Cichliformes > Cichlidae > Copadichromis > Copadichromis virginalis. The sequence goes on along the minus strand of NC_140635.1, from coordinate 8,374,751 downwards.
TGTAAGTGTTTGATACTCTAGTTTTGATATAACTGGAAACTTTGGTAGTCTTTCATTCATTTTTTAATGTATTTTTTTTTATGTATTTAACTCGGAGCATGCGTCTTGTTATTCTACAGCCGAGCAGTTCTGAAATGAAAATAAGGAAGAGAAGACGAGTCATGAAGTCTCATACCTTTCTGGACGATGATGGATGCATGGGTATGAAAAACATACAACAGTGAAAATCCAACCAGTGCAGATAATAATCAAACACTTTTAATGTATTTATATATAGTGCTACAGTATATGTGACTGTTTTTAAATAAAGAGGTCAGGGTCTGTACAAGTAATCGATATGAGACAAAAGCTCAGGGCTGGGAGATTTCCGCTGCTGTTGTTAGTCCTGTCTGCATATAAAGGATATTCCTTATATGCTTATACTCAGGCGCACAGTCGCTTCACTTGTTTATACTTGTTTATGAGGAATCTATACATCCAGGGAAGAGCAGTAATATTCTGTGAGAAATGTGTACAATGCTCAACTTAATGTTTTTTCTCTGAGAGATTTAATAGCTGCTTTTATATTTTTACAGGTCTGACTTTTATTATTATAATAAAATCTAATCTAACTATTATATTTAATATGATTTAATTATATTTAATATTAATCTAAATCTACAAGCTAAGTTACTAAATCTTTTAGGTAAATCTATTTGAGTGCACCCCATCCATTACATTAACTCATCAATGCATGCAGCAGGCTTCAGTTCAACACTGAGATGACGGTTGTCAACCTGCAGCAAGCTGTGCAATTTAAAATCATAGATAACTAAGATCATAGTTTAGTATCATTTCTGCATACAGAGAGCTGTGTTTTATTTTGTTGAAGGTGGTAGATCAGAGCAAGCGCAAGGATCACTTTTTGTCCTTCACTCCACCTGAACTCTTTTTAACGGCAACGTGTCTTTGCTCTTTGACAGCATCATGTTCGCTGCTGCTGTTCCATCAGTCTTACCAAGAGAAACGCAGCAATCTAGGCTGAATCTGGCAGTGTCCTCTTGTCCACAGTAGATTGATTAGTTTGGTTGTTTTGTATGAATTTGTAACTCTGGGTTGTTTCTCATCCACAGTGACAGAAAAAGGCTACGTGAGTGAATCTTACTCTGAATCCGAAGATGATTTTAAACCCTCCAAACAAGCTTCAAGAGATCCCATTAAAGCAAAACCATCAAGTAGCAAAGAGGATGAGAAGAAAACTCAAAAGAAAGCATCAGCAAACTCAAATAAAGGAGCTAAACAAGCTTCCATAATGGGATTTTTCCAGAAGAAATAACAGATGGTGATGGATGCATTCACTAAGGACAAATGAGCACTGCTGTAGACTTCCTGTAATGAGACTGTGGCGTATCTGAAATCAGCTGAAACAAGTCAGAACACTTGACAAATGGACTTCAACACATGGACATTAAAAATTACATTTTAGTTTCTCTGTTTTATGAATACATGTCCAACTCAATAAACATTAAAAAATTAAATATGTGTTTTCACTTTCAGAAATGTAGAACCATCACAAGCCTGAAAATCTGAACACATTAACCAAACCACCACATTTTAATGGACCAATCCCGTCGTTTTTTTCTTCCTCTGTTCATGTCAAAGACTTCACCTATTGCTGCAGTAGCAAATTGAGTTGTTATTATTATGCCTCCCTTTTAATATATCATGTGACCAAACCAGGGAGCTACCAAAACCTCATCAGAAATGATCTCAAACAAAGGGTGGCTGTCAGGATGTCATTCTTACAGAAATCTGAAGAAAAGGCTTATGTATGGCAAATTACACAAGACCTGGACTGAAAATCAGTGGCTACAGGTCTTATGGAGTAATTCTTCCAAATTTGAGATTTTTGTTTCTAGTGAGTGGAGCTCAGGAGAGCGGTACGACAGTGAGTGTCTACAGCCATCTATAAAACAGGGTGGAGGCTCTGTCATGGTTCAGCCCATGGTGTGAGGAATCTTGATGAGCTGATGAAATTTAAACATTGAAAAGTAGAGTTCCAGAATAAAGGTGGTCGTATGAACTACAGACTTGCCAGCTGGTAACAAGTGCACCTAATAACTGCACCTATTTTGCATTTTCCTAATAATATAAAAAGAAATGAGGGACAGCTCATTACTTTTCCACAGTGCTATAGGCACATTGAAATGGGGGGGGGGGGGGGTCTTTAGCAGCTAGAATATATTACTTTACTGATCTTTATTTCAAGTTTTCCCTGATTTGTCTGCATTTTCTATGTGTATCCAAAAGATTTTTGGAAAGTTATTGAGTAAATTATTTGTCATCGTTTTTAAGTTAAGAACCTTAGATCTAGTTTACTGACCTTTTTTATTTCCCTCATTGTACGTCCTCGATTCTACTCCTCAGCTCCTCTCCTAATGGATGCTTCAGTAATTTTGTCAAATCACTGTTTAAAATCACTGTTTAAAATGAGCACCTTTCAGGCTCATTTTAAACCGATGTCAGTTAATATGACATTTGACACAACTGATCCTAAACTATTAAAACCACTACTTTTAATAAAACTTACTAATTAAGGTGCAACAAGTGTGACAAGAGTTAGTGCAAACAATGAAAAACAGAAAGGTTGATTATTCTAAATAGCTGTAACATGAGTCAAAACTGAAAAGGTAATTTTGGTTTCTTTAGTCCAGCTGTGCCACACCTCTGTTATCCCTTGAATGTAAAAGCACTTCTACACACCTGCACATCCTTGATCTCTTTAAGCAAGCTTCCCCTGTCCTCTTGACTCAGAGACTCAATGAAAATAACCTAGATGGGTTATATTCTTCTATTAAAAAATGATTATTAAAAAGTTTGAAAATACAACAACAACAATGGTCTGTCTTGTTTTTGCATTTGAATTTTATGTAATATTCAGCATGTGGAGTCACTTTTAGTTTCCATTAAGAAAATATATTAACATTTTCCTCAACGGGTTCCCAAAAAAATGAAAAGCCAAACATAAAAATGACAGTAAAAATACAAAAATTGTCTCAATGAAAAAGGAAATGTATGGATCCCTGGGATAAAATGATAAAAGATTTAAATAAATACCTCACCTCCAAAAATAAATGTCAGTAAAGATTAGACACATGAATCTGTCCAGTTACAAATTCAGTCACCTGCTTTGGTGCAAATGAAACTGGCAGCAGGCAACAAGACAGCCCTCAAAAAGAAGGAAATGTTTAATCCCTCCTGACTCATTTTTCTGCACTTTGCTTTGTGCTGCAGTGTTTTATGCTTCCTAATTAGAAAGACTGTTTTCCCTGAAGTTGGTCTGTCTGACTCTGTGTTACACTTTTGTGATCACAAGCAGTGCACATAAGTTATATAGAAAATATGGAAACAATGACGAAACTGAAACAGCAGTAAGAAAATAATCTGAGTAGATTCCACAAAAATCACAAGCATCTTAGACTTGACTAATATTAAATGAAAATAGTGGAGTCCTTAGAACTAGTTAGAAATTGTCAGCTATTGGACTGTTTCATGATGATCACAAAACTGAAGATCGAGATCAAAAGGTGGCAGCTTAGTGAGGACCAGTGACAGAACATTTAAAGGAATCAGATTCATACAAAATTCATACGAGACAAAGAAGCATTTGATATAAAATAAAATAAAGTAAAAACATATCTGTGATGGTTTAGGAGTGCTAGCTGATGCTAGTAGGTGCAAACTGAAGAGTTTAATGTTTTTGAGGCTCTTGAAGATATGCAACAAAGCATAAAAATAAATAAAATCTAGACTAAAATTGTAAACCCAGAAAAAAGAAAAAATATGCATACAAGATCTATTTTACTTGGCCATCTGCCCTTGTAGCATTTGGCTGAATAATCAGTTGATTAATTGGTAATGTGATTTTACAGGTTACATTAAGCTGTCACTGGTTAAGTCATCATTTCAGCAGCTGTTCCCTCCTGTCCCATTGGTCTCCTCTGCCAGGGCAGATGTTCAGTGGGGTGACGAAGAAAAGACAAACTCTGGAATGACTAGCTAGATATTTTGGCACCCAGGTGAAGTATAAGTAACTTAAAGTTATCATGATCTTGCAGATCACCGACTGGGGGGTGATCATGGAATAAAATAAGTGTGTTGATCTATTTGGAAGATACAGCAGAAAAGCATCGGTATAACACTAACCTGTCTGAAGGTACCAGCTGTCAAACGCATCTGTTCAAATACCAACATTGGCAGCAAGAAAACAGAGCACAAAGTCCTGATCCATCATAGTGCTTACACCCACTCAGGGTAAATGTACAAGTCATTAATCTTGAGGTGCTGCTAATCAACACAGAGAGGATGGAGGGAAGATGAAAAGGTGAGGAGGTTGTGTTACCCACAGTTATTCATCACTGGAATGAATTATTGCTGAAAACCAGCCAAATACTGAAGCTCCATCAGGAAAATGTTTAATGAAGCTGCAGATGAAATAAGGACAAGGCTCATTATGTCTTCTATAACACGAGTGTCAAACATGAAGACTTGGGGCTGAAGAGCAGGTCATCTACTAATTAACAGGTTGGTGGTTTGATCCCTGGCTGCTCCAGTCTGCATGACAAATATCCTTGGACAAGAGTTGCATCCATCAGAGTGTGAATGTGTGTGAGTGTTAGATAGAAAGCACTTACATAGAAACAGAATAGAAAAAGATGCTTCTGTGTTGCAAGTTGCATAAAGTGCTTTGAGAGCTCGGGAAGAGTAGAAAAGTGCTAAATAAGAACATAAATAAGAACCCTTTTTAACTGCCCTCGGTCTTGTTCGTCCTGCTGGATAACATTGCAAAGTGACATAATTGTATTGTTAATATACTGCATAAATATTCCGGGTGTGGTGATGCAAAGCCAGCATTACACCAAAGGATTGAAAAAGCATTGAAAAGAAGTTAAAAAAGGTAAAAATATTGAGTTAGGCAAGTTGCCAGCTGTTACATATAGTTTTACTGGTAAAGGCTCCACCCCCCTGTGACCCTGAAATGGATAAATAGTTAAAAACAAATGGATGGATGTTTGGGCTCTACTCGTCCAACTCACTAGAGAATAAATTAGGCTGTCTGTGGTTTTTTTTTGAACTAAAATGAGTTTGACACAATCATACGTCTTTTTTCCACAGAGGAGATGACCCTCACTGGTCATTAGATAGAATTCAGGGCACTTTAGATTGGCTTCAATTTTTTAAGATCTAAAGGCTCCTTGTTTTGACTCACCAGTGCCAGAACAGGAAGGATGTACTTCTGAAAAAGTTTGAAGAAAATAATTGGTCATGTGGTCAATAAAATCCATAACAAGGTCATAAGTTAGACTCTGAGTTTAGACAATGTAAGCTAAAATGAGCCAGTGAGCTCGGTAAAGCGAGGGATTAGTGGCTGTAGAGGGGTTCGACAATTTTGTATGTCATATTTGTTGTGAGCAAATGGCTGTGATGGGGGTGGATTAATTTAGTGCAGCTGTATTCGAATACTCTACTTATATCCCACACTACAAACACTGCTGTGATATTTTGTCTCTCTGCGCAGGTGTGTCATATGGCCAGATCTAAGATGACTTGATTTAAATATATTTATGGTGAACAGTTTTCTGCTCTGTGAATTGTATCATGGAGATGGGGTGATATTTTCTCTCTCTGTCAGGGCCTACTATATAGCAAAGCCTAAAGGCAAGTTTGGGTTGCTGAAGCCGGAGTGATTACTGGCCTTCTACTTACAGGGTGGTGGGTCTTGGAGGACAACCACTGATCCCTGTTTAAGTGGTTGACATGTAAAATGAAGCTGACTTGGGACACTGGACTGTTTTGTCCCTTCATATTTTTGGTCATTGTACTAATAAATTATCTTTTAGAATTGTATTGGTTGTCATCTTTTGCCAACGGCTGCAATGGCTGGTCAGACCTAGAGTCTCTGTGTGTTACAGTAGTTTTTGCTAATTTGCTGAGGAATGATGGTAAATCTGAGCCCCAGACAGATGGTTTGGGGAATAAACAGTGTTATTTGTGAAGGCAACGGGTGAAGGTACCTAGAAAGAAGTTAATATGAAACAGTATTATTCCCCAAATTAAACTCCATTATCTAATTTTACCCATGTTTCACGTGTTCTCAGAGCTGGCCCAGAGCAGCTGAGAGCTGAATGAGAACAGCAGGTAGACGAGAGCCCAGACTTGGATTATACTATAGCTGAAGTCATGAAGTTTAATGATTTGCATGCCTGATTATCAAAATAAATGCTTACTTTGTCTGTGGAGGTTGGTTAAAGATTTTTGGGAACAGTAGCTGGGTGAGCCATATTTGGCTCTTACTGACAATTTGAGAACATCTAGGACTGCCTCCAGCTTGTAGTTATCATAACACCTCACTTCAAAGTTTAGGTCCTTCAATCTTTTCTCCAAATTGTAATGATCAGCTTTGGTTCCATTTCAGTCACGTAAGACTAACCTTTAAAGTTGACACAGTTTCTTGTATTGTGTAACTAATCCTTCTTGGTGTACTGGCCAACTAAACTGAAACTGTGAAACGTGAAAACAACATTTTAGTTAACTAAAATAAAAATAACAAAACAATATAATATTGCCAAATATCCTTATTTTTCTGTTAGTTTGGTTAAAAATACAATTTGCCTGAGGGATCGGTGGTTTATTGAGACTCTGGATGTCTACAAGACTGTGAGTCAACTGCTTTAACAATCTGTGTTTTTATTGTAGCTGTACTGTTTGTTGTTTTGTTTTTCTAAATCTCGCCTCTGACATATACCCTCCTTCACGTTTATAATTAAAAAGATGAAAACTATCGCTGAAACGACTAAAAATAAACTAAAAATAAACAGTTTTAATCAAGAAACTAAACAAGAAAACTCTGGAAACTAACTGAAATTAAACCGAATTAAAAATAAAGACAAAATAAGAATAAAAAATTATAATAATTAGAAAATACAAAACTATAGTAACTGTAACAGATCATACGGCACCTTTAGTGAAAAAGAGACACGTGGTACAAAAATAAGCTGTTTCCCATCAACAGAACAAACATTTTGTGCAAAAATTAAATATGTTTCTGCTGGTCCGCCATCCTCTGTCTTTTGTTTTGATTCCTTGTTCTTCTTCCACTGTTCATCTTGATGTCAAAGACTTCACCTGGTACAATAAGGGGCTGGCTATGCAAGCTCATTCATTTACCAATCAAATCACACTGGGGGATGTGTGACACGATCAGACTCACACCAGGCAGTAACGGGCATAGCTGCTGCATTGTTTGATAAGCACTTTGACCGCTGACCTGCTGACTAAATACTTTGTCTAACAGTATCACATACAACAGAACCTCAGTGAGAACTAAAAAAAAACTCTGCATAAAGATGTGAAAAACTATGATTCTCATATATATTTACAGTATACAGTGCAGAGTATATTGAAAACATCCATTTAATAATATAATCAACTGTGTGTGCACTCATTCAATGTTATTTTAATTAACTAAAACCATTTAGTTAGCTGACATCTGTAGATATCTAAATGCCTCCCATGTAAATCTTTGGCGAATGGGAGGCTCAAAGGCTACTTTAACTCTGCTGTCGAAAATCTAATTAGTTCACTTTAATTACACTTTTGGTATCATCAACATTTGCTGTTATTTCAGACAATACTGAAACCCTGTTTGCTTATCGTCAATATTTTTACTGTCTTTTAAATGTAATTTTCTAATTTACAAAGTTTATAAAATGCTAACAACATGAGTATGTAACTGGTTCTTTGTATAGACAGTGTGCTAAAACAAAAGACTTGAGACATGTCCAAAATGAACAACCATTAAAGTTTGTTTTCATTTAATTGTGAATTTATTAATAAATCATTGCTGATTACTACAAAGTCATGAGAGCTGAAAAGGTTTTTAACCTTAAGTTTTAAGTGAACTGGAAACACGGTCCCCGCAAAGGGCTTCAGCTTTACAGTTGTCGCGACTTAGTTTCATTCCCTCATTTTCTGTCTGCTTCACTGTCTCCTCAGCAGGACGACAAAGGATGGGCAAACGCTGGAACACAGAAAAGGACGACTGATTAGTTAATACATTGAAAACTTGGCTGTGATTATATATTAAGCCATTCAGCCATGACTGCGGTAGGTTTATGTGATTGATTATGTAAGGTGTGAGTCATGAGTTTCTGGCTCTCTTCCACAGCATGTCTTTCATCCTGTCTTCCTTCTCTCACCCGAACCAGTTGCAGCAGATGGCTCCGCCCCTCCCTGAGCCTGGTTCTGCCAGAGGTTTCTTCCTGTTAAAAGGGAGTTTTTCCTTCCCACTGTCGCCACAGTGCTTGCTCATAGGGGGTCATATGATTGTTGGGTTTTTTCTCTGTATGAATTATTGTACGGTCTACCTTACAATATAAAGCACCTTGAGGCGACTGTTGTTGTGATTTGGCACTATATAAATAAAACTGAATTCAATTCAATTCAACAGTAATAAAGTTAACTGTCTAAAAGTCTATAATAAACTGCTAGCATATAATCATAGTGTACAGCTGTACATACAACTAAAAGTTACCAGATTTTCAGAGCCATGCTTTTTTAAGATCAAGCCTGCATCTTTACCTCTACAAAATATTGCAGTTTTATAAACTCCCAGTGCATACCTGTGCTAATTTGTGATAGAGGAGGGTCGAACCATCATAACATGAAATAATGAAGATAAATATTTACATTTTTCTAATTCTCAAGCCATGAAAAATAGGACAAAAGACCATCACTGAAAGACGAGCCTATTTGTCAGCTTTGTAAAATTAAACAATATTAATGGGTTAACAAGTTTTGTTGAACTTGCCTTTGAACTAAGCCACGCAGTGTCACACCTGTGAATTACCATAGCTGGCTGGCTTTATTCTTTTAAATGTTATGTATTGATTCTACTAAACGAAGAAGAAAAAGGTCGGTGTTAACAGTGTGTGGCAAAATAGCAGGAGTATCTTCACTGAGCACTGACCTGTCTGAAGGTGCCTGGTGTTAAATACATCTGTACAGCTGCAAACAGTGGTACCATGAGAACAGACGACAGAGTCATGGCCCATCCTAGTGTGTACGCCCAGTCTGGGTAAACGTACGAGTTGTTAATCTTGAGGTGTTGATAATCAACGAGGTACAAGATGAAGGAAGACTGGAAAGGTTGGGTGAATCACAAAATAAAATTTAGATACATAGTTCTTACATGGTTATATCCCATAATTACAATAATTACTGAAAGAGATGATGGCAACGTTAAAATCAGTAATGAGGATTAGACTAGTGAATAATTGCCATCTCACTTTGATGCAGTTAAATTTCGAAACTGTAACAAACATAAATTGTGATCAACTTGTTAAAATGTATCACCACCTATCCATCCGTTATCAATGTTTTGGACTCACAAGTGTCAGCAGAGGAATGATGTATCTCCAGCACAGATTAAAGAAGGCAGATGGTTTCTGTCCTGCCATGTCCTGAATAATGTTGGAAAAACGATCAGCACCTGTTGGAAGTTCAGAGGTTCATGTAAAAATATGGTATAAACCCTTTTCTTATTTTGCGCCATTTATGGAAAGCAGTTAACACCATTTTAAAAGCTTTGGGTTTCCAGTCAACCATGGGGGCAGACAATTTTAGAAATGGAGAAAACTTGAAAGAGTGGTGGACCTTCCCAGGAGTGGACAGCCTACCAAAAGTACCCCAGGAGCACACTGGTGACTCATGGAAGGTCACAAAAAAGCCTAGAGCAACCTCTACAGGAGCCACACGTCTCAGTTAAGCTCAGTATTTATAATTCAACAGTAAGAAAGACACTGAGTAAAAATGTCATCCTACTTTGCTCAGTGTGGCTTTTACTCATTTTGTCTGAAAATCAAATAAATTATGTGCTGCATTTGGGTTTTACGTCTATTTTTCTACTTGGCTACTCACTCAGCATTTGACCATCTGTGACCATCTGCTCATTACGGTAATGTCTTCTATATGTAGTCAAATACTCACCAAAAATCCAGGCTATAGCCACACACTGACAAACAGCCATACAATCCTGACAAGCTCTGGTGCAACCGTAGTAATCAATAAGCTGGAATATGTAAATTCCTCCCTGGCGGAGAATGAGAAAGTGTTTTAATAATTAACAAAGCTTAGAAAAACAACCAGCATTTTAAGCATTTATTTGGTTATTTTTTACCTCGGTGACCATGGTCAGATGGATGAGAAAGAAGGCTGAACAGAAGATAAAGACAAAGATCTCATGCCTCACTGGAGCACGAAACAATGTCGGAAACAAGTCACTGATGGAGGTGATGACACTCTCTACTGTCACAAACTGGAGACAGGATTATGAGTGACTGTTTTCAGGTTTATATTCAACTGAACAGTTGTTAGTTAATAAACAGTCAGTACAACATTCCTACATGTGTGTCGACACTGAGCAGAATGAGCATCAGGAAAAAGCAGACGGTCCAGAACTGTGGCAAAGGCATCATCGCTGTAGCCTGAGGGTAAGCAATGAAGGCCAGACCTGGACCTGTGAATCACAGTTAAACAAGAACGAAGTCTATACTCACCATAAAACATTAATACAAAACCTTGTTCGAATTAATACTTGCTTTCAGAACTCTTTTGCTTCAAAATACATCAACAGAGCTGAAAGAGCCTAAAACCCTGACTTCACTCTGAATCTTTATATGCACAAGAAGTTATACCTGACTCAGCCACAGCATCCACAGTTACACCCTGTTTCTCTGCCATGAATCCCAGTACAGAGAAGACGACAAACCCAGCAACAAAACTGGTTCCGCTGTTCAGCAGACACAGCCAAAAGCAGTCTCTGGGGGGCAAAGTAAAGCAATCATAAAGTCTGTATTTTTTCATATAATTGGATATATAATAGTTAAACCTATTTTTAAATCCAATAAAGGTGACAATTCATGTAACTTGTACCTACTTATAACAGTTATTGTTGTAATCATTGTAGCTGCCCAGAACATTTAGAGTCCCCATCGTCAGGCTGTAGGAGAAGAATATTTGAGAGCTTGCCTCAATCCAGACCTGTAACAGAAAAATATATATATCAGATGCATGTACCAGAAAAGGCTGTATTCTATTTGAAATTGGTTTTTATGGGAATATTTATATGTTGGTTAGCTCAATTAAAGGTCCTACAGCAGAGTCCAAAAAAAGAAAACAGTAGAAATCAGTATTTTTAAATTAATGGTATTTATTCAAGTTTGTCATGCTGGCAACCACGATGGTGTACATGAAATTAAGTAAGCAATATACCTCAAGGTTAGCCAGCTGGTTCACATCTGGATACAGGTAGAAGTAAATTCCTTCCCATGCTCCTGGTAAAGTGAGCCCTCTAATGAGCAGTATTAGGAGTATCACATAGGGAAATGGGGCTGTGAAATAGGCTACCTGAAAAGAAAAAAAATAAGTTTATTTAAAATCTTGTGATACAAAAAAAGAGTTCAGCTTAAAGTTATCAAAATACTTCCAGTGACCTTTCCAGAAGATCTGACACCTTTCCAAATGCTGAAGTAACAGAACACCCAGCTGCCCAGTAAACAAAGAGCCAGCTCCCACCTCACACCGCCCATTTCCTCGATACCTGCAGACATACCCAGCATCCGACGCCTCAGAGAGGGAAAATTAGGAAAAACAAAAATCATGTTTTTAATTCATTTATAATTTGTTATGTTCAATTAAAGTAATTAGTGGATTTATACAGAAACTTGCAGCGATTGCATCAGAATTCAAATTTTACTCATGAGAGCTCTTTAAATTATAAGTGAATTGAACTCACTCCCAGAACTCGACTGCAGCAGAGGTGGCGTTGGTTAGATTTGCAGTCCCGTTAGATGAGTAAAGACCAAGACAGTTAGCTGGATTGGGGTGAGATAAGTAACTTATAACAACAATAATAGTAATACATTTTATTTATAGGCACCTTTCAAAAGCCTCAAGGTCACCTTACATTAGTACAGAAATTTAAAAACACACACACACACACCACTAAATGGGAATAAAATACACAACTAAAACCCCAAAACTAAAGCATAAAAAAATTCTAGAATTCTAACCACAGAGAAGAGATTTACAGTAATCAAGCCGAGATATGACAAGAGCATTGACAAGTATGGCAGTATTGTTTGAGTAAGTGAGAAATGAAAGCAGTTAATATTGCGAAGATGAAGGTAGGCCGACTGGGTGATATTGATATAGTGATATTGAATCCAAAGTATTCAGAATACGTTACTCTCATTGAGTAACATAACGGAATACGTTACAAAATACATTTTGGGGCATGTATTCTGTAATCTGTAGTGGAATACATTTCAAAAGTAACCTTCCCAACACTGGTGCTGTGGAGGAGATAGTACTATCAATGATGAAATCCAGACTCAGGAAGGTATGCAAAGGGAATTATCGGTAGATAATGAAAAACTGTTAGGTTTAGACAGAGTAGATGTTGTAACAATAAGAAAACATTCAGATTTATTACCATTAATTTCAAACAAACATTCAAAAACAGATGTGGGTGGGGGAGTGGCAGTGGGTTTGGAATACAAATAGAGGTGGGTGTCATCTGCATAACAGTGAAATTAAATGAAATTATTGCAGAAAGGCAGAGATAAACTGAATTAATCAACTGGATTGTGATCTGTGTATGCAGTTGCACAAACTGTGAACAACTGGAGAGGTATCAGGGAAACCAAGCAAGTGCCATATTGTTGATGCCAATAGAGGCTGATCTATAGAGTAGGATATGATGGGAGATTGTATCGAAAGCTGCATTAAGATCAAGGAGAATGAGAATAGTGATGAGTCTGGAATCACCTACAGGTAAAAGATCATTTGTAACTTTCACAAGAGCTGTTTCTACACTGGAAATTAACATAAACCAGATTGAAACTCTTCATTTAAATTATTTCCAGTAAGGCGTTTATGAACCAATAAACCAACTGTTCAATAATTTTGGAAAGGAAAGGCAGATTCTAAATTTTTAAATTGTTTGTGTCTGAACCATTTTTTCAGCACTGGAGTAAGTATTTCAGTTTTTAAAAGTGCTGGAACAGAACCAGAGATAAGGACGGAGTGTACAACATTAGTAATAAGTGGGCCAAGAGAGGGGAAGGAAAGTTTAACAAGATTGGAAGGCAGTGGATCAAGTTGACATGTCATTGACTTTACCTTACTAATAATGGAAGATATTTGAAATACTGAAGTAAGCTCAAAACTGGATAAAGAAAATGACAGTCGGGTAGGTGAAAAGGTGCAAGCAGAACACGTCCCTGCATTGCAGGAAGAAGGCAATTGTTGATGAATATTCATAATTTGGTATAAAAAAAGTCCATATATTTATTACAGAGTGCACCAGAATGTGTTAAAGCTGTCTGAATGTGGAAAACAAACTACATATATTTCCTTCAGCAGACTGAATAATATTAGTGTAGTAAGCAGATGTGGCCACAGTTGTTCCAAGAGAGTAACAACAGTAACTAACTAAACTAAACTGAATAAACTGAACATATATATATCTATTTCTATCTATCTATCTATCTATCTATCTATCTATATATATATATATATATATATATATATATATATATATATATATATATATATATATATATATATATATTCAGTTTATTCAGTTGATGTATATTTATAGTTAAAGAATATAATTTGTTTATGACTAAAATACATGTCTGTATGAATAATAAGTTTAGTTTCCCTGAAGAGATGCTCCAGGTGGAACAGGAAAACAATCAATTTAACCATTAATGTGAGGTAAACTGTTATATACTGCTATATACTACTATATATACTATACTACAGTAATATACTATGCTATACTACAGTAATAGCCTGATAGATAAAAGAAGATGATAGATAAAAATATACAAAGCTGAAAATGGAAAGACTGATTTTGTGTTTATACTGTTTTCTTATGAGTGTTCACATCTATTTCGGGGGGGATTATGTTGTGATTACAGTCATTTCTTGCGACTTACTTTTATATATTTACAAATCTAAAACTGTTGCTAATATCATGCCTTTTTTGCTGATTGAATGTTGCCTTACCTGTATTCCAGGTGTTCTCACAGCTGACCCATGGCAGCTGGGAGCTGAATGAAAACACGAGGTAGAAGAGAGCCCAGACTTGTATTAAAATGTAGCTAAAGTCATAAAGTTTCATTATGAAAGCTCCATATCCAATTCCTATGATGGAAATAAAAATGATGGTTAAAATGTTGTAATCTGTGGAGCTAATACAACATGAGCATTTAAAACTTCAAATATAATTTCTTATTTTCCCTGCTGATTTAATATTTTAACTGAGCAAATATACCTTGTGCCAGTGGACACAGTTTCCTCCAGCAGGTGATAAATCCTTCTTGAGTGTACTGACCTAATGAAGTCTCCATTAGGAACAATGGTATCCCACACACCACAGCTAAGAGACAATATGGCACCAGAAAGGCACCTGAGAATATTCAAACCAAGATGATTATGTAGCATCGAATGTGATCTTTTTTATGCTACTCGGCAATGATCCTTTTAACTCACCTCCACCATTCTTGTAGCAGAGATAAGGAAATCTCCACACGTTGCCCAGACCCACCACATTTCCTGCAATGACCAGAAGATATTCTGTTTTGTTGGCCCACCGTCCTCTGTCTCCAGCAGTGTTCTGACTTCGCTTTACTCTTCCTTTGTTCATCTCAAGGCGAAGGATTTCGCCTGTTGTGCAGTAGAGAGCTTTAAGTGTTTTGGTGTAGTTTCATTAAGTTATGAACAATATAAATTATTATAAGGCTTTGGGAATGCACGTGGCAGTTGACCGGTAACAGTCTCCGCAGCGTGCACTCCAATTACGCGCGATGACCGAAATCTGTGTAGTTATCTCAAAAACAAGATTTTAGTAAGTCATTTGGGTCACAGTAATTTGGCCAAGTGTGATGAAAGGGTTAATATTGGAATATTAACAGTCCTGTGTTTTGCATAATCGGAGTTACCAGATATGTGTTCCTGCGTTGGCAAAACGTCCTACCATATGTACTTGATGCACATTCCTGCTGTCACACAATTCCAGCATAAATTTAAATAGTTAGGACGGTTTGCCACTTAACTTTACCCATCAGCGTATGCTTCTAGCTCATATTCATAAAGGTAGGACGGTTTGCGACTTAACTTTATTTTAAAATCGGGTTTTAAAATAAAGTTGCGCAGAAACAACGGGTAGGATGGTTTGTCAGGACGGATTACCAGAACACCCCGGTCGGGTTTTTTGTCCCAGGCTAGGACAAAAAACCCGACCCCGGTCAGGTGTTTGTGCTGACAATCATCATATTTGATGATTGTCAGCACAAAAGAGGGAGAGAGAGGAACAGAGAGGGAGATGGAGAATGAGGACAGAACAGAGATGGAACAAGAGCAGGTGAGACACACATGTTAGTCAAATGGTTGTTTACCAAAAGTATCACCGTATCATAGGTACTCATGTATCTCGTACCTAGTGTTTCTTTTTAGGTTTGCTATTTTTCTAATTCTACATTTATTAAGTTATGCAGGCTTGTTTGCACAACAAGGCTAAATAATTATATAAACTTTTCTCAATCTAAATAGTGGACTTTGGTAGAATTAAAAAAACAAGTGTAGTGCAGGTATATGATGATTTTTAGTGCTACTATCATCTAGTTCTGATTCTGGTTCTGTCTTGGTTAAGTCCTCAGTAGTCCTGATTTTGAACTGTTGTAGTCCTGTTTTAATTCCGGATCAGTTTTGGGTCTGGTTGAATTGGGGTTTAGTCCTCGTGTCTTGATACAGCCCCGACTTTGTTCTGCCTTGCTGCTTAATTAAAAAACTAGTTTAAGGTGTCCTGCATGTGATATATATTTTTCCCTATATGAAGCCATTCTTTTTTTAACAAAACTGAAAACAGAGACTATTAATCTTTCAGTCATTTCTAACCGCCCCCCCCCCCCAAAAAAAAAAAAAAAAAAAAAAAATCCCACATGCATACTACCCTTTAGGGCTAAGCCCCAGGTGTTTCAAATGTCTGGCTCCGCCTCTGGTCCCAGCCCGCCCCAGTTTGCAGATATCTTGTGTGGAAAATTCACACATGAAATCTGTTGCTTTTTATGGAGTTTTCGCAGTGAAGAGAACTGAAACCGTTAAACAGCAGCCGAGACTGCAGTTAGATCCTTCAGCATCCTGCGCAAAGATCGCCTGCAAACCGATGATTGGAGATGTTCGGGAGGTTCGAAACTCGTCTCGCCTTTCTACACAACTTAATTAAATCTGATTGGATCTAGAACATGTTTATCTCCTTTTTATTCTTTGACGAAAGTGTGAAATTTCATCACAGCTTTTTGTCCTGCACTTTCAAAATAATTGCATTTTCAGTAACCAAACAACAATACACATAGATAACTGAAACAATAATGTCACATAAACAAAGACGAAAAAGACAGTTACGTCCTTTGAAATTAAAGGTTTGGCTTTAAGTCTGATTTGATTCTATTTTCAAGACTTGCGGACTTTTCGACCACTTACAGACACTTACAGGAGGAAGCTAACCATGTTTTTTTAATGCTTGCAGACCTTGATGACGGTGAAAACTGAAACTGGTTGAATTGAGGAGCCAAACCATGTCATTTCTATTTTTTATTTAGTTGTCGTCTTGTTTTCGTCAGGAAAAAAAGGCCGCTGACAAAACTAATATTGGTCAACAAAAGTAACACTGCTTTAAAGAAGGAGCGGACCCGGAGAAAACGCGAGTGTTCACAGGTATTTGTGAAAGAGTGAATGAACCAAAAACATTTGCAGTGACACTTCCCTTTGTTAGTGTTGTCAAAACTCACTCTCAACAACTCTCAAAATATCTTCAGACTGTTTCAAGGTGTTTTCATTATTAATTCTATCATTATTTATCATTACCCAAAAAGATGAACATCAGTCAAGCGATCTTTGAACATTGTAAAGATTTTTCTGAAAGGATTAATTAGCGTTGTGGATGTATTCGCTGCTGGGGGGAAAGGCACCTATTATAAATACAGACACGTGGAATATTAAACATAAGTTGGTTTTCACAAACACACACACACAAAGAAAATTAAATTTCCTGAACTTTGTAACATCCAAGTTCTCACCTGTTCGTTAAGTGATGAAGTATTGACCCTGATTTCAACTCCAAGCGTCTACTGCTGATGAATTAGGCTCTCCTCTTTTTAAATGCCTTTTGGTGGCCCGTGTTTGGGCTGGAAGTCCAACATTTGATCTTTAGAATGTTTTAAAGTATTAATTAACAGACAGTTCTGCCTGAATATGTATGTTTAAACTAGTCGCCCTCAGGTCTGCTTTCAGTGTGAACATTAAACTTAAGGTCACATATTTGTCAGAGTGACCTAACCAGGCAGAGACATAAACAATAACCTATTGTGGATGTGGATTGTAGATGTACTTCTGTACTTTTTCTGTCTTCTTCCTGTTTTTGATTTTCTAAATGTTTTTAAGGTGGTTTTAGAAACTAGTTATTAGGGGACTGGGTAGGTTGAGATTGTTCTGCCTCATGCAGCAGGTGAATCGGTGGGCGCAGTCTACCCTTTCCTGTGCTGCCTCTAAATACAAATAAGGCAACATTTTTCATGACTTACAGTATCCCGCATATCATTCCTTCCCTCTAACTCTCCCTCTTCACGCAGACCACTCCAGTTACTCTCCTGCAGCAGTTCCACTCCGCAAGCCTAATTTAGTCAGACGTGCTATGTTACTTTGTAAATAAACCTTTTAATACACTCATCACGTGTCCGAGTCTGCTTTCCGGGTAACCGTGAGCATTGCTTATGACAGAACGATCTGGTCAACCCATTGACCCCACGTGCCCAATACATTTACGTCAATGCGCAATTTCAAGCAACATGAAAAGTCCTAGGCACCGTGGTTCAGCAGCTCCGAGAAACCCACCAGTTATTTGAGCGCTTCGGTGAGTTCCTTCGATCCGCTCATGCAAAATTGTTCTCAACTCAGCGTTTCACGGAATCAAGCCAGAACCGAGGTCGTCGTTCTGCAGCAACCCGCCACTAAGCCCCGGGGCTCAGCCCTGTTCCCCGCCTCACTGGATCTGTTCGGGAGGAGTTGAGAGCTGGGCCGCTGTGTTCTCGTGTTGAAAGTTTTTATTAGTTCTGACAGAGCATTTAAAGACACATAATGAAGGCATGGAAGAAAGCTTAAAAAAGAATCCGATCTGGCAGCATACAATAAAAGCGCAAAGCAAGGAAAAAAGAAAAATACGCACATAAGATGGATTCTTTTCAGCGTTTGGCTGAATAATCTAATGGTTTATTGATTGAAAGATATAGCCAGAGGTGGGACCAAGTCATTGTTTTGCAAGTCTCAAGTAAGTCTCAAGTCTTTATCCTCAAGTCTCAAGTCAAGTCTCAAGTAATGTCAGGCAAGTCAGAGTCGAGTCTCAAGTCACTGGTGTAAAAGTCCGAGTCAAGTCACAAGTCTGAAACTTTGAATTTCAAGTCCTTTCGAGTCTTTAAAAAAAAAACGAAAAAAAGCATGTTGCAGTTATGCTAAATGTAAATATTAGACCATGTAATTTTTTAATCTGTGTTTTTCTCAACACATGACAAAATAGTGAACTTAGAAAATATACACAAATTGTGAAATTGCACCTCTTTAAAATGCAGCTCAATTAAACTTAGCTCCAAGAATAATTTTCACCGACAGTTCTGAGATAAGCTGCATGTTATTCTTGGATGCGGTTGTAGGACCGGCTTTGAAATCGCATGACAAAAATATCATACATATTAAAAAAAACTGAATCACCAACGTAGCCTGGAAAACATTTGCTAGTTAGATGAAGTCAGCTATCTCATCGTAGCATATTTATATGCATATTTATAATCATACGGTTCTTGGAGTGAGTGCACACACTCATGAAGTTTAGTAACTTCCGGTCACTGCAACAAGCCCAGGTACAGTTTACCGACGGATGGGTGCAGGACCTTGAAATGCACCGTGTAGAACGAAAGACCATCGTACGTATCATAAGTTTACCAGTCTCACAAATCGTCGTCATAAATACACATTCGTTAACCGTTTATTAATAGAACCTTTGAGATCAACGGTAATTAATTAGTAGTGGAAATAATTTCTGGTACCTGAAGGAAACGGTTTCCAGGGCCTAATCCGTGGATCGACTTCCTTCGAGGCGTGGACGTCTATCAGCAGAGAATGTACCTTCACCTATCAGCAGAGATTGTCCCTTAGTCTGTAACACAGTCAAATATATTCTCAAGTAATATTCAAGCATGCCATTCAGCGTGTTAGTACGAGCTCGGGAGCAGCTTGGGAGAACAAGAAAACAGACTGCTTTAGATTGTCTTCCCAAAGTGACTCAACTTTATTCACAAGTACAACAGTTTATATAGAGGGTAAAATTCATGAGACAGCAGATTTATCAGTTTAAACCAGTACAGACCAAGATAAGGCAGCGTCTTCCTGCCCTTGGGTGAAGAAGCATCCTTTGTGTAGTTTATCAGTTCAGCTACAATTGTGATTATCTCAGCGACATATTTTCAAGGCACAAAACGAAGAGTTCTTTCATTAGTGAAATCTGAAACAAACCATTTGGCCTTCAACAGGCGTCTAAAAGATTAAGAAACTAATGTAGCTGAGGGAGTGATCTCTGTGGTATTTCAACCTTGTACCAGCCTGTGATTCTCACACATCAATTCTTGGGTCAAAGAGAAAAATAACTAAAACAAAGGGGCCTTATTGAATGACAGAGTTTTCCTGTATAATGTCACTATAAAACAATATCCAGTAAATGCTCCTATGGTACTAAAATACCTAACAGTACCCATCACAGAAATGTAGCAGTGACAATAATATTGTATGCTGTAATCGTACTGGACAATTAGTGATACAAAAAACCTGTTTTATCCTGTGAATAAAAGTATATGTTTTTGTCAATGTACCATAATAACAGAAGCGAAACGCAATATTGTGTCAGGACAATTCACTATTTATGCACAATAAACAAAGGAGCATAGCGCGACCATTTCTGTTCAGCGCCAGACTTGCTTGTAACCTATATCACTAATTATGTTATGAAAATGACGTATTAACTACTAAAAAACACTGACCTTTGTGTAAATGCTTGGAGCAGACTAACCTGTGAGCTGGAGTGTTCTGGGACGTTATATTTGATCTTTGAATGGCTGCAATCCAGGCCACCCATCGCGTCTTTGTCACTTCGGAAACATGGCTCGAACAATTTCTCTTCAACGAGGTAATCCGATAACAACCGATCTCTTTACCCGTCGGCTTCCCATGGCTGTCATGCGACCGGCTATTGCAGTTACAACAGCTTCTTGACATTTTTGTGTTTCTTTTTATCGCTGTGTGACTGATTTCAATTGAAAGCCTGCGTGCGCTAGTACCGCTTGCCACGAGTTCCCAGAATCCTTTGCGGTTCTACCCGTGAATGACGTCACATTTTCAATCTCTATATAATATGCATGTTAAATTTTATATTTGGGGTAAAATATCAAGTCTTTTCAAGTAAACCGGTTCAAGTCCAATTCAAGTCCCAGGTCATTGGTGTAAAAGTCCAAGTCAAGTCACAAGTCTTAGAACATTTTTTCAAGTCAAGTCTAAAGTCATAAAATTAATGACTCGAGTCTGACTCGAGTCCAAGTCATGTGACTCGAGTCCACACCTCTGGATATAGCTAATGTGACTTTACAGGTAACATTAAAGACGGGAGGGGGAAGTCATCATATTTTCTGTCATCATACCACAGATGTTCAGCAGGGTAATAAAGGACAGACACGGCTGGAGTGAAGCGAGAGGAACGGACCACGTTGAGCTTAGACGGTGAGAGATCTGAAATAAATTATTATACAAACAAATCTGTCTAACTGCCTTCATTCGGTCCAAGAGAACATAGGATAAAGTCCTGCGCCATCATAGTGCTTACGCCTAGGCAGCGTAAATGTACAAGTTGTTTCTAATCAACCAGGTAGAAGATGGAGGCTCTCTGAAAAGGTGAGGATGTTATGCCAACCACAGTTATTCAGCAATTAAGTGTATCATTGCTGAATAACAGGGGGAATCTTGACTCCTAGTAAGAAAAAGTGTTTAATCAATCTGAAGTATTTAGTTTTAGAGACAAAAACGAAACCTTTACACCCCAAAAAGTTGATTCTGTTCATCTGGACGTTTTGGGAATTCCTTACCTGGATGATTGAACTTGCATCAACACATAAACTTTTACACCTTTCAGCTGTGATCTGTACATTTTAATGAGCATGCAATGACAGTAAACTCAGTAAGTGTTCTTCTTAAGACATGTTAAGGAGAAACTGTTACTGCCTGTTGCATATTTTGATAAGCACTTAGATTATACTTGCACAATCACACACTGGAAACGAAACAAAACTGTGCATGAAGTATAAAGCAAGTTTGCTATGACAAGAGAATATGCTGAGACTATTTTATGTTTGCATCTTATCTTACCACATTCAAAGAGGTACAGAAATATGAGTTCACAAAAAAATGATTCATTAAATCATAAAATGAATTCACAAAAACGTGGAGAAAAAAAAGGTCTTCAGCTTTACAAATGTCAACATTTTGTTTGACTGCTTATATTTCTATGCACGTCACTGGTTCTTCAGTTGGACAACAAAGTACGTGCAAACGCTAGAACACAGGAAAGGACTAGCGATTCGTGAATAAGTTTTTAAATTATAATAACACAGATAAATCAGTGCAGTGTGTTTTAAGCAAAATAGCACGAGTATCTTGACTCAGCACTGACCTGTTTGGAAGTGCCTGGTGTTAAATACATCTGTACAGCTGCGAATAGTGGTACCAAGAGAACAGAAGACAGAATCATGGTCCATCCTAGTGTGTACCCCCAGTCAGGGTAAACGTAGAAGTCATTCATCTAGAGGTGTTGGTAATCAGGAGGTACAAGATGAAGGAACACTACAAAACAAAATTCTTTATATGTGGTTGTTACCTGGTAATATGACATGATTATAGTACGTCATTCAGTGAAGTAATCAAGACGTCTCTAAAAGACAATAACAAGTCTTAGCCTAGTGAGTAATATCACCGTCACTTAAAGCCTTTAGACGCTGGACACTTAAAATTCACTCAAATATTTTGTGCGTTCAAAAATGAGTTAAAAAAATTTTGAACTCATTTTTAACACTGACTGTGCAATTTTGCAGGACGAATTTATGGCGTTTACTTTTTCAGAGTCAGATTTTTCTTATTTTTGCATGTCAATAAAGAGATCTCACCAATCAGACCTCTAGATCTGGCAAGAAGTAGGCATGTAGCGAAATAGTAAACCATTACTATTTTACACACAGCTAGAAGCTGCTCTGGGTCAATCACGCTGTTTGGAATTATTTCTTTGCCTTCACAGATGTGGTCCCAACTCTGCCAAAACGAGCTGACATCCTGAAATATGTACCGCAGCAGTCATGATGCAGCTTCAAATCCTGGATCAAACCATAATATTATTCCTGCTACTGCACTCTCTTGAGAATTGGATTAATAAGAATCTCAATTTAAGGAGCTTAGAACGAAAAACATCTGGACTAAAGAAGCACAGACGCTTTTATTTCCAAGCTGAGTACCTTCACAGACAAGAATCTCAATTTCTTCCTGCACTTGTTGAGAAACATGAGGAAAAGCTGGTTATGTCAGTAAATCTAAATTTTTTGGGCTCACAAGTGTCAGCAGAGAAATGATGCATTTCCAGCATAGATTAAAGAAGGCAGATGGTTTCTGTCCTACCATGTCCTGAATCATGTTGGAGAAGCATTCAGCACCTGTTGGAAGTTCAAAGGTTTATGTAAAGTTATAGTATGGAACCTTTTTTGAATTTGAACCATTTATGGAAAGCTTAAATTTATAAATCTGCAATTCCCTTATTAAACAACAGTAGTGGCAATGATGTTTAAATGAAGAATTCTGACCATTTTAGACAGTAATAATAATTTGATTGTATAGCACTTTTTAAAACAAACAGAATCACAAAGTGCTTCAGAATTTTGATCAAATCCAAACAACAAAAGCACATATCCCAGGATCTATACTGGGTCTGTGACCCAGCATTTTTGTGTGTTTTAGTTATATTCTTTGATTATTGTGATTCATGGGTTTTGGTATGCGGCGCTGTTTGTAAAGTGAAACATGCTGAAATTAACGGCAACATTTCTCCACATTTAGCTCAAAACCTTACAAAAACATGTTTTCTCGAGTCATTTTTTACAACATTTAGTAAAATATTTGCAACTTTTCATATTTAAAACACAATTTTAAATGTTAAATCTAAATATTAAATCTAAATATTATGTT
The DNA here is from genome assembly GCF_057382275.1 of Copadichromis virginalis. Lineage (NCBI taxonomy): Eukaryota > Metazoa > Chordata > Actinopteri > Cichliformes > Cichlidae > Copadichromis > Copadichromis virginalis. Next base: position 8,351,324 of record NC_140635.1, on the reverse strand, counting down.
TAATCACCTGAGAATATTCAAACCATGACACATGACATTAAAAATTATATTATATATTTAAATGACCACTTTTTCATGTAGTATCAAATATGTGATTTATTTTTATTTGTATGCTACTTAAGTCAATGATCCTTTTAATTCACCTCCACCATTCTTGTAGCAGAGATAATGAAATCTCCACATGTTGCCAAGATCCACCACATTTCCTGCAACGACCTGATTTTCTGTTTTGCTGGCCCACCGTCCTGTCTCCTCCAACAATGTTCTCACTTCCTTTTCCTCTTCCTTTGTTCATCTCAAGATTAAGGGCTTCATCTGTAGATAGTGTGCTGTTGAGAGCTTTAAGTGGTTTGACTTTATCTTCTTACATTATCAACAATGTAAATTCATGGGGGGGGGGGGGGGGGTGTCTTTCAGATGTTTTGGAAAGGGGGGAGAAGAGTCAAATTGACGAGTAAACAGGTAACAATCCACATAGGATCCACACGTCTGTTATTTCTCTGTGTGCTCTGTGTCTATCTGCAGTCTTCACCACACACTGAGACATACTCCAAATACTCACGCATAGCTTTTTTATAGTTATGGTTATAGATTCTCTCTCTTTGTTTCTACACTCCTATTTTAAATATGATTTTCTTAAATTAAATTTTTAAAAAAGAATTATGTTTCAACAAGCGTTTTTCTGCCAAGTGTTTAGACAGCAGCAGTAGGTATTGCATATTTAGACTTCAGAGAATTCTTTGGGTCACGATAATTTGGCAAATTGTTATAAAAAAATATGATGTGTGATCGACTTATATAATAAGTAGGGCTCGCCTAAAGAAAATTGACATTCATGTGGTTTGTATTATCAGATTGACCTGATAGTTCCGCTGACTTTAGTGTCTCAGTTTGCCCATTTTCTAACTACACCGAAGTAAAAAATCAATCACACACAGTCAGGCAACTTAAGTAACATTAGACAACCACACAAACTAAATTTGTGTGTTCAAATGATTCAAAAATAAAGTTGAGAGTCTTGTAAGTTGCAACAGTTTTACAGGCACATAAAGTATTCTCTTGAAGTTTGTAATACCCATTGTTCTTACCTGCTTGTTATGAAGTTGAAATTCTCCAAGCCTCTACTGTTGGTGACTGAAGTGCACTCTTTTTAAAAGTGTGCAATGCCCTGTTTATACTGGAAGACAAACATTTGAATTCCTAAGTAGTCTTAAATGATTGAAAAAAAAATACACTCTGTTCTGAACACATCACTCTCAGGCCTTCGATGATTTTAGTGTGAACATTAAACTTAAGGTCACATCTTTTTCAGAGTAACTTATTCAAACCACACAGGACACTAGGAATGACCAACCTCTTTGTGGATCAGGTTGCTGACACTTTCATGCACTTTCATTAGAAAGTTTGACCTATAGAAACAATCATATTTTGAAAACAAAGGTTTTAAACTGAGCTGAGGGCTCAGGTTTATTCATGACCTGGATGGGGGCTTGGGTGGCTTTTGGGTGGCGTTTTCCTGGTGGCTGCGGGCAGCAGAGCTTGGGAAGGGTCTGTGCTGGTGGACGTGGGTTACTGGCCAGGTAGCCTGTTGGCCACTGGTTGGGTCTGGGACAGGCTTGGGGGCTTGGGGATGCAGGGGTGCTTCTCCTCCAGGCAGGGGCTCCTGGTGGGCCTCGGGGGCTTGGGTCCTGGTTGGTGTGTGCATGGTAATATTTAATATATATAATTCTTCCTTCTTCATTTTCCAAAATGTAATCATTGGCTATGACCCTTGACATAGGGTGACAAAGCCTTCTCTGAAACAAACTCTGCTTTAATGTCCATCTATACATGAATAAGTGCTATAATGTATGACATAAACAATGTTGTATTCTGAAAACTAGTGACTGAGCCTATACTCTTAGTCGGAAAGTGTTTACTGACTCATAGGAGAGCAACATGTCAACCACAAATGCCAGAAAGGTTTACTAGTTTAAATGAATCACTCTCTAAGATGGTAAAATAACCAAGCTTATAGTTAGTTATTTTACCATCTTCACACACTCAGTCTTTGTACAAGAAAGTTATGTTTTCAAATTAATAGTACACAGTTTTATTGTGTAAAAAAAAAATAACGCATAGCCAAAGTAAAGTAAAAGAAGCATAGCAATAAGGGCACACATTTTTGGATCTGGCTACAGTTGCCGGTAATGAACAGCTGCACAAAGCCAGAAGTTGTCATGGTTTATCCATTACCAGCAGTCTAATGAAACTCCATGGTAGGGCAAGCTATAATTTCTGGGACACTGACTGTGGAGCTAACAACTCTTCCTTATTGTCTAAAATTGTAATTCCTCAAGTGTATAGTTTTATCAGTCTTTCTCAAATCTATTTAAATTCTTCTCCAAATCGGCCAGCTGTACAGCTTTTCTGATTTCTGTCAAACCACCATCACCAACACCACCTCTGCTGTTACTGAGTTCTGGGAGTACTTCCACATGTACTTTAACATTAATCAATAAACATGAAGTTTATTTAAAACAACAATAATAAATTAGCTTTATAGTAAAATCTAAAAAAAATAGTTTAATTCATAGCATTTACATTATAATGCCACGTCTCTTTCGATTTTTACATAAAGTTAATGACAAATTTATCCTGATAAAACCTGTACTGGCTATGTCTGCTTCATTTTATGAAAAAGCATCAGGTCCTCTGGAAAGGTTCCAGATCCATAAAAAATAGAGCTGTGGTACACAGCAGTGATTAGACTAATGAACATGAAACTAAAATATTGTCTTAATGTTTTCCTTTGAAAGTTGCATATTTCACAGCCACCTTTCCCTACATGATACTGCTCATCAGGTGCTTAAATCTAGCTTGGGAAGGGATTTCCTTCCAGTTGTAACCAGATTTGAATTGCCTCATAACTGTGGCAAAAGCTTTTGTCTCCCTCCTCTGGCAGTGCGATTATTTACATGAACACTGTGACCTGTTCTTGAAAAGATAAAACAATATAAATTGATGTAATTGTTGTTGTTCTCCTTTTTTCGACCAGATGCCTTTGTCTAATTGCTGTTTCTTTTTTAACTTAAAGTTAGTAAGGTTTCTCTGGTAACTCCCAGTTGCCGAGCACAGAAAACAGTACAATGTACTGTATAAATGAGAAGGAACTTACCATATAAGTTACCTACAGGTGATCCTCCTGTATTTCTTAACTACTACAATGCATTGTGGGATCAAGAACCCCAAAAGGAGGGAAAAGTAAGAGCGAGGCCAGCCATTACACTAGATTTTGTACTCTGGAGCTGCAGAAATTGCCTTCACGTTTATGTGGTGAATATTAAAGCTTTTAAAATAATGTATTTAAAAAGAATATATGTTTTTATTTAGAAAGAGTGGTTAAATTTGTTTGTTAACTGCTGTCTGCTGTAACCAGAAAAGTCAGGAATATTTTCTTGACTTATTTTAAAAATAATCGGGATTTGGGTTTAATATTATTTAAGCTTTCGATTTTAGAGAATACAAAGGTTAATTTTTTGCTATGACACTATAAGTTTTGGCCTCCAGTGGCAGGATGAAGACCAGTATTCATAAATACTATAGTTAGCTGTCTGCTTCTCTCTGGGTTTTACACAGCTGTGACTGCTAGCTAATGAGCTAAAGTCAGTGATATAAATAACTGGGAAAAGTGAAAACTTCATGTTTCTACTAATGTATAAGCAGGAAGAAATAATTTTAAGACTCTAATGAGTTATATAATGATACTTTTGCTTTATAGTTGCCTCTACTGCAGACTTTGAAGGGTTTCAGACAGAGTTCCACTAATCCCAGTTTTAGCCTCAGCCCGCTAACGCTAGCCTCTGATTTGGGTTGCTAAAGTAAAGACTGTTAGCTAGCTGACCAGCATGAACTAAATTCCCAGTTAACGGACTACAGTTGTAAGATTATTGAAAGGTAATTTTCACCTCAGCCCATTTATCATTATGTCCATGTTGTAGGACATAAGAATGTTTGATTAACATTTGTAGACAGACAAATTTTCGCTCTTGTCTTCACTCTAACCTTTGTTGAAAACGTGATTTATGTTATGCTTTATGTAAGCCAGGTGCTTTATCATTTAAAGCACCTGGCTTATTTTTGTGACACTATTGAGCTAATGTGATGAAAATATAAATATAATGTGATTAATAAAGTATGATATAAGCACAGTGCTGGTGCGTAGGGGTGTTATATGCCTTGTGGGATGCTTATGGGATGCTGCTGACATATTAGAAATAGTTTTGTCCGTGAAGCTTCTCAGTCATACGGGTCAGAGTAGTCTAAGTTGCTTAGAAAGAAAAGCTTCTGGACTTCTTTAAGTTTCGGGAAGATGTTTCGGGCAGGCCCAAGACTAAAGGAAAAGAAAGACAACTCCGAAATTCCATACTTTGTACAGCAGATGTATACCCGTTTTCACACCTTGGCTCGTGTGATTAGGCAAAGGTTCAATAGGGGGTCCACAACTCTCTTAGGGACACTCCTAATAGGGCTTAGAAATCTAGGACTCTCCACCAATTTCTCTTGGAACTGAAGAAGCTTCTTGAATGAGAGGTGAAAAGTCTTCAAGAAACTTAAAGATGTCCACACGCTTTTCTTTCCAAGCTCTTTCCTAGCTTAGACTAGAAATTGTTATGTCTGTATGAAGCTTTTTAGCCTAACAGTAAACAGAAATAATCTTTCTTCAACAGTTGGATCCTTAGAGATTATTCTCTAAACCCTGCACTGGAAAAAATATCCTTCACTTCACCTGTGATCACACACTTTAGTTTTCCAGTGCAAAGGAAGCTGGCAGAGGAATGCCCAAGAAAAGAGAAAACTTTACAGAGTTGATTTGTGGCAAACAAAGTTAGCGTTCATATTTTATCACATTTGAATACTATTTAAATTTATAGTTTTGTATGCCTGAATTTTACTTGTAACAATTGCCTTAAGGTGCAACTGTAAGTGCCTTTAATCAACAGTTGTTGTGATTTTGGTCTATATAAATGAAATTAATTTGATTTTAATTCAATTATACTTTGTACAACCAAATCAAATATCTGTAATGCAAAAAAACCTGAACAATAGCAAATCTAAACCTTCAACCGGTGCTGACCATCATTTAGTAACATTACTGAATCTATGAGTGTTCTGTCACTAGTAAGTTTGTTATCAGCTTGACAGTTACAAAATATATAGTTTAATTAAGCTTACCATTATTTTTAAAGTGCTAGTTCACAGCAACAGTTGTCTCAAAAGTCTTTGTATTGTAATCCTAGTTTATGGTCACAGTGGTTAGACAGTGTTTCTAGCCTCTTTGGGGCTAAATGCAGTAACAGAAAGTTACGGATAATTTAGACCATTGTGCATTTAAGTCTTGCCTGTAGTTTAACTGATGTGTGTCATCTGGCTTTATAGATCAGTACAACCGGGTATAGGCTGCATAGTATTGGAAATGTGTGCAGTGTTTGCACAAGGGAACCAGTTACAGTATGAAAAATATTTATTGTACAAAATAATGAACTTTTTACAAAAGGATGTCACACATTCTATCACAAAGAAACCTTTAACATTTTGCCCTCTCAACTTATTTAACCAGTTCATTTTCATCTAATTGCTATGAACCGTTTTAATTTATTAGTTTTGGTTTATTTCTCAAGTTTTGCAAACTTTCAAAGATGTCCTACATCCTGTCAATTACAGACACCTCTAGATAAATGACTGGTACATTTATCACAACTGGGTGTACACCCCATGATGGATTATGAACCTCTGTCATCCACAGCGTTCATGGTACCACTGCTGGCAGCTGGACAGATGTGTTTGACAGCCGGTACTTTCAGTTAGGTTGGGCTTACGATGAAATGTTTAATCATTTACTGAGAAAACCTTGTGTTCTTCTTGTGTGGTACAGATTTTTTAACATGTTTAGACAATCTTAGTCAAGTTCGACCTTTTCGCATTTGTCTGTCCTTTTCTCATTTGTAGGGTGGAACAAGTGTTAACACAGCAGAAAATTCATGAGTTTATGATTTTTATGGTAACAGCTACTGGAAGATGGTCAGATTAGATAAGTATGACTTCTTCAGTCTGGTGAAGTCACTTGGATAAGTGATGAAAGGTTTCTCCCACTAAAAGCGCTACATCCAAATGAAAAGAATCAGCTTTTTGGGATTTGCACCTTATACTTTGTACTTCATGGTAGAAAGTATAACCAAAATTAGACTCAGATGCCACATTAACTGATGAAATAGTACCTATTATTTTGAAATTTGACATTGCCTATAATGAGTATTTTATTTTTGCTTCTCTGGATATATTTTGATACTAATTATGATATATTTAGGTAAAATGTTTAATGTGTTTAGATGTAAAAGTGTCTTTTTAAAGATCTGAAAAAACACTGTTGCTCTAGTTTTCAGTTTCACCACATGATGATGAGGCAGTTGTATGACAGACTTTATATCACCCATTTTTAATTTATGTCTTTCCCATAAAATGACTGGATGTAACTGCATGAATGACAGTGTCATTGTTTTCCCCTGTGCAAACACTCATCAGCACATTCATGCCTAAAGCCTAAGGCATTTACAGTGAAACTAAACCTACACGCTACATGACTACAATAAATAAGACACAGCTGTCAACTAATAGGCTTAGCTGGATGCTGAGCTCTTCAGTACACATATGATTTGAGAGGCAGGGGGCTCAAATAAATGTGTATTACAGTGCCACCGAGCAAAATCTCTGAAAAACCTTTGGCAACATGAAGGAGGATCTTGAGTTTAAACCCAGGCAGGGCTGTTCTGTGTGGAGTGTGCATGTTCTCTCCATGCTTGCGTGGGTTGTGTCCAGGAGATCGGGTTTCTCCCACTTTTGGGGAAAAAAATTCCTATAGGCTTTTGTAAGCTCAGGATACACCCACAAAAGAGACTGATTTCATGAGCTTCACTTCCTGGTTAGATAATGTGACATGTGAAAGGTCATCAGGTCATTGAAAAATGATTCTAAATATATTTTGAAATGTGAAAGGACATCTCTTCCTCATGGACACTTCTGGAAACGTCTCAAACAACACTCAAAAACTCGGTGAAAACAAGTTATTTCACTGGAAAGAGGCTAATACAGTAAACTCACACTGCAACTCACCATGATATTTATGTATATGTAGATGCACATGGCTGGAATAAACTTTTTTTTATGTGTTTACCTATATATTATCAAATGACATCTAGTAATAGTAGTCTGTGTACCTGGAGTTAAAGTTGGGATCTGCCTGATAAGACAGATAAGAATAAATGGCAATCAAATTCCATTAATCAATTTTCTTCCAAGGCTGGAGCCTATCCAAACTGTCATAGGGCGAGAGGTGGGGTATACCTTGCACAGGTTGCCAGTCTGCTGCAGGGCTAACACCCAGAGAGACAAGCAACCAGTTGCACTCACATTCACACCTGTAGGCTATTTGGAATGACCACTTAACTATCTGGATGTGTTTGTACTGTGGGAGAAAGTCAGAGTTCCTAGAGAGAACCCACACAGACATGGAAAGAGAGGCCACACAGAGAGGCCAGACGGTATATCAAACTCAGAACCTTCTTCCTGTGAGGCAACAGTCCCACCACACCATTATGCTATGTGAAATCAAAATGATCAAATTCTATAAAAGAAAGATTTTTGAATCAGTGACTAGTTGTGATAGAAATAGCTACTAAACTTTCATGATTTTTTACCATTCATACCTCCAGTCAACACAAGGATATTCAGTGGGTAAACATTTTGAAATGAGGATGAATTTAAGAGTTTTTAACAGCATCAAAAGACAAGTGTTGACTTTTCATGTTTCAATCAAATTTAGGCATAAAGGCATTCATTTTTAAATACCATGAAAGGCCAGACTCATCCCAGATTTAGCTGAATAAAGAGGGACATAATAAGAGCTCATATGACTGAATAGCCCTTCCTGTTGTTATTACCAGTATAGTAGACATAGTCGACAATGTGGTCTGTGGGGACTTGTTGCTCAGTTATAGCCAGACTACCCTGTTAGCTCACACAGCAGCGCCACACCCTTTCATCCCTCTGTGAACACACAAGTGGGCCAGTAGAACTGGTATTCGGATTAGCTAAGCACTCTAAAAGGATATCACTCAGTGTTTCAGGGAGTGGCCTGAAAATGTGTCTAGCCGCTAGCGGTTTGCCATGGCTTTTGCTCCATTAAATGGCATCTGCTGAGTGAGGTCAGGCATGATGAATTTTTAGTTATGAGGAGGTCTCACAGCTGCAACCTTCACAGCATGCCGTAGTTCTGTCCTCTCTCGGAAGTAACAATAGCACTACTGTTCCTAATATTTCCCTGGCAGATTAGATAAACAAGACTCCCACACTGTGGAACATAAATACATTTTGTCTGTTTTATTGAAACTCATAAATATTCAGTGAAACATTCAAATCTAAGAATGAAGAATAAGTCTAATGTTATGATGCTAAATTTGACCCATTTATAGTCTATGTACATGGTTTACAGAGGTTTAAAAGCACGATGGATGATATATAAATACATTTTCTGCATCCATTTTTTTTCCCTTCTGAGGCATAAAGTAAATTTTAGGCAATCTTATAAGTGTATAAAAATGCCATTTTTATGGCAACACAGGGGTAAGTATTTATTGAGCTTAGGACCAAAACTAATTTATGACGTATCTTTTATAGTAAAATCATAATATATACACAACATTATTGTGGATGTGTGCAACTGTGGCTCAAGGAGGTTAATGGTTGAATGTTTGGTTGAATGATTGTGCACATTCCCCAAATAACAAGTATATCTTTGGACTGTGTGAGAAAGCTAGTATAACCTGGAGAGAACGGATGCACACGCAAGTTGAGGGAGGACACGCAAACACCACACAAAAGGAACTCAGCCAACAGGTGGATTTAACAACATCCTCTTTCTGCGAGGAGACGGAGCTAACTACTGCATCCGCTGTGTCACCAGTTTTATTCATACATCATTTTAATGCTGATTGCTTTCTATATTGTTCTAATTTCTCATCTATTAAAAAATAATTACAGGTGTGCCATGTTTTTAACTTAAAATACAAAGTATTGAGTGATGACTACAAGAAATGATCTGAAATTAAGTACAAGTGAAAAGTGGCAGCAAGGTACAAATACTTTAAATACTTTGGGCAGCTGCTGTGAGCTTTTGTGTGTATTTGCTGATTAATGAAGATTTCACTACAGAAAAACAGTAAGGAGGGGAGCGCCTGCCGGGGTGACGTCATTGTGATCCACATCCACGGTAGCAGGAGGGGTGAGGTGGCCAGCCGCTGATCCACCGGTATCATGGCTTCCTAACAGGACGGGGGGAAGTGACTGAGTGGAAAAACAAGGATTTTTGTCTAATGTCCAACTGATCATCGCCCTTTCTAGAACCTGAGATTGGGACAGAGGGGCTCGGCCTCCCTTTTCGCCTCTCACGGCCGCCCCTGAGATCCAGTATATACTTTAATTCTTCTCGTGAATTTCCATTCTTGAACCGTGGAAGATGGCCGACCCGGCGGAGTGCACCATCAAAGTGATGTGCCGTTTTAGGCCCCTGAACAGCTCCGAGGTGACCAGGGGCGACAAGTACATTCCCAAGTTTCAAGGGGAAGATACCGTCATTATCGGGGTGAGTTGATTTGTGTTGCTACCTGTTTGACAGAGCCCTCCGGCACTGGCAGCCGTACGCCATTTTTGTCTTTCGTTGACGGCAGTTAGCACCTTAGCCTGGTAGCTAGCGGCGCTAACCTGCTCACGGTTGCGTTGTTTCGCTGGCCCTCGGCTGGCGCCTCGATTCAGTGGCTCACATATAACGTGCTAAGTCTTCAGCTTTAATTTTATATACAGACTCCGGCAGGATTTAATTCCACGTTTCGGAAACAAAGCCCAGTAGTTGTTGTCATAAAAATGTCACCACTCGCGGTTGCCCTGTCATTGCTAGCGAGCTGTCATTCAACAAAGCCACAAACACAGCGACAGGTTAAAATGTCGTCGGCGGCCGCGCGCTTGCCTGCCAGTCCCATCCCTTACAAACTACAATTTTATAACGATATAAATTATTCATAGAGTGTGCATCTGTAACGATAACTCTATTATGAACAGTTTGCGTCAGCATAAAGCGTAAGCCAGCTTTGATTTGGTAGTGGCTAGCAGGCTAGGCCAGCTGGTAGTTGACAGATTAGCTGGCCTCGGCTAGCTGGCTAGTATTAATACTGTAGCTTAATCAGAGCTAACATCAGATAGCCGACTAGCTGGCTGTTGAACCAACCCTTCTGCAGACCATGCACGTTTATCAGAGTATTGGATATGAGGGTGGGAATGAGGAAGAGGAAACGTGGACACACAATAACTGGGAGTGGAAATGTCCATTATCATGCAGGCCAGTTGTAGTCTGTTGGACTAAAGTGACTGGACACATTGCAGTGCTATCTTATAAAATCCATGTGTTCTCTTTTCAGGATGTTTAAACTAGAGTTTTTTGTCTTTAGTTTAATTACCCCCCTTGCACTTGATAAGGATAAAAGGCTTTGGAACAGTTACCATCACAACAAAAGAAGGAAATGCCTTGCAGTACCACGTTACCTCCATTTTACTAAACCAACAAAGAACTTGACTTGAGAACCATTTGCAAATAATGTGCACTTGATGCTTTGTCATCGCAGGCCTGTAAAGCATGTCTAGAGCAGGAGCTGTTCACACAACTTGATGCCCTGCCATTGCATGCCTCTACACAAAAGGAAGTTACCCGATCTTTATGTATTTCACAGTTACTTGTAATTAAGAAGCAAACAGCCCTAAACCTGAACTGACATATAAATTTTACAGTGTATGCTCAACAGGTGAAAGGGAGTGGCATATTATTTGAAGAAAACGTGGTTAAATATTAGTTTTTCTTGACGGCAAACTGCCTCACTCTTTGTGGACTTTGCTATCTTTATATGATCTGATCACCAATGGAAATACAGCTTTAAGAGAGATTACAAGGCAATAGAAACTTGTCGTGAATTTGAGTCACGTCTTCTCGAGTAAAACTACTAATTTAGGTGGTGATTGTAGAGTACAACACAGCCATTCATTTCCTGTCAAGCAAAAACAGAGATGACCGTTAGAGCTGTGTGCTGAGTTCTTGAATAGTTTTGCTGACAATGACTTCAGGCCTCCAGCTAATAGCAGGCACACTGTCTGTGCAGCTAAGGCATGATGCAGCCCTGCCCAGTTCAGAGTGCCAGTCATAGTGGCAAAATACCAGTGCAGATTTTGAGAGACGCAAGTGTTGCGAGCCAGAAGCGAATCGTCTCTGTTGGTAAATCTGCTTCGAGAAGTACAGGACCGGCAGCAGCTCAGGGATCCTGTGTAATCCCCTGGTGTTTTTCTCTCCTGGTTACCAGCTGTTGGACCAATCAGAGCAAGTGGGCGCTGGGCAACCACTGCGGGTGGGGAGGGTAATTACTATGGTGATGTATTTTGTTTTGCAGATGCTCTTAGCTCATACTTTGTCCTTTTTGAAACAATTCAGGGCATGGACTCTGAGCTGGGACTGATACCTCAGCATCAGTGCCCACACTTCCAGCTGTAAAGAGAAGCAGCTAGACCAGTGCAGACCATTTTGATAGTGCTTAATGCTCCTTTTTAGCTTTGATATTAGCTGATTACCAACACACTTTGTCTTTTCGGAGGAATTCACGCAATACATCAGAGTTCCCCTGTAGCTCACTTTTAGGTACTCCCAGTCTTTTGGCTTGAAAGCGAGAGGTAGATGAAGTTTCCAGATGAGGTGGTATGGGTGTCGTAACTAGCTTGATTTGCCAAGAAAGCTTTGCCATCCTAGTGTGAGTGTGCAGCAGGTGAATTATTCATGCTTTCTTTCGTTCTCCGTCAGTGGTACACAGAAAGATCAGGTCGTCACCCCCTTCCTTTGCTTTTACGTTTGCTATTTTCATACATTAGCCTCAGATGTCCCTCAAGAACAGCTTTGAGGTACTTTTACAAAGTGTAGTACTGCAAAAGCGTGAAAGATAAATGGGAGGAAAATTATTCAAAAGAGGATATAAAAGGAAATGTTGTATAAAAAATTATATGTACTGTATGTACTGTATGTATATGAGTGCATGTGTGGTGGATAAAGAGCTACACACTAGTTTCTCCTCTTGGAATTGTTTTTTTTTCCCAGTGGGAAATAACTAAACATTATAATAAGATGCTTCTCAAGTGAGCTGCTGGTGGCAGTTGGTGGATAGTTCTGCTCTGGAAATGTGGCCATGACATGACCACACCTGGTCCTTCACCTGCTGTTAGAGGAACCTTCCAGCTCACATAGAATTTCCAAGGACAGACGCAAGCTGTAGAGTAAGGTGGCAGCACTGAAGTAGGTCCTACGTCCTAGGACTCCTAGACGGCTAGGTGGTTAGCAGCAACTAAACTCTTAAAACGAGAACTTTTTGATTACACATGTAAACGCTAAAATGAGTCGCTAGTATTGTTGGATGGTCTGCCCAAGTAAGATTGATGTGTTTGGTAGGGTTGTCACAATACTAGAATTTGAAACTCTGTACTGATACCTCAGGAAATATTTGATACCATATTGTTTTCACAAAGGGGAAGATTTTGACCCCACCCTGCAACAACCGAAGTGATGGCAAAGTCATCTCTCGAAAACTTGGTAATTTAACCTGTTAATTTTAATTTTTTCTTTCCCAATTTGAAGTTAGTTAATAAAATAAGTATTTAGAAGTTTTTACAGAGTATTTGGATCATTTTATCACAGATCATGAAGGTAAAATATGTTTCAGAACCTAGGCACTGATACCTAGGTCACAAACACCAATACCGGTAATACTTACTCTCTAAATAATTGAATTATTTTAGAAGAAGAACAGTATGAAAAAGTTAAGAATAAACACATAGTTAACGTTCATCGTCTATCTGCAGCAGTGTTGTGTGAAGTTGTGAATCGGCTGTTGGTATCGATACTGTTGCAAAGGTGTATTTTAATTCGATATAAATTTTTAGTATCACTTAATACAGGAGTATTGATATTTATGTATTTAATTGTGAAAACCCTAGTATGGAGAAACACAGGATAAAAAAAGTGCTTATGCAACATATAAGATGAGATAAATCAGATATACTGTATTTATACCAAACCATGGGAACTTACTGTGTTCCAGCAGCCAAAACATTAACCATAACAACAAAAAAATCTAAATAACATAAAAAAGCTAAGTAAAATAAAACTGGACAAAACGGCGAAATCAGGTTAAAAAAATATGCAAAAGGAGCAAATTGAAACAGAAATGATATGAAATGGTTTGAAGATTTTCTGTCCTTGTGACAGCAGCACTTAAACAGATGACAGAGAAGAGTGAAAGCAGTCAACACCTTTTATTTTTTTCTGCCATATGTAAGAAAAATCCAGATTTGGGGAAAAAACCCCATGGCTGTATCATGCTTCGAATATTAAGATGCATTGGGTGTTGGTAGAATAATCTAATTGTAGCTCTATTGTCTAAGATATAACTTAATACGCCTGATAGAAAACCATCAGGAAGCAAGGGGTGTGACAGAGCACTCATAAATACTCTAACAATACATTTCACTGCAGTTACAATTACACACAGTAATCCCATTAGACATAAGTGCAGGTAACAATGAGGACTTTAAAGTCAAGCTCTGTTGTTTGCTGACAGCGTCTGGCAGTCCTGATAGTGGCTCAGCACTCTTGTTTTGGGTCAGTTTCCGGGATGTGGCTAACTGGAATGAATTACAAATGTCTTAAGATGCTGCCGGTAGGTATTGCACAGAGCTGTGCTTTAGATGCGACCGTCTGTCAGGAGGGGATTATGAGCCGGTGTGCAAATTGAGGACATCTAAGCACAGCTGCAGTCGTCTGAATGATTCCAACACCGGTAAACAGGCTGTTGCGTTTGCTGCCAGGCTATGAAGTATCTGTGACTTCACCTTGAGTAGTGAATGTGTTTGCTTTTATTCCTGGCCTCAAACTAGTAAGCTAGTAAGTGGAGCCTTCAAGGTGACAGCAGTTGCTTGTTGTCATTTTCATCTTCCTAAACAGGTGTTAACGCTGAATCTGACAGTAACTTACCTGCTGCCATGTCTGTTTTTAACCTGGGCTATCACTAATGAGGCTCTCTTGTGCTCAGACTGTTAACACATCACAGCTACGTCCTTGCCTGTACGGCTGAAAACAAGATGAGAGATCCAAACCTTCAGAGATAGCATGCCATCCCAGCTGAACTTCAGATTTGCTTGTAGCATTAGTTTTATCGCCCTGCAGTTCATCATCTTCTTCCTCATCTTGCACTTCGTCATCTTGCCAGCTATTGATTGCTATCTGACTGAAAGTCTACTTTGAAGTTTTGACTAGCCTGTGGGTCAGAGTGAGATACACTTGGCTTTTTTGAAGCAGGATGGCTCTTAAATTAGCACTAAAAGCTCAGGGTATACTTTAGTTTATTTCAAATGCTGGGAGAGAGATGTGGGATGAGAAAAGCTATATTAGATGGGAAATGCAAGCATTTAGAGGTTAACTAGAGTGCAGCTGACAAAGGCTGAATTGGGTGGAGAGTAAAAAAATACAACAGTATAAAAGCCGCCAAGGTTTTAGTTTAGGTTTATTTATTTATTTTGTCCAACATCAGATGACATCCCTCCTATTAAAATACATTTCCTGGTATCTTTCAGTTTTCTCTCTTAAAAAAAAGAAAAAAAAAAGGAAAATGTGTTTGGGGAAAAAATGCTTTTAAACACTTAACAACTGATGAAACACACCTAAAGTACAATTAACAGTGTTTCCCCACACGTAGACTTTACAACCATTAATGATTTTGCTGGTGAACAATGCTGCCACTCTTTATTTTTAAGGTTCAGTTACTGCTTACCAGCTAGTCCTTCTGGTGTCATGTTCTGCCATTGGCAGGCTGATTAGAACCATGTTCTGGCGAGTCTCTTGTGTCACGATCAGGGATCCACCCTGACATCACCATCTACCATTATGATGGTAGGGCTGGGCGATATATCAAAAATTTATCGTTACCGAAATTTATGACTCTCATCGACGTCATTTTGCCCATGTCGGTAAATTTGGTATTTAAAAAAAAAAAGAAAAGGCATGTGCAGGTTGGCGATGTTCATGTCCCTTTAAGACGCTGTGCTACGTTACAGACTTGACGGGGTGGAGTCACATGACTCTACTACCTGTTGAGCAGACACTGTGCGATTTTTTTTTTTTCAGTCGCGCGAGTCAGCTCCTGCTCAAACTGTACGATTGACAGGGGTTAGAAGTTCATAGGTCACGATGCAGGGTCTCACACTATACGGCCCGATGCTCTGATGCGACCTGAGTGCTCACACTGTGCGTACATAAAATGAAGGTTATAACAGAAATTCTGTCGCTCGCTCTCCCTCTCTGTCTTTCACTCACACAGACACGCACACCACCACCATCAACTTTGCTAAATTGCTAATGAAAAACATTGATCAGGCAGCTGTGATGGAGCAGCAGTGTAGATCCAACTATTTTCACGGTTGTTGTGGTCGTGATCATTTTGTGAGGCCACATCGAAAAGGCTCGGATGAGCTTTCCAAAGTTCTACAAGTTGTGCGTCCATCGCTTGTGTCCAGATCACACGCTGCACTGCCGTGCCGCGCAGTCTTTTTCGCTGACATTTGTGTTTGCGCGTGCGCAGTGTGACAAACTGCGGTGACACCCTCACGACGGTCGCGACGACCAAGCGATTGATGATCGGGAGCTCGTCGTGAGGTGTCAATCGCTTCTCGTTACCCCACGTATACTATACGATGCATGACGCACGATGAAGGCCAAAATCGGGCCGATCGCCAAAACGGTCGCACGACTCAAAAATCGGCTCAAAATGGGCCAAAAATCGCACAGTGTAAGCCCAGCATAAACCCAGCATAACAAGACGAGACACGGGTGAACAAATGGAGGACAATTTAAATGTTGAAGCAGCAGCGACGGAGGTAGAGCTGGTGGAGGAGGAAGAGGAGACGCTTGTTAACAAAAAAAAAAATGCATCATCAATCGTTTGGCAACATTTTGGATTCAACAAGGATGATATTGATCAAAAAATTGTTAAATGTAAACTCTGCAAAAAGACTGTTGCGTCAAGTCAAGGTAACACAACCAACCTCTTCCACCACCTGCAGCACAAGTTTTTGTTTAAGAGTTTATAGTTTTCACTAGTCACATGGCAGTGCTTAGTATTTATTATAGTTTTTTCTGTGTTCAATTGACATTTGTGTTTGTGACATTATTTGTTTACAAGTTATAGTACCTCAAGGCCTTAGCAGAGATAGGCCTTTGTCCATGATGGCATTACATTTGCACAATCATTGTTTATTTTGTGAATAGCCAATGTGAAACATATTTATTATTAAACTATTTTGTTTACAAGGGATACACATTTTTTAGAGAGCATGGTTACATATTGTATCCTACACTTTTTATTTTGTTCAGTTAATAAATCTTAACCACTAAAAGTACTTACTTACGGTGGCCCTGAATGTCTTCATTTATTTTCAGTGACATTTTACAGTCCTTTAAAGTGGTAATAATATAATTGCAATGAATAGGTCTAGGGGGAATAATATTATCAAAATAACTGGAGGAACTATGCTGCCTGCCACAGCTCCATCAAATAAAAAAAAAAAAAAAAACGTTTGTTTTTTTTGGCACTTGGGGTGGTTATCGTCCATTTATCGTTATCGAGGTTAACTGCTCAATTTATCGTGATATTGATTTTAGGCCATATCGCCCAGCCCTAGTAGGCCTTATGTTGTAAGCTAGAAGGCCACAAAAAACAGAACTTTTGCAGCAGGTGGAGAGGCAGTTAGTGGGCTGCTCCACTGTGCTGTGAAAGACTGCAGAAGAAGAACTACTGTCACCAAGTGCAGAACATCTGTAGCAAGAAACTGTTTGCATAAGCAGCTGATTACTCATCTGTTATTTATTGTAACAAAGTATTATTTAGTAATCCAAGTAAATAATATTGTGTAGTGGGTCCCCATGTCTATCTTTGAGTTACTGTAGATGAATCTATGCTGCTGCTGCTGCTGGACATTTTTTTAAATTTGTATAACTTACAGCCTGCTGGTCAGCTTCCATCAGGAAACACCTATCCGATTCTGGGTGGGAACATGGTCCGTAGTGAATTCCTATTGTGTCTGTTAGTGAAAGAAACTATTGTACACACATCTGTTTACAAAACGCAAGTCGGTTTATTTTTCAGAGATTGCAGATTATTGGCTTTCTTTTTTTTCTTTTTTCTTTTTTTTACTGTCATTAATACTCCTCCTCCTTTTTTTTCTTATTTTTTTCCCCCTGCAGGGTAAACCTTACATGTTTGACAGAGTGTTTCAGTCAAATACAACACAAGAACAAGTGTACAACGCCTGCGCCCAAAAGATTGTAAAAGGTGAGGGGTCGCTTTTATTTTTGTAATCATTTTATATTTCTTTGTTTACAGGCATTTACACAGCAGATCAGTTGAATCTTTGCTTTACTAAGTTCTGAGTTGTTTTGGGTTTTCTTGTAGATGTTCTCGAGGGTTATAATGGGACAATTTTTGCATATGGGCAGACATCATCTGGTAAAACACACACCATGGAGGTAAGGATGGCCTCCAAGTCTTGTCTTCAATAAAATTTTCATTTGACTTTGAGACATTACAGTAATTTGTTCTGTGTTCCCAGGGGAATCTCCATGACACAGATTCAATGGGAATTATCCCCAGGATAGTGCAAGACATCTTCAACTACATCTATTCCATGGACGAAAACCTAGAGTTTCATATCAAAGTAAGAAGACGGGATGCACAATACAGTGATCCAACAGATAAAAAGTTTTTTATAAAAAGTGCAGTTTTTACTCCTTAAAACTGAAGTTACATTTTCAGATATATAGCTAAGATCTGAGACTATGAGTGCAAGAGACAAGCTGCTTAGTTCCTTCTTTTTTTGTAGCCTGCGGTTATTCTGTGTTTCTTATGCCTGAGACAATATAAGAGACGGAGAAGGGTGATATGCTTTGAACTGCAATGTCATATTTCCTGTTTGACCCACCTCCTTTGAGCTCTGCTCTTATGTTAAAGCCCTTACTGTGAAACTGTACTAAGTACCAGATTTTAACTGTCTGCTGCTGCTGTATTTGAAGTATGTGTGAAGAAATGAATTAAATCATTTAATCAAAAAGATCCAAGAAACAATTACAAACTACACTCTTCAGACCTTCGCACATCTTTCTCTTAGAGTAAGGCAGATCGATGAGTGTGCATCTGGATTGTTTAGTTTGTTCCTTCAGTTTGGCCCTGCATAATGAGATTGTTTATCTGTTTACAGGTTTCATATTTTGAAATCTACTTAGACAAGATCCGGGACCTTTTGGACGGTAAGTGTCAAACATTTCTCATCTCCTCTAATTGTACCAAACTTTGGTAACACATGTCAAAGGAGAAGTCTGTGAAATGGAAATTAATGAGCAGCAGTTAGAAGCACGGTGTGGCAGTTGTTAGCTGTATATGTACAGAATTGCAAATGTAGGTAATTTTGTAAGTGCAACAATGTATAAAAACATCTAAAAACTAAGCATAGGAGCAGGCTGTTTCAAGAGAAATATTTCTTTTGTTTATTTGTATTTTATTTGATCTTAATCACGTATTTCCATGCTTACACATTTTGAGTCATATATGTTTACACTGTCAAGTACAACTTTATAAAGTGCTCTATGAATAGTGGGATGATGTATACTTTCTTTACCAAGTCGCTGGCATCTTGACTCAAGATAGCAGAAATAGAAAGATGACCAAAGGGAGGGGCAGTTTTTAGTTGGTTGCATGAGGATGCAGAGTCAGGACAAGTGATTTTACTGATGCTTACTGAGGTCTAGCAAGCTTGTTAACATGTGAGTTTGTGGCCTTGTTTTACGTATCTTGAATTGCCATCTTCACTGTCTCAGTGAAAATTGCAGGTAAAGGTAAAGAAAGAAACTTGCCATCTTTAATTCAAGATGCACTGTATTATCAAAAATCACTACTACACAAGTGCGTAGCATGCGTGTTATGCTAACAGTACAAGTACACACTATATATTCATATCAAAATGAGCTGCAGAAGCTGATCCTCAGTGTTTTGTTGTGTCAGTTGTGCTGTGCCTTAAATCTCTCACAGTACCAGTTCTTATATTGCCCTACATTGCATAATAAGGTTTTGTCGTCATTTTTTTAATAAACTACGTGTTTTATTATTAATTGTAAAAAAGTTACAGGTCGTCATATTTCTTGCTGATTGGGTTTTTCTGGCTTTGTTTGTTGTAAACGATCTAAAAGGAAATGGTTTAGAAGTCCAAGACAGTGAAGATGTAGAAATGGCAGAAGACTGAACACACATGAAGATATGAATAATAAAACTTTCTGGTCGGATAAAGGGCCTTTATATGGCCAGTGCAGGAACAGCGAGTATAATGGGTCCATAAGTTTCAATACATCTACAAGTCTCGCCACTTGGCAGCATTGTGAAATGCCACAGGGCACTGATTTAGACAGTAATTTTGAAATGTTATCTAAATTTAATTTAATTTGACTGGTCACTGGAATGTACTTATACAGAGAAGCCAGTCAAATATTGACAAAACAAAAAGCACTTGTTTGCTGTTTTATGGTTTTAAAGGCTTTTTCCCTGCCATTTCTGTTGCGTCTATAGATTTCATTTCAGGATTCTTTCTAATGTCATGGCTTTGTCTTTTATAATGCCTTTGAATTAAATGTTTATAGTTCAAAATTAGTTTGTAAGGCTGATTTATTCCAATTTACTTCCAGTGTCAAAGACCAATTTGTCAGTGCACGAAGACAAAAACAGAGTACCTTATGTCAAGGTGAGACCTACTCATATATATCAGATTTCAACAAACTGGTAAAACCTGCTGGAAAGAGAAGACAAAGAGTCTAACCTCATGTTTTCCTTTTTTAAAGGGCTGCACTGAGAGATTTGTCTGCAGCCCAGAGGAGGTCATGGATACAATTGATGAAGGAAAAGCTAACAGACATGTAGCAGTTACAAGTAAGATACCACCCTCTGTCATGAATCTATTTACTGTAGATTTTGTATTTTATAGGCTGATGATGTCTGACCCAATGTCGCCTCTCCCTCAGACATGAACGAGCACAGCTCCAGGAGTCACAGTATCTTCCTGATCAACGTTAAACAGGAGAATACTCAAACAGAGCAGAAGCTCAGTGGAAAGCTGTACCTGGTAGATCTGGCTGGTAGTGAAAAGGTAAGCTGGAACATTTGTTACATATTGACCTCAGTGGTATTCATTCTGGTATTCTTTCTGCTCTAGCAGTAACTTAGTGATAAATTATTGTAATATAAATTGTTCCTTTTGTTTTTTTGTTTTTTTTTTCATGTAGTGGCAAATAATTCGGGCTACAATCCATTCTTTTTGTTGACTATTGAACTTTATTTATTCTGTGATTCTCAGGTCAGTAAAACAGGTGCTGAGGGAGCAGTGCTGGATGAAGCCAAGAACATCAACAAGTCCCTGTCATCCCTGGGAAATGTCATCTCTGCATTGGCTGAAGGAACGGTCAGTACTACTTTGTTATAGATTTTAGACTCTTACTGTGATTCAACAGTGTAAAACAAAGGAGTATTTTTTTTTCTTCCATTTAAACTTGAACGTCCCACCATCCTAACACGTGCAAATGCAGCTGATGTCAAAGAATGTAGTAGTCACCTCACAAATTACTGAAGAACTACAAACCTGCAAAAACTACCCAAAAAACAAAGCATTTGAGGCATTTACTAAAAGTTCCCTTATGGCCCTCAATCATATACCGGCTCCCTAAATGCTATGAAAAGCCCCGCTTTTAAGAATGCTTCAAATGTGTGCCAATTTCTCCTTTTTAAGAGGTCTGTTTATGAGTATTTTTTGATCGTGTCTAGGATTTTTATTATTTATTTTGGATGAATAATTATCCATTTGCTAAAGGTGTTTTATATCTGAAGTCTGTCTTTGGTTCAAAACATTATGAAAAATAATTTGGTTTTCACAGCATAATGTGGTGTATTCAGCATAATAAGCATTAAATCTGTTATAACCTCAGGCTATGCTCTTTTGCCTCATGCTTCTGTTGCATTTTGAAGCAGACAGGCATTACTGTTATTGTAGTAAACAGAAGCAAAGTCGGTACCGACCAGCTGCACAACCCCAGGCTTGGTGTGCTTGTTGAAAAACCACAGTCCTTTTCTGTGGTCTTGATGTGAAAGTAACATTTTCAGCCTTCTACAGGTTCTTTGTGCTGCAGTAACACTTGCGCAGATTTAAAAAAAAAAAAAAAAAGCAAAAACATTTCTCCCAGCAATTTTCATTCTGATTTCACCCTTTTCATTTTGATCAACGATTGGTCTGATGTAGAGACTCTTGGCTTTGTAAACAACCTGAGGCGGGCAATGGTGTAAAACAAATGAGCTATTGTCCACAGATGTCTTGCTTACCGTTACTGTGTGTAGGAGTGTGATGTATAGGAGGCCGTTTCAGCTTAGCCATTTGGATAAATGTGAATCATATATCAAGTTATTATTTAAATGTCTGTTTTTTTTTTTCTAAACTTGTGAGACCTGTAATATAGGCGGATAAAGGTTTTTAACCCTCAGCTGTAAAAGGCTGATGGGGTATTGTCGTCAACAGCGATGCCTCTAACCTAAACCATGCCTCATGACCAAAAAAATGTACCCAACTTGTCCACATTTCAAGCATTCAATATGTCTTTTAGTGGTTAGCTTTGTCATTGCTAACCATTAAAAGACATATTGACATCCAGTTGATTCTTTTAAAAATAACCTATCAAAACCAAGTGGTAGAAGTTGCTCAGGCAGGTCAAGTTAATGTCAGTGCTGTTTCAGAACAATATAAGGACTCAAAATGCCCTACCAAATGGTTGAGCAGAACATTAAAGGGTTGATGTTTTATTCAATATGACTCAAACTGAGTGACTGAGCCCAGAAACTTGTAGGATTGGTAGCTATCTTTGTGTGTGATGAGATCAGGCAGGAAGAAAAGAGGAAGACCTGAGAGGTTTGGTGTGACAGACGAGAGTGTTAAGGATAGGCTGAGTAAGTAGGTGATCTACTGTGGCCATACCTAATAAGAGAGGGGCCGAAAGAATAAGAAATTTTACCTAGTTAGTATTGTTAATATATGCTGTAAATTTGTAGGTAAATCATATTGAAAAAAGCTGACTTCCAGGCCTTTTAATGTTTCTTCACTTTTTATTGGTTGTTTAATTTCTGGTAAATATATTAATTGACTGCGCCTGTCCTTCAAAAGTGTCCTCTGTCGAAAAGGTTGAGTATCTCTGTTGACAATGCCACCTTCTCTGAGAACCTGATGCATATCTTATCCTGTCACTGATATTAGTCACTAATGTCAGTGACTACACATGTGCTGTGGTTTAAAAAAAAAAAAAAAAAAAGCTTTTCTTTTTCTCTAAAGCTTTTATTTATTAATTTTATTTCAGGGAATTGAGCTATATGTGATGACTATAAAACATTTAGTTATTAGTAATCCTAATTTCATATTTATGGGACTAATTGCAGAGCTGATGTTTTACTTGTGTTTGAATACAAGTGTGCTTTTCTGTCATTGAATTTTATGTTTTTTGTTGCCCATTTCAAGGCTTACATCCCTTACCGAGACAGCAAGATGACCCGTATCCTGCAGGACTCGCTGGGCGGTAACTGTCGAACCACCATTGTCATCTGCTGCTCACCTTCCTCCTTTAATGAGGCTGAAACCAAAACCACCCTAATGTTCGGGCAGAGGTCAGTAGGCTGATGGAAAATTTTCAACTGTGTTGGTTTTGTCAAAACAAATCCGCTTCACGTCCCACTTTGACATTACAGAAAATGTTTTCATATAAATTAAGCAACTACATTAGAAAATGTAATTATAAATATCAGATTTACAACAAAGCAGAATATAAAGTTATAAAAAAAATACTTGTTAAGTTTCAGATGGTGCATTTATGTGCTATTTTCCTTGTAATGAATAATGATGCATGAGGTTTTTCTCTGGTGGAAAACAAAAATGTATTTCTTCATAATCCAGAGCAAAGACCATCAAGAACACAGTGACAGTGAACATTGAGCTGACAGCAGAGCAGTGGAAGCAGAAGTATGAGAGAGAGAAGGAGAAGAACAAGACCCTGAGGAACACCATCACGTGGCTGGAGAATGAGCTGAACCGCTGGAGAAATGGTGAGGCTGTCGTCTAATCCTTTCTCAGTGCCGTTTATGTGCGCATGAAAGAAACAACTCTTCTTCCATCTACTGAACACACGTTTTCCTGCTGCTCCTCAGGTGAGAGCGTGCCAGTGGAGGAGCAGTTTGATAAGGAGAAAGCCAACGCCGAGGTGCTGGCCCTGGATAATGTTATAAACGAAAAGGCGGCCTCCACGCCCAACGTGCCCGGCGTTCGGCTCACTGACGTGGAGAAGGACAAGTGTGAAGCAGAGCTGGCCAAACTCTATAAACAGCTGGATGATAAGGTGCGTTTGTCAACCTGTGTGTGACAGGTTTTAAACAATTACTACTTAGTAAATGTGAAAATGCGACAACAGTTAAGTTATACCAGTAACTAAAGATTGATTCCCGTCAGACTTTATTCTGCTTCCTTTTCATTGGGAAGTAGAAGTCTGAGTCTTCTTTTGAAAATCTTCAGTTATTAAATGAGAAAAATGTTCCTTTAATCATCCAGACCATTCTTTGTTTAACCAGTGGTCTTTCACCTTGTAATTGTCTACTTGTGGTGTTTGGCCTGGCGTAAATGCTGATGTTGCCGTCTGTCTTTACCCTTTACAGGATGAGGAAATCAACCAGCAGAGCCAGCTGGCTGAGAAGCTGAAGCAACAGATGCTGGACCAGGAGGAGGTGAGTACTGGAGGTCTAACAGGTGGCGTGGAGGCACAGATGCAGAGTGAACTCGTGATCTTTGTAGCTTCACAGGAGCGAGGAAAAACGTGAAGCTGTCACATCACTATGAAAAATGTTTTTATTGGACTTAAAATGCAGTCAGCTTTCCTTATTGTTGCAATGACACGTTTAAAAGAATAAAACAAAGTTAAGCTGCTTTTCCTTCATCCAGCTTCTAGCCTCTTCCCGCCGTGATCATGAGAACCTCCAGACAGAGCTGAACCGCCTCCAGGCGGAAAACGAAGCCTCAAAGGAGGAGGTGAAGGAGGTGCTGCAGGCTCTGGAAGAGCTGGCTGTCAATTATGACCAGAAGAGCCAAGAGGTGGAGGATAAAACCAAGGAGTTTGAGACCATCAGCGAGGAGCTCAGCCAGAAATCGGTGAGCCCGGAACAGATATCAGCATGCTCATAGACTCAGTGATACTTTAATTTCATTCAGGTGCCTTTTACGTGTCCTTTATAGTGGCCATGTTAATATGCAACACACAGACACAGCGCTATAATTAAAGCCTTTAAAACCTGCGGGGATTAAAAACTAGAACTGACACACACATTCACCCGGCAAACATGTGCATATTAATTGGTGCTGCAGAACCTTTGTTTCTGTAAGTAACTGAACCATGTTCCATAAAGTGGAGAAGTACTTGGCAGATTGACTAAATGCCTTCATTCTTATTACGTGCCTCAAGGCAAAAACATTAATTTATGATTTTACAAAGGTAATTACACCCTCAAATAAGTCTCAATGCCTGTTTACAAGAACGTATTGAAAAAGCAGCAGAGGAGTGAGGGAGCAATGCCTGTAGTAGTAGTAGCCTTTTGGCCACATAAGTTGTCGTGTGCAGGGTCAGAGAATGTGGAGGAAACTTTAATTGGCATGCACTGATCCAGTTTTTTCCACTTGCAGACTGGAAATCATTCTTGTGTCTGTACAGCAGAATCCGTCTGGATATTGCTTCCCTGACTTTTTTTTTTTTTTTTTTTAATCTAACAGACACATATAAAAAATAACATAAGATTATGGAATTTATATCTATCAGTATGCTAATTAGATCAAAATGCATAGAATAAATAACATCATAACATAAACATAAATAACATGCTTCTCTCATTTTAGCTCAGTGTGAGAGTGAGTAGGTCACTAGTTGCTGTTATTAATTATAGGTTCACCTGCTCACATACAGCTGAAATAATATTAATTGCACAAGTTTTACTTGCAAGTGCAATAAAATATTCCCAGCATGTGCTATACTTGAACACAGTGATAGAGAGATGCCTGACAGGGAAAGATGAACACGCATGCACCAGTACACCGGTTGTATTGTTGTATTATAGAGAATAGCACTGAATTAAATTCAAATATTGGTTAAGAAGCAAGAGGGACAGCTCAGGCTGAAGAGCTTGGAAACAGTTGTGAATATATTGGACAAAGGAATATTGAAGATGGAGCAGATAGGAAGGAGGAAGACCACAGAATGTATGGATGTAGTGAAGGAGGAAGTGCAGATGGTTGGTGTTGGGTTGGGATAGGATGAGATGGAAGTCGTTTATCTGCAGTGACCCCTAAAAGGGATCAGCCAAGAGAAGAAAAGGAGGAGCAGTGACAACGTTAGTGCTGAATCGTTCAATAGCAGTTAACTTTGTATTAATACTTTCTCTTTTCTTGCAGTCCATCCTGTCATCTCTGGACTCTGAGCTTCAGAAGCTGAAGGAGATGTCCAACCACCAGAAGAAGAGGGTGACTGAGATGATGTCATCACTGCTTAAAGACCTAACTGAGATTGGCATCGCTGTAGGCAGCAATGACATTAAGGTACTGAGCTGATTTCTGCACTTTCTGGTTCAGCTTCTATCCATCTTTTCCAGTTTTTGTTCCTCTTTTTCTCATTTCTTTTCCCACTATGTGGTCTTAACGTCGGTTTTTCATTTCAGCAACATGACGGTGGCAGTGGTCTGATTGATGAGGAGTTTACAGTGGCCCGTCTGTACATCAGCAAGATGAAGTCAGAAGTGAAGACGATGGTGAAACGCTGCAAGCAGCTAGAGGGAACCCAGGCAGAAAGCAACAAGAAGATGGATGAGAACGAGAAGGAACTGGCTGCCTGCCAGCTGCGCATCTCCCAGGTATGTGGAAACGAACCGAAAACGGCACAGTGAATCACGGCTTTCACTGGCACCTATGTATTTACATGTGCCTCTTTCCTCTGTCCAAAGCACGAGGCTAAAATCAAGTCCTTGACTGAGTACCTGCAAAATGTGGAGCAGAAGAAGAGGCAGTTGGAGGAAAATGTGGATGCTCTCAATGAGGAACTTGTCAAGCTCAATGCTCAAGGTACGTCACTCTATGAGGGAAGGGCAGGAATTAAAGCACTGGCACTCACTCAAAGTCCGCTTTAACCTCCTAAGACCTGAACTCTTCCACGGCATGGATTTTTAATTTCTCTTTGATATTTGGTCATATTGGGGCCCGATGAATGTAAAAACAAAGAATTACCAGATTTATTTTTTTTTTTTTACCTTATTTTTGTTTTTAAGAAAAATAAGAGCCAAGTATGAGGACAGTATAATGTCCTTGTAAGTGGATACCAGGCCCTTGTAGAGCAAAATTCAGTATTTTGGTCTAAATAAAATGTGATGTCCACATATGTGGACGCCAGGTCCTAGGAGGTTAAGACGACGTGCAGTCTAGCAGAAATAAACAAGCTTTCACGGCTGGTTAAACTCGGTGTGGTTTCCTACAGAAAATAATGAGTTCACTTTGAGGATCTTTTGTACAATGCATTCAGCACTTTGTCCTTTTGATGTCAGTGAATAATGGGGAATTGTTTTCTGTTATGCAGAGAAAGTCCATGCTATGGAGAAAGAGAACGAGATCCAGACTGCCAATGAAGTCAAGGTGTGTTCCTCATTCCCAATAAACAGGATGTTAAAAAACAAACAAACATCAGTTTTATTTTAGGGAAGTATTTTATTATTGACAGGAAAATTACACACTCACGTATTTTATTTTTAATTTCTGTTTCTTAATTTTATTGTCTTATTTCTGTGTTGGTGTGTGTTTTTACCTTTATTGGGCTGGCTGTTTCACATCAGCTGATGACGGCCAGAAGAGACATTAAGAACAAGTGGTCCTTTGAGTCTCATTTTGTCCTGCCATATAATAGTGTGAGATCAATTGTGGGTGCATAAAATGCCACATAAAATGTTCTCAGTGGCGGCCTTTGGCTGACTATTGTTACTAAAATATGTCACTCCCATGCTAATGCTAAATGTCATCCTGGTAATTTTTTGTATCCCATTATCATTTTGCTTGTTTATTAGTCAGTGAAAATTTCCTTTGAATCTGATTATCTGTTTATGTCTGTGTTCAGGAAGCAGTGGAGAAGCAGATCCACTCCCATCGTGAAGCTCATCAGAAACAGATCAGCAGCCTGAGAGACGAGCTGGACAACAAGGAGAAGCTCATCACCGAGCTGCAGGAGTAAGGCTTTACAATGTCCGGCTGCCTTTGTCGTCAGTCTTTGTCTGTGCACATAGATGCAGTAGTGGGACATGGAAACCCACAGTCGAACAAATATTTATGCAAAGTTTAATTGAAACTGCATGGAGGTTCATGAGAAGAGTAGAAAAAGTGCACTCAGGACTTGGATATGTTGACTGAGACATACTTACTATGATTTTATTTTGTTTCTTCTAGTCTGAATCAGAAGATCATGCTGGAGCAGGAGAGACTCAGAGTGGAGCATGAGAAGCTCAAATCCACCGATCAGGAGAAGAGCCGCAAGCTGCACGAGCTCACGTATGTTTACTGTCCACTGGCCGCCATTTTCTGTTTGTTTTTCTCTTCACTTTCAAGATGCAACAAAAAACAACTCTGTCAACGCGCAGTTTTGTTATAGTTTTTTAGAATTTCATATGTGATGTATTATTGTTCTTTTGTTCTTCTTCAGGGTGATGCAGGACAGGAGGGAGCAGGCCAGACAGGACCTGAAGGGTCTGGAAGAGACAGTGGTGAGTTCATTGAAATTGTCTGATAAATAAAGTACATGGGTTTGAACAGTCTGACCAGGTGTCTTTGACTACTCAGCTTAGTATTCTTTTTAATCCCAGGAGAAGGATGCCATCTGCTTTTATATTTAACTCCCTTGATCTTATTTTGAAACTTTAGCAGTCTAGTCCCCGTTTCCTCTTCCGCTGGCTCGCTGTAGTGGTCGTCATTGTTATTCTGTTTTACCAAAGTCCAACTCACAGTGTTGGACTGCAGCACTCTGTAGTCTTTGTTCAGCTCTGGAAGTCCTCTGAAAGCTAGTGCGCCACTCTAATCAGAACATACAACAGATGGAGAGCTGTGCTTTGCTGAGGTCTCTCTGAGGCTGAGGAGCAGAAGCCTGCAGTCCAGTACTGTGGAGTTGAAGATGACTTGTGGTGCAGAAGAAACATTGGGCAGCCGATTCTATTGCTGCATGATTAATTTATCACAAAATGCTCTGCTGTTAAAATATTTTGAGAGGAGCATGTTATGAACAGCATTATTTGGCATGCTTGTGTCTTACTTTTGCATACATACACACTACCATTAAAAATGGGATTCACCTTTGTAGGAAACACACTGTGTTTGTTTCATTATTCCTGCAAATGAGTTTAGAATACACTTTTCTGTTTTTATTTCAGGCTAAAGAGCTGCAGACTCTGCACAACCTGAGGAAACTCTTTGTCCAGGACCTGGCCACCCGAGTAAAGAAGGTGAGCATTCACAGGATGACAGGCAGCTTACCAAGAAATATTTATGTCTGTAGAGAAGAACTTTGAGTTTAAAAAGAGAGAGAGCACACCAAAAATCACATGCAGCAATAAACAAGGATGTGGTGACAGATGGGAGGCGTGTATATTAATCTCTGTTCATGAGTCACATCTGTATGTTTTTTATTTTGTGCAGAGCGCTGAGATGGACTCAGATGACACAGGTGGGAGTGCAGCTCAGAAACAGAAAATTTCCTTTCTTGAGAACAATCTTGAACAGCTCACCAAGGTTCACAAACAGGTACGAGACAGACGTGCACACCTTTTGTTTTTGTTTTTTTGTTTTTTGTTCATGCCATATTTTTGTTTGCCTGTTGTAGCGCAACTCATCTTCCCTTGTTGGCACTTATGTATGAAGCTAAAATGACTAAATGATTTCCACGTTTTCACGCAAATTGTCCCACAGCTGGTGCGTGATAATGCAGACCTGCGCTGTGAGCTTCCTAAACTGGAAAAGCGTCTTCGAGCTACGGCTGAGCGGGTCAAGGCCTTGGAGTCTGCTTTGAAGGAAGCCAAGGAGAACGCCGCCCGCGATCGCAAGCGCTACCAGCAGGAAGTGGACCGCATCAAAGAGGCCGTCAGAGCCAAGAACATGGCCAGGAGGGGACATTCAGCCCAGATTGGTTAGTAGGAATGAACAGGGCGAGGAACACCCCTCACCATTCTTCCTTTTAATTACGACAGAAAGTCAACATTTTAATTTTATGGTGGATCAAAGGAGAACATCGTGTTGCTGTTTTGCAGAAGATTTTGCTAACCTGTATATGAATATCATTTAAATAGAAAGCTGAATTTACTTTGAAAAAAAAAATACACCAGCTTTGTGTTGGTGTATTTTTTTATTTTTTTTTTAATATCTACTGGATTTCTCAATTATTTGATACCAAATATGAGTATTTCTTTTTCTATCTCTTTAGATTATATGTGTTGAAAGGTACTTTAATGGGAACCTGTTAGGCTTATGTCTCTGCTTTTTCCCCCTGAAGTTCTCTAAGATTAGCTTTGTATGATTAACAGTTCAAAATAATCCACATTCATCTTATACCAGGCCTCGGTGCATTCCTGCTGTTTTGGCTCCACTGTAGCTTTTGTCTGATTGGCTGCCTGCAAACGGTCGTCTTCTAAAGGTAACTTGTCTTCCTCTTCTGCTCAGCCAAACCCATCAGGCCTGGGCAGCAGCCAGTGGCATCCCCCACCCACCCCAACATTAACCGCAGTGGAGGAGGCTTCTACCAGAACAGCCAGACGGTGTCCATCAGAGGAGGGGGCAGCAGCAAGCCTGACAAGAAGTAAGTAGTTTGTAGTTGTTAGGTTTTTTTTGTTTTGTTTTGTTTTTGTTTTGTTTTTTCTCACACAGCAATTCTTAAAAGTACACAATAACGCATCAAAAGCCAGGCATGGTAGACTTTCATTAATATCCAGGAGTACTGAAGATATCCTGTTAAAAATCATTTTTATTTATTGTACAACTGAAAACTTCTTAAGTTAAATGAAAGTAGTCTTCACTAATGCACTTCACTAATTTTTTTTTTTTTAATATATATATTTTTATTATGTAGCTGAAGAGCAGCAGAACAGAAGGACGACACCACAGAAGAAGCCAATATCACCCCCCGCCCACCCCGACAGCCTGTCATTCCATTACAGCGAACAGACTCCTCGTCGCTGCTTTGGAACCACGAAGGAGTTTCTGAAATATAAATATATATATATATAAATATTCCCAGCTTGTACAGCTCCAGCCCCCCCACCATCACACCTCCACCTACCCACCCCCCTCTCCCCGACGTTCTAATCATGACTTATCTCTTTTTCTCTTACTGGATATAATAAAAGAAAGAAGACAACAGTTTTAATTTACAAAAAGCCAAGATAATATTCTTATTCAGGCAACCAAACGCAGTCTTGAGCGAAGCCTCGGCGAGCGAAACCGCAGCGCGACTCGAATGTGTAGCTTCGGGTTTGTTGATTTTATTTAGTTTTTTTCTTTTTCGTTTTGCACAGTCTGTCGTCATCTGTCGTCGTGCGAGTAGTTCTGCACTGTGCCAAGCTGAATGTAACGGTCGAAAGATCCAAAAAATTCATAGAAATAAACACCTAATACTAAAAAAGACCAAAAAAAAAAACGAAGAGGAGACCCTACAGTGAGAAACAGCTTGACCCTATAAAGCTAACCTCTGTACAGTTCATTGTTATTATTATTATAATTATTATTATTATCATTGGCTGTTAACCACACTTTTCTCTGGGTAGATTTTACATGCTTCTTTAAGGGAAAAACAAAAAAGTACAAAAAAATGTTTTGAATTGACTAGATGGCGTCGAGCACTACTGTTCTGTCTGATCTTGTTGTACAGTTGTAAAATTGGCACTACTGCACACGTTTCCCTGGAGAGACGAGGCTAAACACAAGGATTAAACTAAAGCCAAGAAGACGTGCAACAGTGTACCGTAGGTGTATTTACCTAAATACCTGTGGAGGCCAACTGTTTTTAATATTAAGTTAAAAAAAAAACTATACTCGTTAATGGTGGCTTCATGAGAAGGATGCAAAGAATGTAGAATGAAGGGAAAAGAGAGGAGGAGGATCCGGTTAACACAACAGACTTCCACCTTTTAGCATAGCCTATGCTACGTAGCTAAATGTACTGTTTTTACTTCTCTCAGTGGTTAATAATGACGTGTTAATGGAAGCTGTTTAATATCTCTCTGCACATTGGAGCACATAGATTGCAAGTGTATAGATGGAAATAGCACACGAAGCTCGTCCTGTCCTCGCTGGGTCCCTGTCGGTAACTTGTCTCCTTTCACTCGTGTATTCAGGACCTCTTCTTTTTTTTGGTTCTTGTTACTAGTTTGACTGTTGAATCCCTACAGTGTCATGTTTTCTTTTTCAAGGGTGCCTCGCTTCTTCCGTCTTCCCTCCCCACACCTTATAGATTAAAAGACCCGTAACTGTATGCGCCCCCTTTCGGTTATAAATTAGCAGAGTGTCATGCTGGGTTTTATGTACTGTATCTCTTTCTTTGTTCCATAGATGGTGTAGATTTCTATTTCAAAGTGGGGGGTAATGATGGGCGGGTGGAGTGGGATCGTTCAGTTGATGGGTTAAACCTTCGCCGCTGATCAGCCAGTCAGGGAGAGCGGGGTCTATAATTGCACAATGATCTTCTGTTATCATCTGGAGGAAGGGTCTATTTAACTAAATCTAACCAGGGGTGTAGAGTTTTTGTGTTTTTGTTTTTTGTTGGTTTTTTTTAGTGGGTTTTTTTAAATTGTTATTAATTTCCCATCACATCTTTATTTTAACCCTGTGAAGCCCCACTGCATTTGGCAAAGAGCTTGTTGTGATTGTAATCCCAGCATGAGAACACTAACATCTTGTGCAAGTGCAATATACTGTAAAATACACTGTATATCAGTCGGCCGGCAGGTGTGATCAGGGTGTGGTTGCAGTGGTAGTACCTGCCCAATCCTCCTTTTTGTGTTGCGTTTACTTTCACTGGTGTCAAGTCCTCGGTGTGTGCTCTCTTTCTTTGATCACTCTTTCTGAAAAGCTGAGACATGTTGCAGATCTTTTGTTTTGTTTTGTTTTATATAAACCTCATATTCTATATCAAATCTACTGCAGCTGCTGTAATGGAAAGTTAACAAAAGTGCACAGATTGTATAAAAAATCACATATGACCCAAAGTTTTGAGTTTGAAGCTTTTTAGGAAGATTGGTCAAAGAAACTTCTACTGAAAAAGGATACGTTTTGAGACTGGTGGAACGAATGTAGCTGGAAAACAAAAGGAGGGGAAATGATTTTGGCTAAAACCTGTTATCTCCATACAGGAAAGCTGGGTGTAAAACAGCACTTCTTTAGCTGCACTCAGATAAAAAACACTCCACATGTGGCTGTTTTTGAGGGGAGGAGGGGAAGAAAAGTTTTGACAACTGCTTGTTGTCGCTGAAGTGTATTCAGTTGTAATAATTACGCTCTGCAAGATGCAGGGAGGAGTAGCTCCCTGCATCTATGACAGGACAGTGTTTGGTGTCTTATGGAGACGGTTTATACCATCTGTGTAACCTTCTAGATTTAGCTGAGACATTGCCGCGTGGACCTCAAGATGTTCATCCTTTGACCTCCCACCAAAACTGGACACGAAATGGGGAATAAATACAGCAAAAAGATAAATACGTGTGTTTACCTAAATTAAATTTTGCATTAATTCTAAATTAAAAGTGTAGCCACTTTTTTTTTATTACTGTGTAATAGTTGGGCAGTTTTTAAAAGGACAGTTTTGGGGCTCCATCAGTGGACAAGGTACTGGATCATTCCTGGAGAACTGGGGCACAAATGGCTGGGCTCTGATACGGACGGAGACGGGACGTTAATGAGATCAGTTTTGGATTGACTGCATGATGTAAATGTATGTGTGATTAAATAATTATGAGGAAAAAAAACTGCTCCCTCTGTGTTCTGTCATTTGACTCTTGTGAATGTGGAGATGGGTTTCACGTGCCTGTTTCTCTTTTACGTACATACACTGGTCGACTACTTTTTTTTTTTTTTTTTTTTTTTTTGGTTTGTGGCTTTGTTCTGAGAACTCTCCTGGAATTAGAGATGGGGTCTTCTTTCATGCTTTAACACAGTCACTTCAAGCAAATCCAGGTACATATAAAATATTTCCCCAGTCTTAAGTGGAGGGATTTGCCACTGAGTGGCATCAGCCCACTAGATGGTTTTACAAAGTGTGAAAATTGCTGTGAGGAAAGCTGCAGTTAGCTAACACAGAAAGACAGCAACTCACACCTACAGCCATTTTAGAATCACCAATAAATCCAATTTACAGTCATGGCAAAAAGAAAGTACACCCTCTGTCAGTTCAGGTTTTACATATAATTAAAGAAGGGCATAAAATTTGGTGAATACGACCTCAGATGAATGAAATACATGACGTATTGCATGAAGATGAAGCCAAAGTGCAGAAGCAGTACACCTTACTGCTTCATCGTGAATTAAGAGGACAAGTAGCATGTGATCATTTGCAAGTGTGAGCGCCTTGACTAAAGCAAAGGTCTTGGCAGTTTGCTGGTCTGAAGCATTTAGGTGTGTGTAAACACAAGGCCAAGGAGGAGAGGGACCAGCAGTGGTCTTAGAGAAGCAACTTGCTGCCCATTATATTTAAGAACTGACAGGGGATATACTTGCTGTCCTGATGACTGAACCCATCTTTGAAAAGTTTGCAAACACAGAAAAGTGCCAGTCGGCTGGTGGATTCAAACCTGTGTGCAGTGTGTCGCCCAGCACAACAACTAAAACAAGTGAAAATATAGGACATTTTCTCAGTATGCCGGGGATGTCCCAGCCACAGTGGGACACCTGATTCCCCCAGACTCAGGATGTTAAAGTTGTAAATAGTAAAATTCTATTGTTTCTTGGCCATTGATCAGTGGTCATGACAGTCTGCATGTTAATGATCATGAAACTGACCTCATGACCCCATTGTTAATCAGTGGTGCTAGGTTTGGTCTTTATGCAAATGTACTGTTTATAAAGTTGGGGAAACCTGCAGTCGGCTGAGACTGAAGAAGTCACTTTGATGAGTAATGAAACATTTCTCCCACTGAAAACACAATGTCCAGATCAGCAGAATCAACTTTCTGCGATACTGTATCTTTACAAAACCTTTGCAGTTTTTGTGCTTTTGTAGAGCCGCTGTGATCCATGCATACTAACAAACCTGTAATAACTCCTGAGGGAATACTGATGCTTTTTTCTTTTTAAATAGATGGTTCATTAAAGGCTCATTTGAAGTAAAATCTTGGCCAAATATGCCTCATAAACATCAATGACTTTGATTTCTGTTGTTGCCTCAAGCCATGGGTGTCAAACATGCAGCCTGGGGTCCAAAATGGCCCACTAAAGGGTTCAAACTGGCCAACTGGATGAGTTTGTCTTTATAGTGTTTATAAAAATAAGACAAAGTTAAAAGTAGTGTAAAACTTTTGATGTAGAACAGTGCAGCTTTTGGTCACCATTTGTAGATGGTCTGTGAATTGTAACACACAGGGAAAGGAATGGGCATTTTGTAAACCGTAAAATGATAGTTGATTGATTGTTCATTTGCTGGTCACTCACTTGACAGCACATTGGGCTGATTAGATCATTTTAGGTGTGCCATGAACTAAAAAAAATTTTTTCGTTTTAAAAGCAGACACAATTACGCACAATGTATTTGCAGTTCGCGGTCATCACCGCCAGGTTGCGCTAAATCCCCTTTTGTGTCCGGAACACCTGAAAGTTCGAACCATGTGTATAACTCACAAACAAGAGAAGAGGTCTCACTACGATAGCTAGTGATTAGTCATTAGCCACTTACAACTACAGCATTGCCTGATAAAATAGTGCTAAGTTTAATTATTTTGTTAAATGTGCATGTACAAGACCGGTGACTATGGTAACTTACAATTAGTTAAACCGGAAAGTTTTATTTTTGTGTTTTCCGGAAAATATATAGAATAGCACGTCTTGTCTGCATAGACGATCTTTGCTTGAAGGTAGTTGCGAAGTTCTCGGGGCAAGCGACTCCACGGGAGCGAGCACTGCTGTAGATTACACACCGGCTAGGGAAGAGCAGGACGGACTGGAACGCCGCTCTCCGACAAACCTGACAAGTAGGGAAATAGT
This sequence comes from Copadichromis virginalis, assembly GCF_057382275.1. Lineage (NCBI taxonomy): Eukaryota > Metazoa > Chordata > Actinopteri > Cichliformes > Cichlidae > Copadichromis > Copadichromis virginalis. The sequence continues at coordinate 8,315,798 of NC_140635.1, read as the reverse complement.
TTCACACGGTGGCCGGTCGACGGGGAAGTTTACTGGGAGTTTAACTACACCCGGGAGCACCGTCGTGTCGGTGTGTTCCCCCCTGGGAGCCAGCGGAGGAGGTAGGTGAAGGTGCGTATCTGTGCCTCAGTGCGGGACACTGAGGAATGCTGTAGCCCTGAAAGCTAATTAGCTAGCTAACGTTAGAGGGCAGATTAAAGCAAGACCGAGGAGACCTGCGAGCTGAAACTGAGAGTTAAGACCACAAAACGTGACGTTAAGGTGAAGGTTAAAGCTCTGAACCCACAAAAGAGCCCAAAGCTACTTTCAGACCTAATATATATTTTAAAAAAATCAGAGAAACTTGAATCCTTTTGGGAATACCTTCTAAATTAGCGTTAAGAAAGCGCAGAAATCAGTGTTTACTTTTCTAAGGAGTGTCTTAAACAGATGTGTTATAGTACTTTTTGACTGGCAGGGTTAACCTTATTACCTGAGAGCAGTGAAATGGATCTGCCATAGAGCAGAAATCCTCCCGCTCACACTTTTTTAAATATATGAAATAGTGATAAATGGCTTTTTAAAGTTGATCTGATCCTCGTGGTTTGAAAGCTGCCGTTTAAATCACAGTAGAGCCTATAATCATCACCTCAACGACACAGTCCTATCATGAATTATAATGAAGAACCTTTAATTGTTTCAAAAATGTTCATTCTCTTAAGTTTTGAGGTGATTTAGAAGCAGATGTGTCTATGCCATTAATGAAAGTCTTTCTGACCTTAAAACTAAACCTGTACTTTTTAAAGGGCATAAGTGAGTGTCAGTTGAGCAAGTAGTTAGTTATTTGAGAGTTTGGATACTCTCCCCCAAATCTGCCATTTATGAAAATAAAGCAATATTTGTTTATGAAGTGAAAAAGCAACCAATTTAAAGAGACTGTTAAAGCAGTTTTACTGTTTTTATTTACTTTATTTTTGTAATGATGGGCTTGAGAAAACCTTGCTGGTGACAGAGCTTCACGTGGTGAACAGAAGAGAGATTTTCTATAAAACCTCTTGGTCTTATTGTGGCCAGCATGCCTTTAACATGTTCTTTATTTGTGTTTTGCTTAAAATGTGTACTCTGATTTCTTTCTTTCTCGATTGAGGGAGCTGCAGCTGGCCGTAGTTGGTCGAAGTGGTTCAGGCTGTGGCTTTAACAGTGATAGGGTGGGGGGATGCCGTGGGGAGCTGATTTTGATTTCTCTAGAAGAAAATTATGGTGAGAGCCAGTGTCAAAGTAGGACAGCCAGTGCTGGATCCAGGCTGTTTGAGGCAGCTTGGGCCTATATTTGGTGGCTTCTTTGTGCACGGGGCACAGTGCACTGCTTCTGCTTGTTACAAATAGATACATCGAGAATTAGTTTTACACATTAAAGGGTCTATTTTATGTCCTCACTTTTCCCCCACTCTGAAACTATTCTGACTTTTGTTTGTGAGCTGTTTGCTGGTAACTGTGTTTTTTCTGCTCCAAACAAGTGAAAAGCAAAATATAGATAAGGGCAGTATAAACATAACATTGACACATAAATCTGGACACAAACAATTGCTTATTTGATAGAATTATGGTTCATTTGGAGATGTGTTTGTGGTCCTCTGGTGAATGTAAAGCCAATATTTTTGGTTCCTACCGACTCCTGAGGGAAATGTTTGGCTCTGTAGCGAATAACATTTTTACTACTTTTTGTTCCACTGGGTTGCTTTGTGTGTCTGTGAGTTTGTTTTTCTTTTTGTGTTTTGTGGTTGTTTTTTTTTTTTTTTTTTTTGCTGTTTTAGGGTTTTTTTTTTTAAGCTGTTTGCAGTGGCTTGAAATGGGACATTTAAGAGCCAGAAAGCTAAACAAAGAGCTTGACAACTAAGAGGAACCACATACATCATTTAGATGATAATTTAGATGATTAAAAAAAAAACATGGTCGCAGTAAAGATTTACCAAGGGTCAAACTGAACCCAAATCCCTCTAAAATATCCAAACTGCTAAAGCTTTGCTTTTAGCTTCTTCTTTGCTAACTTACCTCTCCATTTTGCAACCATCGTTCTGCAGCTAACAACACAGAATTTAATTCAATAGATGGATTCCTTAAATAAGCTCATTGTTACCAGTCTAACTTTGTGAGATGGGATCAGACTGATATTGGATCCAAATATCTGATATGTGGTGCATTCCTGATTATCACCATGTTTTTAAGAGTATTAGCTATGTGTCTCTTCTAGTGGTGAAGTGGGTCTGGACATAAATGTAAATACCCATACCCCATTTTAACAAACTGTGCCTGCAAACAGGCAATCAGGACGTCTATAAGGTTGCAGTGTCACAGATATGCGGTCACTGCCCTTAGCCTTGGTCTTGCCAAAGAGACTGACCATCCAACCTTGAGCAACTTCCTCCATGTCCACCGATTATTTCCATCATCACAGCCTCTTTTGCTAGCTGTTGTTGGCAGCAAGAGCAAACACACGCATGTGCTCTTGACATCTGAACAGTGAATGACCCAGTGGAAAATAATTAGTGCTTTTCGAGACTCATGCTAATGTTCTGTTACATCTGATCGGCTCCCACAGGCCAGAGTGATTTGCGCTTTGTGTTACAAAGTTGGATAGTTCTAATAGATGTGACCAAAGTTTCTAATAATGAGGTCAGCTTGTACTACCTAAGAGCCAAAAGCTCGCATTTCAGACGGCTCTAAAAACTCTGAAGTTTTTTTTTCTCTCCTTGGCTCTGAATGATGTCAGTGAGAGCAGATATCTGTGATCTGACATCCCACCCACCTGCTGTTCACACCTTCCGTACTGTGGGGCCACCAGTTGTAATAAAAATACAGATTAAGATGAGGCAGATCACATCCCAGCAAACTAAATGTGGAGCAAAGAGTATGCTTGCATGAGACAAGTAACTGATGCTGAGAGTTCATTGGCAGTTTTTATATCATGCAGAAATGTGGATGATTCGTACGCATTTGTAACCCTTTCGATACATACAAGTGTAAATGACCCCCGTGTGGGGGTTGTGAGACAAATTTCATGCTGCCAGCTTTGCAGATCCACAAATGTAAGCTGTGTCCATCATCTGGGCTTCCTCCGTATTCCTTCCTTAATGTTAGCCTGCTGTTATTGTACAATGGTAAAATTAACATCAACACAACCACAGTGTTTCCACATCTGCAGCTGAGCACTCACTGACTTTCCCCAGCAGAAAAACATTTCAGGATGCAGCAGCAGCTTATTTGATTCATCGAAGCACGTGCTTGTGAGTCCTCAAACATTACACACAAATCACTGCACACATTTGTTAATCTTAGTGTACGCTGGTGGATAATGTCATATGCATTTGTAACCCTTATGAGACATATTTCTCTCCATATTATATATCCAACTTAAAAACCACAAACAAGATGGTTTGTTATAATCAGTATTTTTTTATTTTAATGTATATTTCTCACATTTCCCCTTGCAGTAAGTACATTTATTAAGGATAAATGGAAGCTCTGATTTGTTTTCATGGCCTCATTCATGTCCATTTTTCCTCCTCCAGTGACTGTTAAAACTCTTAAAGTTGTTCATTTTCATAGTGTAGAATACACCCGTTATTACCACATCTTTTTGAGCCACACGATGCTTGTCAGGCTGACGGGATAATGATATTTCTTTGTTCATTAATAAGAGAAAAGCAAACGACCAAAGCTATAAAAATAAATGTCCAACAGCAAAGACTTAAATTGAATTGAACACACATTACTTAAGATGTGGGTTGAAGCTCTGGCTTATTACACCTACCTTTTTTTTTTAAATATATATACAGTAGGGGTGCAACGATATTCGTATCGATATTGAACCGTTCGATACAGTGCTTTCGGTTCGGTACGCATATGTATCGAACAATACAACATTTGTAATTTATTTTATCAATTTTCCTTCTGACGATGCTGTCTGTGTTGAGCGCTCAGTGAATCTGTGTTCGACTACTCCACCTAGGCTGCACTGTCGAGCGCAGATCCACTGAGCGCTCAACACAGACAGCATAGTCAGAAGGAAGAGCGCAGGGCAAGCTAGCGAGACAGAAGTTAAGCTCTACTTGCAACAGGCAAATTGAACCTCATTCAGATCTGGCGTTTGGAATTATTTTGGTTTTCATGTGACGTATGACCCTGAAGGTAAGCGAGTCATAGACTAAAGTAAAACAGTATGTTGGATGTGCCATGCAATGCTCAATTACATTGGTGGGAGCTAGTGTGTTAGTGCAGTTAGCTCGTTAACGTGTTGGCCGTCTAGCCCCATGCACGGAGTGATCGGCGGTAGCTCGTTAACGGAGATTTGCCGTGTTGTGGCGTTAAGGTCATTTCAACGAGATTAACCTGAAAGCACTAGTGGGAACACAACGAATATGACTGCACATTTACGCCGACATCATCCTAGTGCAAAGACAAGTGGAAGCAGACAAAAAAAAGCAAGCATGCTACTAACTTTAGCCGAGTCATTTAGACAGCTGTTAGCACATGATTCTCCTTATGCTGCTGAGAATATAGCCCAGAAGAAGCGGATAGTATAGCTTTTATTTTGGAAAGAGCCATTTCTCTGTAATAAACTCTCTTTTCCAAAGATGAGTGATTCCTCAATCAGATACAGGGCTCGCAATATCGCTAGCCCGACGTCCCGGAGCTAGCGATTTTTTTCAGTCGGGCTACCAAAATCTTTCTCTTCCCTGCCCGTCGGGCTATTGTAGGAAAAATATATGTCAATGCTTTTGCATTCTTTCAGAAATGTAGCTGGGTAATTATGTCATTGGCATCGGTGAGCCACTGTCAATATGTGACATATTGAAGTCGCGTTTGAATTTGCGCTTGTTTTTTTGCTTTCACTTTGCAATCGTGCGAACTGTGTATAGAGAGTGACAGCACTGATCTGTGAGTGATGATAATTTGTGCACCAATTCCTCTGACATCGTCTTATTAATCGTTAGCTTACTATGCAAACATGACAAGTGAAATCTCCCGCAGCTTACACATGTGAGAGGTTGATCGCGCAGAGAATCGCTGAGCTTATGTGAGTGAGTGTGTAAAAGCATTTCAGTTCTGCTGAGCCAAATAAGACAGGTCAGGGTGAAGAAGTGACAGCCAAAGAAAAGCTTACCACAAAACGGAGAAGTTATGACAAATCAGACTATAAGGCAAAAAGAAAGTGCAGCTTTATGGTTTCATGGACAAAAGAATTTCTGTGGCTGCGATATGATGAGCTAAATAACCAGGGCTGCACATAAGTGGTCCGCAGGTGCGCATTCGCTGTCAAAATAAAAAACACGCACAAGGGTTAGGGTTAAATTTAAAAACTGTACTTTTGAGTTAAAATATATATTTATAATTTTAATAAATGACAAATTAAAAATGCATGAACATTTTTTTGTATCGAAAAAATATCGAACCGTGACACCAAAGTATCGAACCGAACCGAACCGTGAATTTTGTGTATCGTTGCACCCCTAATATACAGCATAGTCTAAATGGCAAGTCATTTATAGCAAGATTTCATCTCTAAAAGACCAAAGAAAACATATTGAAAGTAAATGTGTTGGCTTTTGTTTAAATATAAAAGATCAGGGGAACGGGGGGGGGGGGGGGGGTGTGCACAGTCACCCTAATCATATTTAAAGGCATGGAAGCAGAAACATTATCAAGTTTAGACCATGATGCTGAATAAATTGAGTAACTTATGTTTCTGAAAAGTTCATGTTCTCAGCCTGTATTAGTGCTTAAATGAGGAAAGCGCGGCTGATTGCCATCTCTCCCCAACCCCGTTCCCTTTAAATACCTCCACAATGGGAATTTGCTTTCTCTGATGAAAATAACTTAAACTAATCACCAGTGGCCCGGCTCTGAATCAACAGTCTGAACTTGGCTAACAAGAGTCATGTGAGACTCGATGCAGAGGAATTTCGCCGCTGCTGCTGCTGGTGCTTCACTCGTCCCTGTTTCAGTTGAAATATTTAATGTGCTCACAATGAGAGAGTATTTGCAGTGTGCTGATTTCTGTTTTGCTGAGGCAAGAGAAACTGTGAGGGTGTGTTTCCTGCATGTGCTGACAGCAGCGGATTTTTAAACATACATATCAGTTCCAACACTTCCACACACTTCAGCCGAGGTCCTGCTTTCATGGGACCCACCCATCCACTCTGTCTCCCACTGCAAATCTTATTACCATCACTCTGAATTAAGGGTCGTCTTCTGATTTTGCTGATTGGACTCTGAGAAGATTTGTTTGCTAAATAGCAGCACTGAAGCTGTAGCTTAATCTTAGTGGGGGATAAGTGAAAGAGACAACAACCCCCAGGTACTTAATCTTCCAAAGACCTTTCCATATGACGAATTGGAGCATTAAGTTGATTGTCTGTTTTGTTTGTAGTCTTCCTCATTTTAATTCAAAGGGTATTTTCAGAACCAACATGCCAGACTCTCTCATAGAGGGATTGCATTTTTGACACCTTTTTCATAATTAATCATCACTTTTTTTAAAGCTACATGTTAAAAAGGAACCCACAAACTTTAAATGATTTGTTGGTTTTTACATATTTAGCATTGTATGACTTGAGGTTTACCTAACTTAGTAATTAAAAGCTGTACTCTAGTTTAAAATCAGTCTTAAATTTAAAAACAGTGAGAAGGAAACATTCAAAGGTATGTTTTTTCTGAATCAAAATTGTTCTTTCAAGGGTCACTTGGCATATAAGGCCTCAGTGCCACAGGCATAGAGACTGATTAATGAACCTGTTGCAATCTCTGGTTTCTACAGAATTGCTGAGGTCATCTTTAGTTTCCACAGAAGATGGCGACTCTTCAACTACCCACCTAGCAGTAGTGAAACTTGAAAAAGTGTGATGCAAACTGGAAATGGAGAAGGTTTGCCTTCAGAGTCAAATTTGTGTCCTAAAGCTGCATCAAGGGTGTTTCAAAAGGCAAAACTTTTACTCTGAAGGTGAATGGTCTCCATTTCTGGTTTGTGTTGCACTTTTACAAGTTTCACTACTGCTTGTTGAGTAGTTGACAAGCTTTGCGGACAAAATAGCGTCTTCTGCGCAAGAGGTACTTTTTTGGTACCTTGGCTGAGGTTCCAAGTGAGCCGAGTCATGAGAACGACTTCTTCTCAAAACTCAAACTGCCATTTTCAAAACCTAGCAACGAGGGAAATGGCTGCACAAAAACCAACACCGTGGTCTCTGAGTCTGACAAAAAGCCACAGAAAGCGCAGCAGGTATACCACTGCCACGACGTCATGGGACTTTGCTACAATGACCCCAAGCACATTAAGGTGGTACTCAGTTGTAATGGAATAAGACCAAAACCAAGTCGAGTAGAGTAAAATCTGAGTAGGTACTAGTGGAAAACAGGCATTTGACTGGTTCACATATATAAGACAAAGAGTCTGTTGTCTAAATTTGTTCCTGTTATTTCTGGCTGATTATGAGCAAAAATGTGTTTCATGCTTGAGTAAATTAAACCTCACATTGGAAAAACAAACTGGTTGAGATTAGATTTTTATGACCCATGTGGTTTTTCTTTGAGGGAAGACCAAAACCCTGCAAGGGGTGGAGGGATGGCAGGAAATTAAATCTCATCTCACTGTCTTGAGTCCCCAAACCTTCCAGCCACTGTGATTATTTCACTGGGCAAACGATGCTTGTAGAGCCCCTTAATATTAGCAGGTTAGGCACGCCATTTGCTCAGTTATTCCCAGAAAGGCGGTCGTGCATCTGAACTCTGTGCAGACTACAGAGTTTTTTTGTTTTTTTTATCTGACTCCTGTTTAGTGTTGACTGTTTATTGTTCTTTTTTTTTTTTCTTCCTCTCCACTCTCTCCAGCCATAACTGGTTGTGCCAGGTTGACTGCCCACCCTGAGTTTGTTTTTTTTTCCCTTCACCACTATCACCAAAGTCTTGCCCATTAAGGAATTCTTAGCTACACTATATATACTCTGGGTTTTTCCAGCAAATCTTGACTTTCCCCCAAAGAGTTTTTGACCTTCCCCCAAGGAAAAATCTTCAGCATTGTAATAAAAATATTTTGTTAGCAGTTAATTTAAGTGGGTTTTTATTATTAAAATCCATATTTTTGGACCCAAATTACAGGAAAATGCATAGATTTATGATAAGTATGTTAACAAAGACACTTTGTAAACCTACTAAGGCCCATTTTGAGCTGGGAAAAGCTCTCAAAAACTAATGGACAAAAGCACTGTTAAGCTTCCTGCCTTTTGATTTCTTTATTAAAGAAATAGGTTTAAATTAAATACTTTTAAAACTATCTTTTTATTACCACATTTGGTTTCATCATATTTTTCCTTGACTACAAGCACTGTTTCTCATTTAAAAAATAAAAAATAAAAAATAAAATAGTGATATAGTGATCGACTCCATGCCTTCAGCATGAGGGTTGAGGATGTTAACAAGGAAAGCTGCCACTACTACTCATGCTATAACCATCACACAGTCTTATTCCTCGCTACTCTGCTGTTATTCAGTGAATAGCTGTGAATTAGCACCAGATGCAATGTTTTATTTTCATTTGGCTAATGGACTTTCTGTTCAGCTGATAGATTCGGTGAGATTTCCCTCAGTACTTGTTAGCCTGAACCCTCGAGTTAATCTGTGGCGATATTATCCCACCAGTCACTGCATCAGCAGTAATCCCAGCACTGCTCGCCTAATCACAGATATTTATTAAGCTAATGCACGACTGAAGGTAAACAGAAGCGCAATGCTATTATTAGGTAATAGCTGCCAACCGCGCATTTAATGTTCAGCTGCAGCTTTAATGGTGACACCCAGTGGAAACTACTTTTTGATTAATCAAGTGGTTTTAAAATAGCGTAGCTCATGCTGGTTAATGTGTGTGGGGATATGCTCATTAAGCATTCTCAGGACACTCGTACAACCACAACAGTCTTCACAGTGACCACTATTTGTTGTGCGCTTTGTCTGGTGCCCATTCCAATGTTTTCACAGAATTCGTGGGGTTATATCACCAGCTGCAGATGGTGGCCTCGCTATAGTTTCATGGATCATGGGTGTCTCTTAAGTGAATCTGCATGTGTTGTGCAGCGATGCTCATCATTCATCATGAACTCAAGACGAGAGGAAACACACAGAAGTGTGTTGGTTACTATTGTAGAGATGCACATTTCTCCCCACCTTCTTTTTTCTTGGTATGTATGTGTGCTTTTTGTTTTTCTTTTGTGAGTGTGTGTGTGCACGCGCGCGTGTGTTTGTGGAGGGTGTCGTTAGTTTAACGACATTTCTTTAACTGCCCCAGTGGCTTACAGGGACCATAGGACTTTGATACTGAAGAGAAATTAGTGCTGCTGGGTTAAAAAATAGCAACAATGCACTCTTTGTCTTTGGAGGCATATTCTTGGTTTGATAATGATGTAACTCACTGATAATTTTGTAGGATTGCAGTTATGACTGTCATTGTAATATCCTGCTGCTCATTCTGCAGTAGCCTGTATCGTCGTCAAGTGAGTCTGCTTGACTATCGCACTTTGTTTGAAATTGTTTCACGACTGACATTACAGGTCCTTTAACCACCTCGTGGTTTTGGATGCCTTGGGACAGTAGACTAATTTGATTTGGACTATTTCATTAAACAGGAAGGAATGAGTTGCGATGATTTTTTTTTCATACTTTTCATACTTTTCATGCAAATATAAACACTGAGGTCCCAGTGGCTTTAGTATTTTAATTATTACCAGAGATACAACTGATTGGTATCTTGTTTCTTTTCATCAGTTACCAAGCTCAGGCTTAGTTTATGTGCAGATCTAAAGTTTCAAAAGCAAAAAAAAAAAAGTTGGAGTTTTAAAAATAAAATCTATATTCCTTTTCTTTCAAGTGTTAGTTTTGTGTAAGTGACTGGCATTTTTGCTTAAAATATAAAGAAAATTACAAAAAGAATAGATCGTCTTTCTTCTCATAAAAGAACTGCGTGTTAGTCTAATTGATGGTGAATGGTTGTCTGTCTTTCAGTGATAGATTGGCGACCTGCCCAGGGCGTACCCCGGTCGTTGTCCCGTGGCAGCTGGGATAGCTTAAAGTTTATAGGTCTCTAAATGTCTCTTTGCTTTATCAAGTTTGCCAACATTTGAGAAACATTATACCCAGTTGAATATTTGTGACCTAGTAAATTTGTGCAGTCTGCAACAATTTGTCATTGTAGTTATTGCATTTTTACATTGTACATATGAGGCATTCAGCTGACACTTGTCTCCTAAAGTGACTAGTCAGAACTTTAGAAGTCATTTTTGTCATGTACCGGAGGCAGAAAGAGAGAGCTGAGACTAAATCTCTTTTTGTAGTGAGAGTTGACTTGAGGGTAGCCTAAGATTGTAGTTTCTTTGAACTATTAAACTTATTTGATCATAATATATTTATTTTCCTGTTAATTTGAAAATCTAAACAGCTGAGGTACCTCTTTCTATCAAAATAGGCCATGCTCAGTCATACCCTGAAGCAGTAAAGTCCAACCAGGAAACACTAATTTTATTTAATCTAATAGTTTTGGTGTATTATTGTTTAACTCAAGGTTGGCCACGAAGTTCACTATTGATAAGATGTTTCTTTTAATATAAGCCTTGACTCCATTAAATAAATCATATTGGCGTACAGCATCACATCATTGTGTAAGAGAGTGTGCGCACATGCGTGTGACTTCAACAGGAAACTATGTGTGTGACTTAGCTAATCTAAGATGCCCTAATAGCTGCTGGACAAGCTGTCCTTAGTAAGGAGGAAGAAATAGAGTAAGACATAAAAACACAGTAAGTGGGAGAAAGCAGCGTGACTCATGTTACTGTCTCCACTTCTTCCGTCTTATCTTACGTGCGGCTTTGAAGCTCTGAGCTGGACGGTACATTCACCCTTGAAGAGGATTAAATCTTCTCAGTTTATATCTTATTTGTTTGTTCTGATTGGGTTAGCATGTGAGTGTCAGGCTTTCAATGGCATTTTTATTTTTGTCTTTATTTTGATTAAATGAGAGGAGAAGGGAATAAGTATTTTCTGACTTAACTATACCTCAAGATTTTTTTTTTTTTATGGTTTTAATGTTCATTGTTAGTTTTGATTTAAGCTTATTTCTTCAAGTTATTTTCTCTCATACATAAAAACACAACTTTTCATTTTTCCTTAAAATTGTTAGTTGAAAACATGTTGTTTTAATGACAATTTAAAAAGAAATGCATACGATACCTTTAGTTAGAAAGCCATTCAAAGTTTTTATTCATTTTATTGTTTCAAAGGTTACTAATACAGAAAAAGTAAGTAATAAGAAGAGCGTTTCTCTATACATACACTTTAATTAGGTGGCACAATCAGGAATATTTAGGTATGCCACATTATATTTGGTGAGAAAGTCTACCACCTCTGCGGGCAGGTCCCTGTAATGGTGGTCCCAGAAATTGTTTGGCTGCCTCTCCAGAAAGACTTAAGTCTAACTCCACCACCTTGGACTATAGCTGCTAGTTGCTGCCACATAGACTTTGTTAAGCTGCAGTCCAAGAGAGTGGACAGAGTACATTTTCAGGAAAAAAAACTCACTAATGAGACAACTGAGATTATGATTATATTACTCCATTTAAAGGTTATAAAGTATTTTGCAGAGATGCTCCTTATTGACATTGTTATTTAATAATTAATTTCAATCTTTGGGGAAAAATGGAAAAACTTCACAGGTGATAACTTAGTTAGATGTTATACATACTGGAACATTAGAACATTGTGGCACCCGAGGTGTATATATAATAAGTACAATAGCAGAGTTATTCACACTGAAATTAAATGTATATTTAATATATTCTCTTTGTTTTTTCAAAGGTCTACTGATGAAGACATGGTAATAAATATTTTTCTTTTGGGGTGAACAGCCTGGTGGATAGTAAGAGGCATCATGGCAGATCTGCCTATTGCCCCGGGCCAGATCTACATCGAGGTAGAATACGACTATGAGTATAAGTTTAAAGACCGGCTCATTAAGATCCAGCAGGGGGAATGCTACATGCTAGTCAAGAAAAGTAATGAGGATTGGTGGCAGGTGAAAAAAGAGGAGGCGTCTAAAGCTTTTTATGTACCTGCTCAATATGTCCGAGAAGTCCGCAAAGCCCTCATGCCACCCCCTAAACCAATCCTCCATCTTCCGAGTGCTACTGGTAATCCATCTTCACAAAGTGCAGGTGCACGCTGGGTAAAACCAAACAATCTGGATCTGGGACTCAACAATCATCCCGCTGAGAACCTTCACAGAAATGAGTCCAACTATCAGCGCTCCCCTTCAGCACAAACTGGAAACACGGCTAAATTCACTCCCCCGATTCAGCGCAGGGACAATAACCACCATCATGCCCCCACCTTTCCCACTGACCATGACAAAGCTCTCGCTGAAGCTCTCCATGGTGGTGTCCCACCACCCCCTTACAAAGGTGGGTCCAGCACCCTGCCCCGCAGTCGAGCCAGATCCCCAGAACTGGTCAGAGCGCCACTGGACGTGGACACCACCCAGTACTGTGACTCTGCGGGTGAAGATAGACGTACAAATGACTCTGAGTCTGGAGACGAACTGAGCAGCTCTTCCACTGAACATCTCCAGGTAACATCAAAGCTTTTTGTGCGTGTGTGCGTGTGTGCGTGTGCGTGTGTGTGTGCGTGTGTGCGTGTGTGTTACTGTTAATGTTGGCGGTGATGTATACAAGAATTTTGGGGGGGGGGACATTGTGGAATAGGACTTTTGTTTCACTTTTATTAAATTATAGCCAATACTCACATATTGGATATATCAGATCCAGAGCAACTTTTGTTTCTTGTTCCTTGATTACGGCCTTAGAACGAATGTAGCAACTATTTTTGTTATTTTAGGTGTTTGTGAAACTTTTCACATCAAGTGTTTAATATATGCAGACTATTTCTGAGCAGATGCTATTAGGTTTGCTAGTATATCAATTATCCTACTTTCTTCATAAAGTGTTATGAAGAACTTGAAAAGGGAACCTGAACCTGCCACACCCTGCTACAGAGCAGTATCTGAGCCCTCGTTTATACTCTGTTGTGGACATAGACACGGGCAGCTGGCGACATAATGGCTAAGTAGGCATTCCTGTTATTTTCCACTTCAAGCACAAAAACAAAGCAACGTGTATTGGTGCACTGCAGTGCAACGTCACATGATAACAAAAAACTGGCTGGCACTTGGACGTTGTCACAGACCTTCTTGGTCACTATCCAAAGTGTGATGAATTTACATCACTCTGACCTGAGTGGACTTGTGGTCGCAGAAAGTTTAAATGCCTAAATGATTCATGTGCAGCACAGAGATTCGGTTTTCAGATAAAAAATCAGACCAGTATTCTGTTAAACAGAAATGGGTCATAAATTGTTTTAGTTTTAAACTGTTGGTATGCCCAAATGACTAACATTAACATTAATTTGTTCAGTGTCAGCTGATTTTTGCCTCTAAACTTTATTTTGGATAACCTAATAATCTTTACCTGTCCTGGATTACTTAAACTTGTTCAAAACCTTTAATGTGTTCTGATAGCTTCAAAAATTAAAGACGAAACCAAGTCCCAAAAGAAAATTTTGCCCTCTTTTTTTTTTTTGCCTTTTATGTGTCTAACATTTTCCAAAGCCACAGTTTGATTACTACAAGATAAACATTTCCTACACTTTATGTCATTTGTTAGCAGAGGCTAGAAGGTTGACTGTTAGTTTGGTTAAAAAATAACTTTTTTCAGTTAATCTCAGAGTATCAAGGGTAAAGAACTATTCTCATACTGCCTTATATTACACTAGCCACTGCATCCAAAGCGGAAACTCATAGTTTTTTTTTTTTTTTTTTGCCGCACGCACACCTTTATGCTGAACGTGCACTGCAGGTATATCCAGTTAAAAGACACACATCTCCTGTTCCATGAACAGAGTTCAGCTGAACTTCTCTTCCTGTTCTTATTTTCCATTTCTAAGTTATTATTTGCACTATACATACACAAAAGTCAGCTCCTTCATTAGCACCATCATTAGAAGTACAATAAAAACACTGAAAGAAACTGACATGTTTCGGCTTGAACCCGTGAGCAACACATTTGATCGTGTATTGAGTAATAAAGACACTGTCTTTACCTTCCCTGTGATAATAAAATGACAATTGTAGGATTTTTTTGTCATTGACACGTCACGTCTTCTAAATGACTTATTTGTTTTACAACAGGTCATCTAGTTAATCTGTCAACTGTAGTTTCATAGGTTTGGATCTCAGTATGATGCATCACGCACTGACGTAAGCATTGTTTCAGTATGTTGTGCGTAAAAAGGTTATCTGAAGGAAAGTCCTTTTTTACAAGTCCATGTATTTTCTGAATGCAGCCCAGTTCTCAATAGATCTCCTTCCTTGGTTATTGTGTCTGTGTGTATTTAAATGGAAGGACAAAGGTCAAAGCAGTCAAGCTTGATTTTGGTTATGTATACAACCAGTCTGGCTTTGTGTGCCAGTAAACTCTGTGATTTTCTCTTTCTTAGGGCAAATACAACAACTCAGTCTCAGTGATTTTCACAACATTGGCCGTCTTGCTATGTACTTTATGCTGCAATTGACAGTCTCATAGCAGTTGGTGTTGGCAGGGAGAAAGAACTTCCTTTTCATAGAAAAACATTCCCAGTAGAAGCAGGCTCAGGGTGGCTTTTTGCTCGTTGTGAGAATCAAGATTAAAAAGTGTATCCACTGTTGTGCAAACTGCATCAGCATCATTCCTGAAATATCTTCCTTATGAGAACAGACCTTTGCACAACAGAAACTGACACTCGAGGAGGAAATTGTATCGTGTGTGTTGTGACCATAACAGCAGTGGCAGCTTTATAGGTGACGACATGATGAATGTCTCCTGAGAACTTTCCACCACTGTGGTAGCGATCAGACCCCCCTAACTCATCATGTGCTCCCCTGTTAAGCTCTGAAGACACATGCACATGCAAAAGCGATATTTCCAAAATATGTAGGGCAAGAGAAGTGGCCTGAGGCGTCCCGCTACTGGAAGGAAAAGATGTGATCTGGTGTTCTTCACTTACTGCCGCTGCTTGATAAGGATGTGTTATCTCTGAAAATCTGGATTCGCTCTGTGGTGTAGTGTCTTCCTGTGATTGTAGGCTTTTCATAATGGACCAGAACCAGTGTCATCAATGTGATCTATCAACCCATAACATAGTAATGATTCAGTGATTGACTATTCTTCAGGCCTGCAAAGCTCATGAAAGCCAGAAGGTGGACGCTTCCTACATAAATCCGGTGATGTGAAACTCATCTAGTGTTAGTGGGTTTGTTTTGTTTGTTTTTTCCTCAGTCCTGGCAGCAGGGTGCTGGTGACACAAACTCTGGGTTGAGTTAGGACTTCCTAAAACAAGCAGAGCCCTCATGTTGTTGCTTGTAAACAGTGGCATTGCCATAATCAAAACTGGCCTAAATCAGCAGGTATAGGAGGAAGAGAAGAAGTCAAAACCTGAATTAAAGTCATTTTCCAGGAGGTAAGGAGGTTTTCAGAACTGTTATCTTTCTCTGTATAATTTGACTCTCTGATCTTCTGCACTGATATACCATTACAGTTACAGTAAAACCCAACACGATCACATACTCGTATCTTGAACCTGGCAGTGCCGCGGCAGCATAAAAGTAAGGTTACAAAAATCAAGAGGTGCATGACTGACCGCAATGACACCAAAGTATGGCTTGCGCCTGCAGGCGTGTAGTGTCGTTCACTCATTGATGAAGAGTGTAATGGGCCCATTTGCCTTTTTGCTTCCCTGCAGCCTTTAATTTAAAGTATAAAGAAAGAAGTAATGGATATAAAGCCAAAGCCGCAGTCTGAATGCAGGAAGGAGAGCTGTGTGTTTGTGTCCTGCTGCCAGGTCCTGTTTCTTATTCCCAGTTCATCCAGCTTTTGACAAGCTACTTGAGTAGGTTGTAGTTAGTGTGCCAAACACTTATCTGCTGTACTCGACCTGACACCAAGGCCCACTTTGTCACTACTTTTGTCACATGTCCTCCTTTAAACTACTGGCAGTATTTCATCATTACTTCATCTGTTCATCATTATCTCAGACAGCAGGGACGTTTTTTTTAATGAAGTTTGGGAATGTTGTCTGTCCAAAATAGTACAGATGTATTCAGAGATGCATTCATCTGCAAGAAGAAGAGTTTACTCCTCTAGCTGTCACTTGAGCGTTTGCTCCAAGACTAGTGAATCACAACGACATTTTGCAAGCTTGAGAAATTCAGTAGTGAGAAAGAAATCCAGGCAAATTTTCTATGACATAAATGTGTGATGTTGTGCAAAAGCAATTTGCCTTGGCTGTGCAGACCTTTGTTGTAATAGCTTATTAGCTGTGTTGCACCATCCAATTTTAATTAAACATCTCTCTAAAGTGCTTTACAGTAAAGGCATGCTTTGTTGGGGGAGAGATGAAGTTACATATATGCCTTTTATGTGTCTAACATTTTCCAAAGCCACAGTTTGATTACTGCAAGATAAACATTTCCTACACTTTATGTCATTTGTTAGCAGAGGCTAGAAGGTTGACTGTTAGTTTGGTTAAAAAATAACTTTTTTCAGTTAATCTCAGAGAATCAAGGGTAAAGAACTATTCTCATACTGCCTTATATTACACTAGCAACTGCATCCAAAGCGGAAACTCATAGTTGAAAGGTGACGTACTGCAATACTATTAGAGCAGTAAGAGAAACAATGCAGGTATGTTTGCAAAACATCGCTGACCTGTCACTGCATTAGTATTCCATTCCTTCTCGCAGTTTCCAGCTGAGATATCACTCGGTACTTCCATGCATACAGTTAAAACCTCTAGCAACACTGGATTGGTCATTGTATTCGCTGAAGGAGATGCTTCCCTCCTGCCACTGAATATAATGGCTGTCAGATCTTGCTGTGTTTTTAATTTGCTGCTTTACTGCACTCTCATCCGTTGCCTTTCATCATCCACCTTCCGTCGGGATCTTGATCGTCGGTCAGCATGTGGGGGAAAAACTGAAGCACATACTATATGTCTACTATATTAAAAGCATTTTTTAGTCCAGCCTGGTCACCCTGACATCTTCTCTAGTGAAAAGACAGTGAGGGGTGTTAATTTGTATCCTGTATTTGTAGCAGCTCAAGTAGATAAGAGTGACTACTAGAGCTCCTTGATTATGGCAGAACTCATTTTTCCAGTTATTTTGCTGAATATTGAAGTAATGATTATTTAATATGATTGCAGAGTTTGAAAACCTTTTTTTAAATTTACTGAATGGGTTTCCAGGAATTTATAATGCTTCAAACTCAAATTAAATAAATGTGTACAGCACTAAGAGTGAAGTAAAACAAACGAAGGCAAAATAGAATGCCATCGAATCGTAGTTTCATCTCGATAATATTATTTCAACGATCAGTGAAATCCAAAATTGTAACTGATAATAAAATTAAGTTAATCGCACACCACCAATGAAGCAGTTTTGTAATGCAGGAAAAGGGATGTGCTGAAAGTCAAAATGTTGTTTTGTGTCAGTGGACATCAAGTGTGTGTGGTATAGACTGTGACGCATTGACACATTGTGGTTAAACATTGCAGCTCAGTTATTGCCTGTGTTATTATTAGCTATTGTGTTATTAGCTTTTAGTTATTTGATCACATTCTTTGATAATGAATTATTTTTAAATGCTGCTGTTATCTGTGGCATTTGTATAGCAGTCAATGTTAGATTTTTTTGGAAATGTCTGAATTAAGGGATTATTTGCCAGTTTATTCTTACACAATAACATGCAGCCAGTTATTTTCTTGATCAAAGCGGAAAAACCACAATGGTTAGCGTTGCTGTCGTCTGTCTGTCTTACCATCTCGCTTGTTTACAACTTTCTATCAGAAGAATAGAGAGGGGTGTTGCTGCAGGCCTGGCTGTTGGTTGGGTGACTGCGTAACATCTGAAGACCAGCAGTTAACATTAATAAAATGCAAATAATTAGTTCAATTGTCTTGGAGTTAATTTATAACTCTGGGTTTTGTTTCCATTAGTGCTTCTTAACATTTGTGTTTCTCTTTATGTAAACTAGAACCTCTTTTAAAATATATATATATATACTTTTCAGCAACTTTTTATGGTGTCTTTAATCTAGAAACTCTGCTGAAGGTCTTAAAATTATGTAAATCAGCTGTTCTTTTGCTGTCTCACTTTTTAAAAGTAACATTTAAGAGTTACCAGCTTTCAGTACCCCCTCCTCTGATTGTCACAGTCAATTACACCCACTCAACTCTGCAGACTCCCATCGTTCTTAAATGGCAGCTGTAATCAACTAAAAACCTGTAATGACTCTCAGCAGGATGATTGATTGGAGGACTTCCTCATTTCTTTGATTACTTAGTGTGGCAGGAAGTTGAGATGGCAAGTGTGTGTCTTTACACCGTCACACCTTGTTTCTACATGACGTGGTTGAACATTGATGTGCATCTTTAGCACATGAAACAAGTATTTTAGTCATTCTCCGCACACTTACGCAAGCAGAAACACACACACACAGTCTATGCACTCTCATTAGCATGGACTCCTGTTTCTGTTCAGTTATGCAAAGACACATTCAAACAGACAAATTTGTACACACACACACACACAGCGTCTGAGAGATCTGTTAATAGGAACCAGGCCATCTGCACTACTGTTAAATCTCTTTCTCTGCCTTATTAAAAAAGCTTATTATATCAAATGTTGGCAGGAGGATCCAAAGTCTTTCAGTTCCCAAATGTTTTCAGGGTTAGGACCCCAGATGGAAACATAATAAAAAATGGGCTCTACTTTGTAAGGATTTTAAATAAAGCATGAATTAGTTGCTGGAGAATATATTTTTCTATTAACAGATTAAAATAATAAATAAAATAATAATTTTTTTATAATAAATTATATATTTTTTTAAAAACTTTCACTGCTGATTTACAGCTCTTGAATTACAGCATCTGCTTACCTTTACTGAACTAAAGTTGAGAGAGAGGTTCCCTGAAAAAAAAGAGCTTGCTATTTTTACCTACTTTCCACCGTTTTTCCCCTGACCTCTGCTGTATGTTCCTTTCTTTTTTTTTTAACCTTATCATACTCCATCATGTTTCCTACCAAATTGTTAGTGGATTACAGTTGACCTTCTGTCAGAAACATACTTCTCATACATCTAGGTCACCATGCAGCCATCCACATGACTGGTAGCTCAATGACAGGTTGTTTAGTATGGCTTCAACCAATAATACTTCTTTTATTAACAATTAACTGAGGGTTTTATTGAATCGTCCATTGCCTGTCACAGTTTAGAGAGGCTAAACCTACCTCTGCCACTTGCATGCTTTTAGCTAAAAAGGGGCTTTTAGTATACAGCATGCATAAAAATACATACAGAGGAAACTTATACCTCATTTTCCCCACCAAATTCCTAGTCCTAGCTTGCATGATTTAATGAAAAAGGTGTCTTTGGTGCAATTATTGCCCTGTGTTTCTTGAGGATACTAATTTCTAATGGGAGTCAAACCTCAATATGACTTCACAGATGTGGCCTTTCAGGAAACTCTCAGCCAGTAAACAGCAGATCATCTGAAGAAAAAGAAGGTTAAGTCTGCAGATAGCTGTGATGTCAGTTTGGATGCTCATCACCGATGCTATGAACCAGCCCTGAGGACTTTATAGTACTCTTCTCAGCCTGGGACACACACAAACCCACAGAGTTTCAGGCAGTCTGGCAGCTGACCCTTTGCAGTGTGTTTGGTTGTTGTGTAACAGAGCAACGGCGAGGCCAGATTTTGCACACTTAATTTATGTCTCTGTCTGTTTTTTTTTAACACTCTTCTATCCTGTTACCTTTGCCTTCAGTCAGATTCACCTGGGCCTCTTCAAAGCTCTGATTTGGCCGCTTCCACTTACCTTTTTATGTTGATACACTGCAGTCTTACCTCTCACTAACATTTAAAACATTTAAAAGTAATAACTTTAACCTGCGACTTGAAACATAAAAAGGGTTCCAGTAAGGCCATTGAGTAATTTAAAATGCATTTCCAGTATAAGTTTTTTTCTTTTCTTCTTTCTATAAAAATCCCTATACACATTAGAAGAAGACTGAAAAATCATTACTTTTTTACTCACAAATTTTGTGACTTAAATCCAATATTGCCATAAAGCTGTCAAGCTCATTAATTTAGAATAATTTGCAAAGGGTCTTTAACAGCCAGTGATTTCAGAGAGAGCTACTTGGCTATGAGACTTTTAGAGGGTGAATTTTGCTGGTTTTTTTGGAGGAGAAGGCATTCATAAACCTTCATAAACTCTGATGGTTGCATCATTAGGACATAGATAACTAATAATTAGTGCTAAGTACAGTAGAATTTCACTCATCAAACCTGGAGCACATTGTGTTCTAGTGTTTGTTATAGAATTTAATTAAAATGCTCCAAAAGGGACCAGCATCATAAGAGGTCCAGCTCAGTTATTCAGAGACTTGGCTGCAGTTAGCTGCATTGGCCTGTGTTAGCCCCTATCAGTCAAAGAAGCTGTGTTCCTAATTTTAAGCCTCATCAGTATCCAATCTGATGCACTAAAAACCTTCACCTATTCTAAAGTTTTATGGATAATAACATAAGTCCCTTTTCATTGAAAAACGATACTGTGATTGTGTAGAGTCATAGCCGGAGTCGATACTGGTGACATGTCACCTCAGCATTAAAGACTGGTGCATCCACAGTTCTCACAAAGTCAGATGTCTAGTTTAGGAAAGTTGTGTAACAAGAATTTGATCAAAATTGTAGGAGTTGTGTTACATTTCACAGCCAAGATGCGAGTATTTGCAGCTTCCACATTGATGCAAAATCAGGCTTTTCTTAGTTCAAGAGCTGCTCTCTGCCACATCATACTGTAGACTGATGAGCAATGAATGACTGAAGTTAGACACTGTAGAAATGCAACTCTCCCCGAAGTATAAATACTCTCCTTGATACTGACTTTCAGGGATAATCCAATGTAAACCATTGCTATTCTCTGTATTTCTTTGATTAGAGAGACAGATGAAACAGAAGACAGAGAGAGAGAGTGTGTGTGTGTTTGTGTGCACGCACTTCATGGAGCTTTTCTTAATCCCTCTGGGAGCTTCATTTGGATATGTATGTGTTTCTTTGTGTGTTTGGTTATTATGTCAGCTGCGATGTCCTGTGTTGTGCAGAGCGGCATTATGGGAGGGCAGGTCAAGCGGCGTGTGTCGTGGAAGCGCAGGGAGAGCGAGCATCACTAAGCTGTGTGTGTGTGTGTGTGTGTGTGTGTGCTCTCTCTCTCTCTCTGTCCCTCCCTCCCTGTCTTTTTATGTAAGGATGTGTGAGTGAATTGGAGTTTGTGTATGTGCTCACAGAGTGACATTATCTGGTTTGCCACAGTGACATGTCAGTCAGAGAGTTGGTGAATAGGCAGGGGCGGCTGCTTTTCTCTGCACCATCACTGTTCTCATCAGCAACGCTGGCTACAACACTTATTCTTCTGCAGCGGCAACTCAGCTACAGGACAGTATGTACCCAGATGAGAATGAGACGGTAAGACAGCCGCTTTATGTGTGCATACACTGGCAGGGGGATGCTCTTGAATAGAGAATTTTTGTAAAACTACATGCACATTTTTTGCCTAGTCAGCATAGCCTGCAGTGTGTTATACTCTGTTGTACCAAAGTAATGTGTTGCGCAGTGATTAATGCTCGCACATATTACTAGCGCAATGAAACTCTTGATAAAGCATCAAGCTGTTTGGGTTGCAGGAAGCACACATGCCAGCAGGCACTGCTGCATTTACAGAGTCTGTTGCAAAGAGTAAATTGTCTTTAAGCGAAGTGCTGCCTGTTTTGAATGTCATCAGTCATGCTGCTGTATATAGTGATTTAGTTATTTATTTAGTTTTATCTTGTTTATGCAAGGATTTATTTTCTTACTGTTATATGCATAATCATACATTCTCATTCACAGCTCTGTTTTTCTTTCCATTCACAAAGCAGGTGATCTTGCAGCTTTAGCTCACAAGCTTTGGGCAGATTTGTGTTTATTATCCATTCTCTCAGTGTGAGTGTTCACAGTAATCCATACCATTGATTAGTGAAAATCTAGCTGCTTTTTACTCCCACTGATCCAGTAAACTCAGTAGCCGGAAGGGACACAGGGGAGGTTCAGTCTTATCCTGAGATGTTGGAACTGATGGTGCCATGGGACAGGATAGCTAAGAGGATGCACTAAGCACTTGGTATGCTTCATTACATAAGCGCCAGCTACGTAACATTTGTTTGGACAGCTGGCTTGTGAGACGAGCTCGGGGCAGCAGTGATGATGGCAGAGAGGACAGGGAGGAGGGTGGCAGACAGGGCAGAGTATCCTGTGACATGTAATTCAATTATAGATGCGCTGTATTTTAGAATGATAGTTTAACAAACAATGCTTAGTAAGAAAGTTATTAATCTTATGTTTTTAAATAATAATTTTTGGCCATTTATTGATTGTCATGAGTAGTGGGTGATTTGGGTTGTTTTTGGTTTTTTTGCCCTAAACCTTTAATACAACATGCATGCAAGACGCTACAATCAGCAGCTAAGATTTATTTATTTTTTCCCCTTGTAACTGTAACATGCATTAAATGAATTCTCAGACCACAAATACTACAACATATTTACCTATATGAAAATAAATACCTCTCTAAAATGTCTCCTTTACTAGGTTTAAAGATGGACTGTCAGAAAATTTTACAATTTTCACATTTAATGCAACATCCATTTAAAAACAAAAAAAACAAAGATGATGGAGAGCCTGAGGTGAGAAAAAAATCGTTAACATTCACATTTTCACATGTAGAGTTTTGACAAGCAGTAATATTTGTGATCCACACTATTTTTCTACTTTCACGTTTTCACTCACGTGTAGTCATGCTGGCATCATTGCACCTAGAATAGCAGTGTATTTTATGAAGAATAAATGAGAAACTAAAAGCTTGCACTGCAGCTTTCACACTCTGCAGATCTATCCAGTGGACTTGCCAGTGGGTGGGTTCTGGTTGCCTGGCCACATGAAACTGTATACCTCTTCCACAACTGCAACATCAGATTATTATGTTAACATGGCACAGTTCCTAATTAGGGATATACCCAACTAAGCAAAAGGATGATTAAACTTTCGTGCCTTCTCACGTTGGCATCATAATAGTATTTATTGAAACTATACATAAATGATTCTCTATCTCTGTGAGGGGAGGCTTCAGTAAAGCAAAGTGTACAGTAAGACAGAACACACCTTTGACAGTTCTTTTAAAACTTCCTTTCCTTTATGTGATGATCAGTCATTTCCTAACCACCATGTATACCCGAGCAGCCACCGAACCACAATGAGCCGCTACGGTATGTAATCTCTTGGTCCAATATAAATAAAGGTTTGCTTTTGGCCCTACCCATGTGTACTTGTTTGGCTGAGGACTGCTTGCACTATTAATTTCTGACTTTCCAGTAGAGTGAACCACCTGTGTGTGCACTTTGCCCTCTGCAAAGCTCAGAGTCAGAGATGATTAACTTGGCAGCATGGGAACATGATTTTATAGTTCTATACATCCAGCTTCAGTCTGGTTAATATAGCGTGGGTCTATGAGGAAATGTAGCCCTTGCATGCTATATTTAGGAGAAGTCCTAGAAATAAAGTGACTGTAAGAAATGTTAATTTTTTTTTTTAAAGATAAACCAATTAGACTGATACAGAAATATAAAGTTTTATGATTTTATTTATTTTAATAACATCGAGTTTGTAGTTCACCACAGCATCATTTCATAGCCCAGAATGGCAAAAGAATCAACATCCCTGCCTATAATCTTAAACAACACGCATTTAGTTGCCGATTCACAGGTCTATAACTAGGTAACGTCTGCCGTTGTCCTGTTTTTAAACCCCCCTGAAAGAAAGCCTCTAGGTGCAGGAGTTGTCAATAAGATGTGTTTAAGGGCCTTTTCATCCTCTGCAATTTATCAGTTTTTTTTGAAGTTGTGGCTTCTTTTTTTTCCAGATTTCATGTCTTTATTGCAATTTTTATAATAACTTTTTGCCAGATTTCCTTATTCACAGAACACACATATACAGTAGCTGTATATACAGTGCGTTTCTTCAGCTAAAGCTTAGATGCGGATAATGGAGTCAGACTTTAGTCTTTACCAACAAAGACGTACTTTCTCTTCAGAGTCTACAGTGGGTTTCTAATGTGTCAGTGGGACACTGTATTCTCGGCAAATGAGTTTCTTTTTCAACTCTTACACAAAGCTCCACAGTTGAGCCCCTGCTGATTGTTAACCGTCTTCTTACAGTCACCCTGGCTTGAACTTAAATGGCAAATTGCTGGTGGCATCGGGTTCTTATTTTGTATTTTGTAGTTATATAAACCTTTGACAAATTCATGAAACAAGTTGGGACATGCACCTAGTATAATTTCTTCCCTGCAAAAGGAAAAAGAGCATGCCTGCATGTTTCTTGAGGATGGGAATGCTTTTTTAGGCAGTCAACTGAAACACAGCCTGACGATGCTCTGTTTAACCACGTCAGTATGAAGGTTTGATGGAAAAAATGCTGTCTGACTAAAATGAAACCTGATCATTCAAACCTTAAAATAAAAATAAATCTGCCAAAAGATGAATAGTTTTTTGGAGAAATTTAAAAATTTGGCTGTTTGAGGTTGACAAAGAAAGGGTGGTTTAAAGAATAGCAGCTTAATAATAGCCAGACATCTTTTAGCTTATCAGTTCATCTGCCGGTAAAGAAAAATACTCTGTGCCTCTTCCTGGTTATCATGTACTTGAATTTCGACAGGTTCGAACAACTCTTCATAGCTCAAGGCCTCCTTATTTACCTGATGTACCTATGACAGGTTTAGGCAAGTATTTGCTGAAATGCCTCGGCGTAGCTGAGTTAGCAGCTTGTAGCGTAGGCATAGTTGTCTGAGAGTTGCAGAATTAGTAATTGAAATTCAGAGATCTTTTCTTGAAATCAGGCTTATCTGCTGTCATCAGCAAGTTTCTTTATTAAAGTGCAGTCCAAAGATTGATTAATTAATCCTGAATGATTTTATCTTGCACTTCGAAGCTAGGAACAAGTTAGAACTACGAAGGGCAACTGCATGACTGGCTCAGATGACTGTGCTAGGTGTGTGTTGGTAACTCTTCCAGCAGTCACAGTTTTATACACAAGTTGTATACAGTTTTATACATATGCTCTGAACTTGAATTTCATGAATGTCGGCTTGCACATTTCTAAATAAACAATTTGTAAAGAAATTTGCTTTATATGTGGGATGTCCTGTTTAATTTTGCTTAATAAAACATAAATGAACACACACAGAATGACTAGGGTCATTCTGGGGAACTGGCTGCACACTGTCAGCTCTTCTCCTGCAGGATAAAAGCTCCTTAACTTCCTGTTTATACTGGGCTCCTGCAGTAATTCCATTTCAGATTAGATTAGTAGATTATTCTGGGAGACCTGTATGTGCTTCCCTCCTGCTTTTGCTCTTCCTGTCTTCAATAATAAGTACAAAGCAGATGTAATACACCAAAGCACCCATTGTATGTATAATGTTGTGTCCCTCAGAGAAAAACCAGTGAACCCCCTTTGTTTTTGTCAAACTGGTTTTGCCAGCAGGTTTTTGTGCCTTGCTCAGGTTAACTGTTTGAGAAGTCAGAGACGTGATCCACAGTTTTGTTCATTTGCATTCAAGACCTGTAATACAGGTTCAGCACCAGTGCTGGTATTCTGAGTAGAATAAGGAGGAGGAGTTTTTCGCCAAGGACAACTGGATTTTCCTATACACAAACCTTTTATCTGTGACTTCACAGAAGCTTGTCTTTGTCGACGGTTTGGCTCACTGTATTCAGGTGGTTATTAAAATGCAAGCTTAATCTGATTCTTGTAGTTCTTGCTCTACTTCACATTGTATTAGAGTAAGTGCATCAGGGAAGTGTCGAGCGGGACACTTAAATCTTTCCACTGTGCAAATCTCTGCAGCTTTGACTACCTGCATGGTTGGAGATAAAATGTGTGCAGACAGAAAAATGTTACTAAAAATATGATTCATTTTTACCCAGACTTGTAGTTGAGGGGCACAACAAAGACATATTTCTTTCCCCCCCAGAAGAAATCCCCAAAACATGTGAGAAAGAGATTCAGACTGAGGACGCACTGATATTTCCATCAGATATTAGTCCAATCCTGACTTAAAAAGCTGGATAAGGATTTCATGACAGTTAATTTCAGGTTAGTTGTTCTACGTTTACTATGACACTTGGCAGTAGCAGTGCACCAGTAGCTGAAGGCTGGCTAATAGCAAAGGCTATTCAGTTATGAGGTAGTTTTTACTCACCACATTGACAACTAGATAGTTGTTGCAAAGTGGAGACAATTCATCATGGTAATCCAGAAAACTGAGCTTTAAAGAACCCGACGTGGTCTGTGATTGGGGTTAGGCACTAACTAACTGTGTAACATATTTTAGAATGATAATGTATTAAAAGTAAATTATGTGTGAAAATACAGTGGGGCAAAAAAGTATTTAGTCAGCCACCGATTGTGCAAGTTCCCCCACTTAAAATGATGACAGAGGTCAGTAATTTGCACCAGAGGTACACTTCAACTGTGAGAGACAGAATGTGAAAAAAAAATCCATGAATCCACATGGTAGGATTTGTAAAGAATTTATTCGTAAATTAGGGTGGAAAATAAGTATTTGGTCACCTCAAACAAGGAAAATCTCTGGCTCTCACAGACCTGTAACGTCTTCTGTAAGAAGCTTTTCTGTCCCCCACTCGTTACCTGTATGAATGGCACCTGTTTGAACTCATCATCTGTATAAAAGACACCTGTCCACAGCCTCAAACAGTCAGACTCCAAACTCTGCCATGGCCAAGACCAAAGAGCTTTCGAAGGTCACCAGGAAAAGTATTGTAGACCTGCACCAGACTGGGAAGAGTGAATCTACAATAGGCAAGCAGCTTGGTGTGAAAAAATCAACTGTGGGAGCAATCATCAGAAAATGGAAGACATACAAGACCACTGATAATCTCCCTCGATCTGGGGCTCCACGCAAGATCTCATCCCGTGGGGTCAAAATGATCATGAGAACGGTGAGCAAAGATCCCAGAACCACACGGGGGGACCTGGTGAATGACCTGCAGAGAGCTGGGACCAAAGTAACAAAGGTCACCATCAGTAACACACTACAACGGCAGGGAATCAAATCCCGCAGTGCCAGACGTGTTCCGCTGCTGAAGCCAGTGCATGTCCAGGCCCGTCTGAAGTTTGCCAGAGAGCACATGGATGATACAGCAGAGGATTGGGAGAATGTCATGTGGTCAGATGAAACCAAAGTAGAACTTTTTGGTATAAACTCAACTCGTCGTGTTTGGAGGAAGAAGAATACTGAGTTGCATCCCAAGAACACCATACCTACTGTGAAGCATGGGGGTGGAAACATCATGCTACGGGGCTGTTTTTCTGCCAAGGGGACAGGACGACTGATCCGTGTTAAGGACAGAATGAATGGGGCCATGTATCGTGAGATTTTGAGCCAAAACCTCCTTCCATCAGTGAGAACTTTGAAGATGAAACGAGGCTGGGTCTTCCAACATGACAATGATCCAAAACACACCGCCCGGGCAACAAAGGAGTGGCTCCGTAAGAAGCATTTGAAAGTCCTGGAGTGGCCTAGCCAGTCTCCAGACCTCAACCCCATAGAAAATCTGTGGCGGGAGTTGAAAGTCCGTGTTGCTCGGCGACAGCCCCGAAACATCACTGCTCTCGAGAAGATCTGCATGGAGGAATGGGCCAAAATACCAGCTACTGTGTGTGCAAACCTGGTAAAGACCTATAGTAAACGTTTGACCTCTGTTATTGCCAGCAAAGGTTATGTTACAAAGTATTGAGTTGTATTTTTGTTATTGACCAAATACTTATTTTCCACCCTGATTTACGAATCAATTCTTTACAAATCCTACCATGTGGATTCATGGATTTTTTTTTTTTTCACATTCTGTCTCTCACAGTTGAAGTGTACCTCTGGTGCAAATTACTGACCTCTGTCATCATTTTAGGTGGGGGAACTTGCACAATCGGTGGCTGACTAAATACTTTTTTTGCCCCACTGTATGATGCATATGACTCAAACTTGGGTCTTGGGTGTGAAAGGCAGAATGATTAACTTCTTCACCATCAACCTCTCCAGCCTCCAACTTTCTTGTGACTGGGGATGGGAATTGATAAGATTTTCACGATTCCGATTCCATTTTCGATTCTGTTTAACGATTCGATTCTTTATCGATTCTTCTTTTTAAATTCGGGGCGACTGGAATCGATAAGGGAATCGTTTGCAAAATGGCAAACAATTCCAAGGAATTGAAACGGTGGGAACCGGTTCTCAACAAGAACCGGGTTTCGATACCCATCCCTACTTGTGGAAATTGTTCATCTCCTGTACATGAAGACAAATAACCACACACGAGAGAAAACAGACGGATTAAAAATTGTGTTCAGGCATGAAAAAAAATGTGTCATTCAACAAGTTGCCATCAGCTCGGTTATCATCATCTTCATCTGCATCATAGCTGTCACACATGTGAGGAGGTAAGCTCACAATGAGGTTCAGGGCAGGGAATAGGAAATTAGTAAGGCCATGAACAATAGCTGCAAGCTGCAAAGACTTTCACACCAAGCTGAAATCAAAGAAGTAAATGGCCTGATTGCTAAAATAAACATTAAAGTTAAGCTGTTGTTCTTGTCGTTGTTGCCACTGCTCCTTTTAAATGTCAGTGCATTCTTAAAGCAAAGAATTGTGAACTACTGATGTGGCAAAGCGTAAGCAAACTCTCAGCTGTAAATTAGCTAACCCTTTTCTGCTTACTGTAGCTGTATACAAACACCTTTCGATTGTACTGAGAGCCTATCATAGAGGTTTCACACGCAGTATCTGCAAGTAAATGTTCTTTGCCCCATCTGGCTTTGTTGAAATTTTGCATATTTCCCAAGCTTATCAGTAACTTTACATTATAATCATAAAGGATGAGGGGTAGTCAAAACGACCAAAATTTGACATGACTTGCAAAACATTAGGGTCAATGCTGCTGAACATCTACCTAAGAAGTTCGTTGTTAAACTTTGTCTTTCGACTGCTTTATTGTGCAGATTTCTAGAACACAGTCAGATGTTTTTAGTTAAGATTGTCAAAAGGAAGTCACAATTGCAGGAAGCTGATATTCCACCGTTTATTGTTCATGGACAAAACTAACTTACACCGCAGTGTTCTTAGAATTTCATTCATTGTTAATGTTAAGAACAAAACAAACTGTCCACAAATGTTAAGATTTGTAGTATCTCTCATATGGGGAGAAAAAGTATTCTTTGGTAGTTTGTAATAGATTTGGAGCTTGCTATAGCTTTCCTTTACAAAATCTTTTTTTCTTAGCTCATTACCACGTCTTTACTTTTGTTGTGTTATAACATGTTTGACTTATACCAGTGTGCAGTTTTCTACAAGCTCCTTATAAAATTGTAGATGTTTTTCCCCCTCTCCTTTTATGTCTCTGCCTCCCTGCTTGCCTATCACAGTGACCTTGCAGAATTTGCATGGTCATTGAAATAATCACAGCCAGCAGGCTGCTCCTCTCTCTCTCCACGTTGCTTCACCCCTTCCCCGGAGTAGATGGAAAACTGCCAGGAGTGATTTTGAAGACAAGCTACAGTGGTTTACAGCACCTGTGCAATGCAATTTTCCACTCCTTTTTTGTCATTTCCTACCACAACTTCACTATAATACCTACGGTTATTCTAGCAGGGCAGCTTTTCTGAATATCAAATATTATTTTTCTTTAGCCTGCTTTGCATTCCCAAACTCTAGTTTCACAACATGGCATCTGGTGGACTTATTTGCTTGTTAGCTGTCACTGCCGGGTTTTGCCACCTTGCTCAGCCTAGTTTTTAACAGGTGAGTAAAAAGTTACCTGTTAGGAATCAAAGAGGTCAATGTATAAAAGGATTTCTCGATATTTTAGTTTTCTAACAGCACAAATATTGTTATGGGGATGCTCTAGATGTGTGCTACACTGGTCACCTGCAACATTAAAAGTAATGTTTACGTTTGGCCCCCTCATGCAGCCAGCCTAGCCCTGAACCAGCAGATCCTTTGAGTCCTCTGAATTTCAAGATGGGTTGAATGTTAATTTAGACTGGATCTCTGGACTTTGAAGCCGAGCTCAGTCGTGTGGTCTCTTTATAATGTTCCTTGAGTTGTTCCTGAGCAGTTTCTGTTGTTTAGTTGGGCCATTGACCTGTAGTGGGGTCCTCCGCTAATGCGGCCTTTTTTAGGCAAGGGTGCTTTGTTTGCATCAGTGTTTAGATGGTTGTTAACAGCAACGTACATAAAAGGACCCAAGCTTGCAAAGTGTATTCTTTTATAATGAGATGATCATTGTATAATAGTCGGTGTCAATAAATGATAATTGAGGATAGAGCCTCATTTACTTCCATGATCATTGTTATTACATCATGTTGGGACAGAGAAACCAAAGATATCTTTGTTTGTTTTTGTTTTTTTTAACATTATAACATTCTGAAGGCCTATTTCACCTTAATTACTATTCTATAGAAGTTTTAATTACTTTAGCAAATCACTACAATCACCTTCTGTCTAGTTTTTCTCCACAAGTTTCTCCCACAAAGTCATTTTTAAAAGGAGTTTTGGCATGCTACGGGCTGACTACAGGATTGTACTTAGCCAGAGGGATCTTTCTTCCTGACTCTTTCTTCTTCATACCTGGCCTTTACTCTCCTCCTCCTCCATAAAGAGGTGTGCTGTTGAGGCATGATTCTGTGAGGAAACTGGGACTCGTGGCCTCATCTCTGTAGCCTGGAGGAGGGGAGAAGAATCTGAGGGTATATTTTTTTTTTTTTCCCTTTCTTGCTCTTCACCACACCTCTTGAATGTGTGTAAAAGCAGGTCGATACACAGCTCTGTGGTGAACAGAGTGTGAAAAATGAGCTAGGAAAAATGCACAGAGTGATGGAAGGATTACAAAACAGAAGATGTTTTTGTGCTGATATTCAAAATCCTTGACCACATCAACTTGTGAAATCACCTCATCAGATGAGAAAATGATTTATTACTTTACTGAAAAACGACAGCTTTCTCCCGTTAATAGTAAAGGAAACATAAAAAGAGAACATTTTTTAAAAACTGTTGCAGTTTCCTTTTTAAGAGCAAATCTGTTACGTTGGCCTGTTTTCCAAAGAAAAAAATGGTAAATGGTCTGCATTTGTATAGCGCTTTTCTAGTCCCTAAGGACCCCAAAGCGCTTCACACTACATTCAGTCATGCACCCATTCACACACACATTCACACACTGGCGATGGCAAGCTACATTGTAGCCACAGCTGCCCTGGGGCGCACTGACAGAGGCGAGGCTGCCGGACACTGGCGCCACCGGGCCTTCTGACCACCACCAGTAGGCAAACACGGGGTTAGTATCTTGCCCAAGGATATTTGGCATGCAGCCTGGGATCGAACCACCGACCTTCTGATTAGTGGCTGACCTGCTCTGCCACCTGAGCTACAGCCACCAAAGTTCAGTGGTTTCTTATCTGGGATACATGACGATGATGATTAGTGAGGCTTCAGCAGGAACTGTGGCAGGCCAACCTATATGGACTCAATCTCAGTAAAAAAAACAGCATTTAAACTAAACTGCAGTTTCATTGTGTCTTCCCAGCAGTTATCAGGTTGTTTCTATTTCTGCCTCTGCATCTGATTTGGGGAGTATGTGTTGTATCCTTGGACTGATTGCTCTAGTTGTACATTTATTTTCTCATTACTCTCCACCAATTACTCTGCACTGTCGTTGACCTTGTAAAAAGACTTCGGAGGGAGCATTTGGGCGCATTGTTGAGCTTAATTACACCGAGGTTTCCTAATTGCTCTGTCATTTTGTCGTTGGATGCTGCTGCTTAACTTTTCTGCCACACAATTATTGGCCCCTTCGCTAGCTATAATGCAGTGTTTAACTGGCTCACTGGACCTAAAGGCATGGAGTGGTCTCATGGTGAATTCCTATCAGTTATAGATCATTAATTTCACTTCACTTCAGGTCATTCCAGCTTCATTTTGTGTAAATGGCACAAACTATCAAACCATCTCAGAAACATAATAAGGTCATTGCCCTATATTATAATATTTATGGCTAATGATGTATATGTATATAAATGTATATCAGGAAATGCACTTAATTTATATTTGCTTTTAAAAGCACAGTGAGTTTAAGCTGAACATAGTTTCTAGCTTCATGGTTTTATTTAAGGCTCTGCTAAAGTAGCTTTGCAGGGTTCACAGTTCACTCTATTCACCTTATAATGGCCTTGGTGCAGCTCCTTAGTTCTTTCTCTCTCTGTTTTTCACTCCACTTTCTTTAAGTCAGCTCTCTTCTGGTTGGCTACATCTCGTAAACCGAAGGTTTGAGAAGCACATGGCTGGGATTTAGATACTCAAACAGCTGAAGCTTTTTGACCCTGATGATAATATATAATAGTCATCCTCTCTCTTTGACATCATGACCTCATGTTTGTGTTGTGAGTGGACATTTTTTCTTGACCATGTATTTTATTTTTGTGTTGAGTATGAGGAACAGATTGTTTGCAAGACATTTCCAAGTAAATTGAGGTCAGTTTGTTTACACTGCACATTTAAACTTGAAGGTTCGAAAACATAAACCCACCCGTTTAAACCATATACCGTATTTCCCGGACTACAAAGCGCACCTGAATATTAGCCGCACAAGCTAAAATCAGGGGAAAATCCTGTTTTGTACATACATTAGCCGCACCTGACCAAAAGCCGCAGGTGTTTCAATATTGACTTATCATATGTAAGAGAATATGCACAAAGCGAATTGTCAGGAAAGAGATGGCTGTTTGGAGACACACCCCTTTTATTAATATTTTGAAAATCAAGTTATGGGTACATATTTGCACATGTGCTGTGCTTCATAAATGAGTAACAAATGTAGTACATAACAATAACCTACAGCACACCAGAAAAATAGATTCAGACTACCTTTTAGGCTCAGGTGCAGTGACACGGCTTTAACAAGAAGAAAAGTCAGTCATTCACCACCATCTTCCTGCGCACTAAAACCACCAAAGTCCTCTTCTCCAGTGTCGGAAACGAACAGGCTCAGGATGGCTTCGTCATCCACTCTCAGCTTCTTTCCTTCGTTGTCACTTTCAAAACCAAAGAAATCCTCATTGTCATTGTCAGTGTCAGAGTCGAACACCCTCTGAAGGGCCGTGGCGGTGTCCTCCTCTTCATCATGCAGCAGTCCAGCCCTTCGAAATCCGTTGGTGATCGTGGATGTTTGCACACTTTTCCACGCTGTCAGAATCCACCGGTAGAGTTGAGCACAACTTGCTTTTCGCAAGTTTATCGCCGCTCGTCATCCACGACTCCCGCTGAACGCATAGCGCTACTTTGAAGTTTGTTTTTCGCGCTACTTGTACGGCACTATGTTGCCTGGCGGATGGACATGTGAC
Organism: Copadichromis virginalis; assembly: GCF_057382275.1. Classification (NCBI taxonomy): domain Eukaryota; kingdom Metazoa; phylum Chordata; class Actinopteri; order Cichliformes; family Cichlidae; genus Copadichromis; species Copadichromis virginalis. The sequence continues at coordinate 8,282,138 of NC_140635.1, read as the reverse complement.
CAACATACCACTCTTGAACCCCGATCCTTCCGCCAGGCAACGTAGTGCCGTACAACAGCGGAACAAACAAAACAAATCGTCTTACGATATCACAAAAATCATGGACAATCTATAGAAAAGCCGCACCTGACTAAAAGCCGCAGGGTTCAAAGCTTGTGCAAAAAGTAGCGGCTTATAGCCCGACAATTACGGTATATAAATAAAATAACAAAAAAATAAAAGTTTAAGCAAGTATTGATTTGATGATTCACTACATAATCTGAAAAGGTCAACACTACTTAAAAGCTAGTGGCGAACTACTGTGTCTACATTAACAGTAGACGAAGAGTGGATGCTGTTTTATATGTTCAGTCCAAGTTAGAGTCAGAGAGATGTGTGTGACTCTTGGCTTTCTAAATAAAGCCAGTTTAGGTTTTTCCATAAGAATGTCCTATTTACATGGCAGTCCAGTAACCTAGTTAACCTAATCAGGCCAAAGATGTAATGACCTCTTAAATGCAGGCTGTTTATTACATTTAACCACTGCAGATCTGTCTGAGAAATGGAAAGCGAAGTTGAAACTGACCTGATATGATTTGGTTTATACTTGATTTGGTGTGTTTTGTTCCAGATGTTTTAGTCATGGAGCACTGTGCCCTATCGAATGTCTACCCTCTGTGCCTGTTGTCTGGACATCTGAAAAAATATCACAGATAATTTTTATCAGCTTCTGAACCTATTTTTCGTCCACGCTGACGGGCGTTCTGGTAATCAGGTGGTGATGACAGATTTGTTTTGCGCAAATGTGTCACTGAAATAAAGTCTGTGCGGAAGAGGAAAGGAACAAATGGTATTATATGGTGCTGCTATAACATAAGCCCCCGCACCTCTGCAGTATTTTCCTCTGATTTACAGTAATCCTTAAACTTCTGTGTGCTGCCTTGTTGTTTTCTGGGGGGTGTGCTGCCAGTGAAAAGGCCACATTTGTCACGTCTCAGACATGACTCACTCTTTTTCCGGTGCCCACTCATTATTGAGGTCCACTGCATTTAGTGCCCATTACATCTATAGCTCTTTTAGATTTCTTTAATGTTTTTTATGCATTGAATCTCCAGTTTATTTAAGATATTAATGTTTCATGTTTGTTTTTCTTTGTGAATCATCGTCTTCCTCCTACTATTTTGTCCTCTCTTTTGTCTCAGCCCTGAAATGTTTGCATCTGGTTAGTTATTACTTTCATCTCATGTTTGCCCATAGATGTCCTTTTATGTGACTTTAATATTGTACTTTAGTGGCAATAGCTTTAGTCTGAACACCGCCTCTTTAATCAGCCCTATCTCCAATTGATTTCTCACCCACATGTTTGACTTTAGAGACGTTGTCGATGTATAACGGAAGAAAGTAGTTTTTGTTTTTTATGACTCCTGAGATAGAAAACAGTTGTTTGTAATGACCTCAAGGTTTTTATATCAGTGTTAGCATTGTGTTTGTGATTCTAGAGGCTCTTCTGACCTCTGCAGTTGTTCCAGGAAGTCTTTAGGTTTATGACCAATGACGGATTTTTATATTTTTAGTATGAGAGAACTGTTCTGATTCAACCTTTGTATTCTAGTAGAGAGGCTGCTATTTTAATTGTGGCTGATTCTCATGATGACTGTTTTCATGTATCATTTAGTCTATAGATTGCCATCAGATGATAAAACCAATAGTAAAAAAAAAAGATCCAAATACTTTTGGCTCTTTCCTGCAATCAGCTAAATAGAACTATTTAATGTTCACTTTTATTCTTTTTAAAAATCTTATACACTTTAAAGCTCCGTGTTGTTTCTATCTCAGATGGCCTGGTTTTATTAATGTACATTTTGGTTTCATAGAGTGTCTAGCATCACACGTATGTTATAGAAGGCTAAAGCCGTATAAGGCTGTATTAACATTGTGAAATATAAGAAAACCGGGGACCCCATTTGTGAGTGGATTATATATTGGTTTTTTTGTTTTTTTTTAAGTTAATTGTTATTTGTTATTTTTGTTTAACGGTCAGTTTTTTTTAATATTCATTGGGACAAAATTTAAGAAGTTCATAATAGATATGATGTAATACTGAGTATTTGGTGAACTGTAGATAACTATTGAAGTCCATGTGTGACAGGGATTGCAGTCATTACCCATGAAACAAGGAATTCCCAGTGAGATTGTTGAAGGACTTCCTGCCCTCTGGGAAAACTTTGACTCGGGAGGTAGAGTGGGTCATTTACTAATCAGAGGATTCGATCACTGAGTTATTCAGTGAAGTGTCTCTGGATGTGCGTGGTAAATGAAGGCAGCCTAGTATGGATGAACAGTATGGATGGATATGTGAATATTTATATGGAAGTGTCGTATTTAAAAAAAAAATAATAAAAAAAATAAAAAATTACTCCAACTCTGTATTACAAGACAAACAACGCTTAAGGCCACTGACTGACGGATCAGTATAATAGTCTCAAAGAAATGTATGTATTGATGCGTTCTCAGGCTTCCTGTGTTGGTAAATTTAACTGACATTTTAACTGTTTCATGCATGTTTTTCTTTTATTTCAGTTAGCTTTGTAAGTATTCAGTATTGTTTCTGTTTTCTGTTTATTGTCAGCCATTTAGCTTTGACTGAATAAAGTCTACTTAGATAATTGCAGCTCCCCTCCAAGCCTCTTTATCTTCACTCTTGCTGAATCAAGTGCTTCATGGCTGTGGTCTGTCACTGTTGTCTGGGTTAATGGATGCATAGCTTCATTCAATGTCAGTGAATGGACACCCAACACATTTGGACTGCTTGAAGGACCCCAGTCAGTGTTTGAAGAAATAATACCCAGTCCTGTCTGGATTTGTTTTTTAATGTTTTAGTGTGCCCAGCTGGGTCAGAGTGCACAACAGTGAAGCTGTGTCTGTCTAATAATAAGATCAGACAAAATGTGTACAGCGTGGCTGTACAGTATTCAGTGGTTTATCAAATTTTATGTCTCTTTATTTTTAGCTTTTTTTAAGGTTGTAATAAGTTTTGGTGTTCAAAAAAAAGTTAAAGTGATTTATGTTAGTTGGAAATGAAAAATGTAAGGTTTTTCAGACTGACCTTTCACCTGTGTTTACAGATGGTATATTTACCTTTCAAGTGAAAGTGTGGCGTTTACTATCTTTGTTTTACAAAGCCAGATGTTACAGTGTTGGCATAAGAAGGTGGAATGCTATAAACAAAGCTAGCTTAGGTGACTTGGCTTGTGAAAGGCAACCATAGATGGTATTTGTATATCACATGGACAGAGATACCTGTTGATTACTGCTAACATAAAAATAAAATAGTGCTAGAATTTAATCTGCTGAGAAGATCTAAGCACACATTTCTTGGATGGGCTTTTGGGCTGTGTTAACCCCACATAGTTTCATAAAGCAGAGAATTACCCATGTCGACTAGAACAGTGTACCAGGCTGGAAACGTGTCTGATTCATGGTTAACTGTGAGCATTTTAAGGGAATTATATGTTTATATAGTTTACATACTGGTTGTTTTATGTGATCAAATTGTGATAGATGTGTTGTGATTGTTGTTTTAGTGGACTCTAGTTGAAGAACAGGCTGTGTCCCGTTAATGTTCTCTGATGTTCTGCTGCTGAATGGGAAATAAACCGAACGTGTCCTGCCTGTCGCCGAGGGATTACTACAACAACAGTGCGCACACACATGCACAGCCATCTGCCTCATCACTCACAAATCAATTCAGAGTTCTGCTGCAGCCACACTGAGGTTAAACAGTATCTGACAGTGAATTAAAGACTTCGTTTGCTTTCAACAGCCTGATGGCACGTCAGACGTTTATCTTGACTACGAGAAAATGATAATCTCCGTCTGCGGAACACTCATTTATAATGGTGTAAATCACTCACACACACACACACACACACACACACACACACACACACAGTGAAGCTTGATTCTGCATGTGCTTGTCAGTTTTTGCTTGATAAAAGACTGAGGGGTCCATAAATTGAGTTATTGCACAGGTGATAAACGGTTCTACAAAAAAGGCCTAAAAAGCTGAGAGAAAGGATCAGACAGGTGCACAAAGCTGCAGGTGTCCTCTTGTACTGTCTCCCTAACCCTTTAAACCACATTTTCCTATTTTCAGTTCAGCAGGAAATGTTTGGCATGCTGTATGGGCAGCTCTGTTGACATTTTCTGCTGCTGGCATTGACGAGTAAATGTTTTCGTCAGTGTAGCTGTCTCCACCTCCGCTTGCTTTGTCCCTGACATTTCTGCATTGTCCCTGACATTTCTGCATTTGTTACGTTAACCACAAAAAGTCTATCTTGGCAGAAAACCACTGAAATAAATTATAAAGGTTTTGACTTACGATCCATTATAGCACCAACAAAGGCAGAATTTTCAGGGGTTTAATTTTCTGCAGGAAAAACTGCACTTTTCCCCCAAATGAGCTTAACTAAGAATCTTTAATAGTTCTGTACAGCTTGTGTAAGAAACCCATAGTAAAGCTAAGCCGTGTTTACATCATCTTACTGTAATGATCGTAGCCTTTGTATGTGTATATGTATGTCCTATTTCCTCAATAATGGTTGGGCTGTAGCTCATGTGGTCATTGGAGTACGAATAAATGTAAATTATAGATAGAGAAAACTGTAGAAAAAAGTGCTTGTATGAATAGTTGTGATTTGGTGAGCGAGGCATATACAGCAGATGTATATGTTTCTTTTTGGGGGGAGGGGGATGTTATGTTTTTGTTTTTTTTGTTTTGTTTTTTTTTTTTATCTATGTTAACTAAAAAAAATACTATAGATTCTTTTGATTTTCATTTCATCTCCCCCCTGCAAATGTGATGTTACATTCTCCGTTTGCTTTGTTTCATGGTCATGTCATACAGGTCATTAGCCAATGAAAATACCCCTGATTAACCTCCTTTCTAACATAAACAATTACCTAAACAATACGTTTGGAAAATGTTTTATTCATTATGACCCTAAAGGAGTGACTAAGCCCATAAGTTCATCAGGAACAGAAGTCTGGGCTGGGGCCATTTTCCCATTGACCTTCTGTGGTCTTTTCACAATCACGGGAGTCAGCCCCTGGCAGCAATTAACAGGAATGCAGGTTTAAAGTTCATTTAAACACACTGACTGCCAACAACAAGCTATGTGAAAACCAGTTAAAACCCACACCTCACATATCTACATGGAAGGACACATTCCCAAAACAAGCTCAAATTTGCAATTTATAGTTGACTGATATATGCTGATGACATGACTCATTCAGAGTGTCTGCATGGGCAGTTTTCACAGTTCACTGTCAGGGTTGAAATTTGGTTAATTTAAAGGCGCATGAGTGATTTGTTCAGCATAGCAGCAGCCTGCTGCTGTGCATCACACAAGCTATTCGAAGGAAAGGGTTGGCACTGGGACACACTGTGTGAAACCACCTTATTGAGATAAAGTCACCAGAATTTCACACGTAAATCATACATAATAGAGAACAGTGCAGAAATTTGTTGAATTAATTAAGAATCTTTCCTTAAAAAATGACTCATAATAACTGCTTTGTTTGCTTTTTAGCTTTTTAAGGCAACTCTGTGGCTGAAGCTTTTTAAGGCCAGCTGGAATAGTAGTGGTCTTGTAACCAGAAGATAATGTGGTTAAAAAAATTATTGAAAATAGGCCAGAAACTCTCTCTCTTTCATGAACCATGCATCACCACTTAAATGAGTCTTTAAGCAAAGCATTTAATGCCCAGCTGTGCTAATAAAGTTTTTTTAAAAGCACCAAACAGTAGGAAACTGTTGCTTCAGGCCTGAGAGTGTGTTCATTTATAAATGCAAAACAGATTGATAAAAGTAGATCCAGTCCACTGTGCTGTAGCGTCTTAAGTTAAATGGGTAGTTTAAATAGAGTGGAGCAGACCTGAGTGTGAACACCTGGATTTGAGTTCCCACATCTCAATCTGGGCTCTTTTAGTTTGCCTACTGTGGTAATATGAGTAAGATTTGCAGTTGATTCAAGTTTTAGAGATTTTCAAATATTGTTTGAAAAAAAATGCTAAGGCTAAAGATGTTGTTGGGCATATTTGGCTTTACAGAAAACACAGGCGGTTAGTAGTTGTGATAGCCTGATGTTATCATGTTATAAAAGTGGCGTCAGTGTGCGATTATCTTGCAGTACAGCACATGTATCAAAAAGTTTTATTTACCTCAAACCTTATTTTTTTGCAGTAATCCAAAATCTTATGGAAAAAGTCAAAACTTTGTAAAGACTCTGGACAAGCTTAGTGTTCTTAGGAAACCTACTCAGGTTCATAACGTGCTCTGTTTATTGTGGCTGAGAATCAGATTCAGTGAACTGGTCTCTAAGCCTGTGGAATGATATTGTGACTGGGATTAGCTGAGCAGTAGGACGGCACAGATAAGGAAGAGTCTCTGTATCTTTGCTTCATATCTTCATCCTCCTCATCTGTGTTGGCTGGATTGACAGAGCTGGATTGAGATAACAGGCGTCAAGATGTCAGCATCAGTCAGTTGTGATTTAGATAGCCTGCTATGATGCAGTCCTCCATTTATCTATTTAAGATACAATGAAGCGGCCCAGAATAGGATAATCTCAACCACGGCTTGCTTTTCTGTGGTGAAAGTGAAAACATCATCTTTTCAATCTGGTTTTTCCCTTTTATGCTTTTTGTCTAAAGGATTTCTTTTTTTGATACATTTTCAAAACCAAGATAACAAATGCACTTTCCAGGCTAAACAAACACTACTTCTCTTAGCTGTTCTTAAAATCCCTCTTTAAATATCTAATGTTTCCTACCTGGCAACAGGATGGTTGGCTCGATGTCTGTGTGTTAGATAACAACATTAAATCCTCTGCTGGAGCCCGGATTGGAGGAGAAAGCTACATCTACATCTTCGGAAGTCACATCCATTTGTATTATGTGTCCTGAGCAGTGACCACACCTGCCCCCTTGCCTGCTACCCTCTTACATAAACACACACACACACACACACACACACACACACACACACACACACACACCTTTATATATAATATTTATACATGCCAGCTGTCCTTAATGGACCCCTCCAGCTCTCAGCCAACCGCTGTGCTGGAGTATTAGCATCATCAGCTGTGACCAGTCAGGTACATGAAATTAGAAGATTAATCGGCATCTGCAGAGTCTTAAAAACAACACTATCCACATCCTTTATCCTAAGGCACCTCTTCAAATATTACCCATTGTATTTTTAGACTTTATTAGAAGAACACATGTGTTAATGTGGGCACAGCTGCAAGCCCATGGAGTGAATAGATGACCCTGAGTAACACCAAGCCTGTTTCTGCTCACTTGTTCCTCTGTTTATGAATCTCATTAATGTGTGTGAGAACTTTACTGCATTGGATGGAAAAAAAATAAATAAATAACATGTTCACAATTTCTCTGGTTTATCAGCTTGTAGAGATTTCCCTAGTTCCCTATGGAAAAGATTGGCATCAATATTTGGATAACGTTCAGCCTTATCCATTGGACTGTGTTTAAGTAGTTGGCCTTCCTTAATTGACTGATTAATTATACAAGGTATTTTTTCCACTTATTTCCCTGTAATATTTTTTAAATCCAGCACCTAACCCAGTGGGGACTCATATTTAAAAATAAATAAATAATTTAAAATAATTAATTGATTCAGAATGTTGACATTGTTTTAGTAATTAATCACATCACTGGGGAAAAATGCTTAAAACTACACAGGTTCACTGGTTTCAGTTATGTAAATGTGAGTATTAGCTTTTTCCCCCCCTCTTATTATCATGTTAAAGTAATTGAAATGAGTCATTTGGAGACGTTACCTCAAGATAAAAGAATCTGCAGTAAGCATTTTTCACTTGTTAATTTTTTTTAAGCCTACATTATTAATGTAGCTGATGGTGAGACCAGCCATGATGTGTACTTGGAGATGGTGGCACTGAGAAAAAGACAGGAGACTGAGCTTAGGTAGAAGAGTTTGGAGACTGTACATAAAAGTTTGTCAATCCTTGCTTATACCAATGTGACATATAGATGACGGCTCAGTTATCTGCAATAAAATACCAAGAAGCCTTTTTAAGTTAAAGATGGATTTGTAAATGTGATATTTATAAGGTGTAGGATAGTATTGTTGAAAAGGATAAGATTGGCCATTTGTAGGAACTGAACACGTATCTGAAGTTATAACTGTAAATCAGTGACTTTAATAATATTAATGAACATCCTGTAGCATGCTTGGAAAAGTACAGATTTATACTTTCTTTTTGTTTTGTTTTTTTGGCATGTGATTAAAAACAACATTGTAACTGTACCACATACTGAAGGCATTTTGAGTTCACCCAGGTCTTGAACCCACCTCAGGCTGTTCTCTTTTTGTCCCTGCATTGTCTGCTCTTTTCTCCTGTTGAATGTCACTTCTCTTGGGTTGTGCAACTATCTTGGGTGGGGCCTGTGTTTCAAGGCCTTTCTGTGTGTTTGTCCATGGTTTGCTGTTCTTTATTATTCAGTTGGGTCATATTTGGTGAGATTACCTCAGACTACACTGAAATAGGCATCAAGCTGCAATGAGCATGTGTTTTACAATCATGGGGTTTGTCCGGGTGTCTTTGTAACTTTTCCAGACACATTAAATGTTATTTTTGATTGCAAGCTCCTTCCCTCTGTGTTTTTTATTGTTTCCCTTTCCCTCTGTGTTCTTCCTACAGAAGAAAAAATGTCAAGTTTAGTTCACTGCTCGTGCTGTAAAGTTCTCACTGCGTTGCAGTATCTGTGATGTAATCAGCTCGGCTCTAACATAGCCTCCTTTCTTCCTGTTTCGATCAGGTGTTGTCATGCTTCCTAGCTGGTTTCACCTGTCACATGTAGCTATGAATTAAAGTTTACCAGTATACCAGTAACTACACTGATCCCAAAGTAATTGGGTAATTTTGTTTGGATCAAAAAAATGATTAAAACATGAACTTTCCATTGTAACATGAAACCTGTATCCCACATGTGAAGAAAAATGGGGAGTTTTTCTGCTTCCGTCAGCTACATTAGTGCAAAAAGAAATGTTATAAAACCCTTCCAACTACATTATGCAATACACTGTAACCACCGAACATGACCATGTAAAGCACTGCAGTGAAAAACCCCTCCAGTGAAACTAAAAAACTGAATGGACAAGGAAGTAGAAGAGGGAAAGGGCCGGCCTGTCTATTTTTGTTTTTGTGGGCATGATTGTGCATGTGCACACTTCTATGTGTGCACACTAGTCAAGCGCGCACACTTGATTCACATCAAAGTACCTGTGTGTGTGTTTGTGTTTGCATGGCCCATATCCCTGCAGGTATGTGGTAGAGCAGGTTCATCTGTGTCAAATAGAAGAGGTAAACGTGGACAGACACACCTCTGCCTCCTATTCCTCCTGCAATACTGCTACGTCTCTTTAGGTTTAACTTTGTTGTCAGGCTGCCACCTAAAGGACGGTGCGACCTTAACCTTTGTCTCTTTGATTGGTAAATTCTTTAAAGCACGTGTGTAAACATTTTAAGGTACCCAATTATCGCAGTTTACGCCGTCTTTTGCGATGGGCCCATCGCACAGGCTGATATCGCGATGACAATAAATTTTCGATTTATTGTGCAGGCCTAATATATATATATAATCTCTGTAATCATCAGTTTGTAGTCATGATCACAATGTTGCACATTGATCTGTTTTCAGAGTGTTGCTGAAATGATTTGACTAGAAACCAGACATTTGTTTTTGAAAAGCAGCTGAGCAGTTTTACAGTTGACCCCATATTTACGAGAACCAGGATAACTTTGCATAAAATGAACACACTGCTCTGAATCTCTCAGCAGACGAGTCTAAATATAAACAGCATCTGCAGCCAGTTCTCTCCAGTGTTAGCGCTGATGGATTCACTGCCTGAAGCGGAGTCTTAGGTTCTTCTGTTTTTCCTGGTCCTGATGCGGTTTATCTCTGAGCTGAATAACACTGGGCCGGGTGGTTATTATTCAGACTGCAGGCTGTGCTGATAAGACTGTAAATTTAGAACTGGCAGCATCACTCAGTCCCTTTCGTTTCCCCACCCATTAAGCGGTGCTCTGGCCTATAATAGGAAATTAAGATGCTGAGCTGCAATCAGAACTGTTAATTGGCTGCTGCTGCTGCTGTGTAGTGAACCCTCAGGCTCAGACTGTGGCCTGTACACCGGGTGCTGTGGTTGCCGGACACTGGCGCCACCGGGCCCTCTGACCACCACCAGTAGGCACTTTACCCATTGCCTACTGGTGGACACAACGACCGAGACTGTCCAAGCCGGGGCTCGAACCAGCAACCTTCCGATTACAAGGCGAACTCCCAACTCTTGAGCCACGATCACCCTCTTTCTTCTCACAGTTTGGTTTCTTAATGATTTCTGTTCGTGCCGTCTCTGAAAATGACCACTGTCATATTTGGAAATATTTGTTTTGGGAAATATTTGATTTTCCTCCACAAGGAAGAACATAAAACATCGTTAAATGTTTCTGATAGTGTAGCATTTCCAAACTTTAGTGCTGCACACTAAAATGGGTTCTTTCTTCTTAATTTAATTTGCCTGCTTGATTTCCCATGATTCCTTATTTTTGTTTTACTTTAATTTATTTAATCCTAAATGTTCATGGTCATTTCAGACAGAATTAAAGAATTAAACATTAAAAATGTTTATCATTTGTTCTAAAATACTTCTCACAGCCCACCTGCAATAACTACAAAGGCCACACTTGTTTCCACTTTTACCAGCTTGTAAACTGTAGAGGGTTTCTGTGTTCCTGGCATTGACTCGCAAGTGGCTCAGATTTATTGTGGCAAAGCAAACTTAATCAGCTGTTCACCCACTGAGCTGCATCGGATGCATTATACAAGCTCTCCTCTTATTGTCTGTATTATAAGATGGCACTTTAAACACTAGGGTTACTCATAAATACCTAATTTTATGCTTCATAAAAATGTCACAGCGAGTGCTTTATTTCGGATATTTCACTGCAGGAATCCCTGTGCAGAAAATGTGCGTAGGTGCTGACACCTGACTCCATTGCAACCTGTACTTAAAGCACAGTGTACTGACAAAGAGAGCAGCTTCCTCATACTGAGAGGTCAACCTCTTAATGTTCAGTGGCTTCAGAGCTCCGTATTGATTAGCTGGTCAGTCTGATAACACCAGATGTCCAGCACCAGCTGCTCAGGGATATACTGCTGCTTTAACAGAGTTAAGAGACTCCCTGTGCATTTTTAATGAGCCAACCTGGCAGTAAAGACTTTAGTTACATAATAGGGGTCTATTTGATAGAGCATATACAGCTTTGGTGATAAGCATGTTGTTCTTTTCTGTACTCCTGAGATGCTCAGATTGGTACAGGCATGAAGGGGATTTTTATTCTTGTGTTTTTACAGAATTGATACAAAAACAAACTCTTGTTTTCTGTTTCATTAGAACTTCTCATCTCTTTTAAAAATACAACCCTTTGGTCTGGCAGTAATACACAAAGTGTCTACTTGTCCTGCACAGATTTGATGGAGTATGTAGAGTGTTACACGCATATTGTCATTTACATAAGATAAGATAAGATAACCTTTATTAGTCCCACACGTGGGAAATTTGTTTTGTCACAGCAGGAAGTGGACAGTGCAAAAGTTATGAGGCAAAAATTAGAATACAATAAGAATAAATACAGTACACAACTGTACAGAATAGAATAAAATAAAATACTATATACAGTAGAATAAAATAAAATAAATATACAATAAGATAAAAATAGAATACAAATACAAATACTATATACAACTGAGTAAAAATACAACGATGACAGAAAGGATTATTGCACTTAGTATTATTGCATATGTATGGATGTGTGTGCTTGATCAGTTAAAGTCTTTATTATGGAGTCTGACAGCAGTGGGGAGGAAAGACCTGCGAAATCTCTCCGTCCCACACCGTGGGTGCCGCAGTCTTTACATGAAGGTAATAGCAGTAAAAGGATGTGGATGTATATCACATATAATCAGAAATGACAAAAATCACCATCATCTAAATATCCTCCTTCGTTCGATTGCAAAAGCTTATAACAACAAAGAAGACTCTGGCCTGCCAAAGTGCAGTGAAGCTAACGTTTGATCCAGCTTCAATTAAACAAATGAAACAAAGTAAATGCACTTAAGGCACTGAGACATGATAGTTGCTGTGTATCAAGGAAAATAGCCTTTTTTTACCTACATTACATGCATGGATCGCATGTGGCTTGTTGCTGTACTGCTAGTAGAAAAAAACAAAACAACACTGCTTTGTTGAATTCGCAGAGTTGTCTTTTTTTCCACTTAAGCTTAAATTTCCGAGCAGCCTTGAGGAAACTGTGTTTTTCGTGGCCAAAACTGAAGTGGGCGACCACCTCTGTGGCTTTTTAACGGTCGATTGACTACCAGGACTTCCCCTTTGACAGATCCATGCACTAAATCACATGTTTGTGCAGCATTATGCAGGAAGACCACAGAACAGTCACCAGTGTTGCACGCTGCATGCAGTAAAGCAGACTGACAGCTTCAATCAAATCACTCAAAATACTAAACAGGGACGATGGCAGTGATCCGTTTGATGAAACGTTTTTCGCGAGCCATTTCAGTCCATGAAGAGGATGACGTATTTACTATTTGTCAACCACTGGAGGTAATTTGTCGTGCATTTTAATTAATGGGTGGAAATTTGCTCAGCATTGCAGAAGCTTTCTACTGAATGCTGGCTGTAACTTTGAAATCTAGAGCTTTGCTTGATAACCCGCGTGGTCAGAAACTTTTAAAGAAAGTTTGGACTTCTGTGAAATGTTTTCACAAATAGAGGGATGAAACTGTTTTAATTATATAATAAGATACAGTATGTATATTGTGGTCCTGTGATACTGTATTGAACAGCTAGCACTTCTACGGAATATCAAGTTCTCCTTGGTACCTCCAGCTGTTTGCTTGGCTCCTGCATATTTCATCCCCATTGATTCCCATGCAATAAAAACATCACAGAGCCAACGTTGGGAGGCCTCAGGGCACTGGCATTATTCATGCCTCTCTCTGCCCTGTCGCTCTGCAGCCGCGCTCCTTCTTTGTAATGCCAACATGAAATAATCATGACAAGAAGCCCATTGACTGCATCACTGGTTCATCTGGGTTTTAAAGGATGCTCTGTCATTAGAGCAGAGCTGTACTACACAGCAATAGAAATGTTCTTCTTTGACTGAACAGGAGCTCTCTTGTTCACATGGCACTTGAATATCACCATATTTTACGTTCTTAGGAGGTTAGACTTGTAATCATGTTTGCCACTGGTTAAAGTGACGGTTACAGACTCACACTTAAAAACATTTGAGTCATGGTTGGTCAGGTTTTCCAGCTTGTTATACAGGAACATTTTTGTAAGTGTTTAAGTATCAAGACCAGATTGCTGCATGTTGAAATTAAAACAGGATCTGAAACGTAACTCATATTTTCCTTGTGAACTTGAATAGCTCAGTCCAGCCAGTATCATTTTTCACTGTCTGCAGAAAGTTCTTCTTCTGAATGATGTGTACGGGGGGACAATGCAAGTTAAAAAGGAATTCTTATCGTTAGCAGTTATCCTGTTAGTTTTTAAGTAAAAATGTCAATCAACACATTAGGGTTTGCCAGTAACCAGTAACAGTCCTTTTCTGTGTTCAGAGTTGTTCAGATGAGGTTGGACAAACTCTCATCCCAGTGTTTAGGATGCATCTTGAGCTAGTTTAACTTCCTCTTTTCTACCTGACATGGGTTATTGCCACTCCCGGTTGTATAACAGCAGCAACTTCCTTCCCTTGTCCTTCTCCAAGTTCATTCAATGATCTGCTCCTCCACGGCTCACAAAGCCTTGAAGTAGAGCTTGTAATTTCTCTCTGACTTTAGTCAGTTACTCAATGCTCCAGTGCAGCTGAGAGAGTAGAGTAAACCTCAAACCTACTGTGAAGATTAAATGATTGACTTCATTTGAAACTCTGTAGGAATGGAGTGTGGGGGTGAGCTGTTTGATGTATGTGCCGTTCTAAAATGTTTCAAATGAAAATGTCTACCAGCTTGTGCGTGCAGCTGGTGATTTACAGCCTGAAAGCTGTGAATATTTTACATCATGCCCCTTCACTTACTGTCCAGGAACTTTTATGTAACAGACTTACATCCGGTCACAGATGAATCACAGTTCCCTCTTTCTTTTTTCCCTTCCTTAGACTGTGTCTTCTGGCCAGGGCCGCCCCGAGTCACCCGTCTACAGCAACCTCCAGGAACTGAAGATCACCCAGTCTACCCAGCCCCCTCTGCCCTCAGCCTCCCCGCTCCATGTGGTTGGAGACTGGGAGACCCATAAGGACCAGAATGGTAGGCACTTCTACTACAATCGCGCCACCCAGGAGAGGACCTGGAAGCCACCTCGAACCAGGGACAATAGCACCAGAAACTTGCAAGGAGAGAGCCACAGCACCGGAGAGAGCTCAGAGGTAAACGCAATTTACCGTAGTGGAGGTTAGTGAAGTATCGCGAGCATTGGCAACACTTTTGGGTTGCCTTTTCCTGAGCCATGTGCCCTAGTATCAAGATGCATTACTTTGAGTTTTAACAAGCAGTGACATAGCCTCGTGAATAAATATGAAAACATAACATTAGACTGATATATCATTTTAGATGCTTAATATGTGAAATGATGGATAACAATACATTTTAATAATGAGTTGTGTTGCTGTGAAATGTGCAGCAGTTTCATTGAATCCAGTCTGATTTGCAAATGCAATATATGACACTTTGGTAACCATAGATATTTTGGTAAACAGTAACAAATAGAAATATAAGCAGCTGCTTGGACTATGAGTAAGCCTGTAAGATGATCAAAATGTTTGGAGCAAGTTCAAATTGTTTAACACCCAGCAAGAGCACATAAAGTGACGTGAAACTGCCCATCACATCATTGGTACTGTAAAAATGCTTTAGATAGCTGTTACAAACATTACAGAAATCAAATACTTTTTTCAGTTTAGGTATTTTTATCTTGAAAATCAGCAGAAACATAGTAGACAGCAGTCTACAAGTCAGGTAAAAATGCAGCTGTAAGAATCTGAGAAGTAGAGATCATAAAGGGTCTGGTCCTTTTCCTTTTTTTGCCATACATGTCAGCCTCTGATCAATCACTGCATAATTAATATGTACTGTCCCTTTTAAATAAGCATTAAAATAAAGCAGGTGCAGCCAGCCTTTATACAGCTCTTCTGACAAAGTTTATATTTTATTAAATCCTTTAATCTAAATTAAGTCCCAATTGTTATCGCATCAATTTTTATAACAACATGAACTCGGAAATGTTACTGTTAAACCTTCGAACAGGTGAGCCATTAATCACCTGATGTTGCAAAAATGTTGACAAAGTCAAACTGGTTCTCACAAGCACACAGTTACATAAACCCGCTTGTACACAGAAGTTGTTCATATATACTCACCCAGCGTCAAAGCATGAGTCAGAGACAAATATTAAACTGAAAACAAATATGCCGTGGCAGTACTTCATCACATATTGTGGCTGTCTTCTCACTCACATTGCTATACGCGTAGACAGACGGAGGCAACTGCAGAATTGCTCTTTCAGCCCCGCCAGATTGTTTTGGGAGATTTGGATTATCAGACAGAATATATCTCGGAGATAATGAAAGTTCTTGTTTTCTTTCTGACGCAACAACAGAATGATTTGTCCTCGAAAAGCTATGAGTAAAAGTCCACAATGCTGTATTTCAGTTCAAATGAGATGACTACAGCTGATCAACAGTGAATGACTATTTTTATAATCAGCTCACACACATACACACACGCGCTAGTGACTTACCACATACCCCTGAGTCATCTCTAATACTGACTCAGCCTCTGTTTCATTAAATGACTGCACCACACTGCCACCTACAGGCCCAAAGCAGGCACTGTCCCCTCATCTGTTCTGTGCCACAGTGCGGGAGCTGCCTTCATCACTGGCCAAAATCAAGCAAGAACATTTTTAGCACTCTGTTGACGTTTCTGGGTCTCTATACTGAATCAAACTGGTGTTGGGTGTTTTACTGATGATTTATTGTTTCTGGGTGCATGACTGTCTTTTTTTCTCTCCAACGCTGTGGTGAAATTTGCCCTCTCCTGTCTCTTTCTCTTTTTAAACAAATGGCAGACCACCCCTCTCTCGCTCTCGCCGTCTTTCCTCCCCTTTCTCTCGCTTTCTATTGGTCGACTGCAGCCTCTGTCATCGGAGGACACCTGCTTCAGTACCTACTCTACCTACTCTAGCCAGTCAGACAGCCAATATGGCTCACCGCCACGTGGTTGGTCGGAGGAGATGGACGAGTACGGTCACACGCTGTACGTCAGTGACTATACTAACGAGAAGGTACCGGCTGCTCTGCTCCAATCTGTCTTTACTGCTGGGGGTTTCTGGGACTGCACGTGGGAGCAGGTTTTGATTTGATTTGCTGGAAAGTTCTGCTTGGGGGGCACAGCACAAATGTTTCCTGTTAACAAGGAAACTATGATGATACCAAACTATACACACTTTTACCTATTATTTTCTTATTGTCATAATTTGTTTTAATGGCTTTTATGTGTAACTAAAAGGAAACCCAATTAGGTCAAATCTACTCAGAAAATAAATTAATAAAATCTTAATCAAGACAATATAAAAGAAGGCTGAAAATTAATATATAAATAAAATACATTTTTAGGATTCAAACCACTGAATGATTTTTCTCCGGTGTGTCTGCTCAGTGGTTAAAGCACGTTGATGACCAGGGAAGACCTTATTACTACAGTGCAGACGGCTCCAGGTCAGAATGGGAGCTGCCGAAGGTGAGACGCTAAAACAGTCGAGCGATGAGAATTAATGGCGTACTGACCTGTCGTACAGGTGAGCACAGTGTACGTGCTGCACAACCGCACAGGATAGACCACATGTGATGGGGCGGTAAAGCTTCATACTTCAATGCGACAAGCGATAACTAGAGAATACTTGCGACATCTCTACTGCACCTAATAATTTAATATATTATTGCAAGGGCTTTTTTTTTTTTTGTTAATGAAAAAATGGTTTTATGGGTATACTGAAGTCATGCAATTCTTTGTTTCTTCAATGAAGTACAACCACTCCCCTCCCCAACCCTCTGGGGATGCTCCAAAGACCCGCAGTCTAGACAGAAGAAATGTGGAGCCCATCGTCCTGACCAAGTGGAGACATAGCACCCACGTCCAGGACCCAGCTGACAAGGTCTGACACCCCTATACAACAAATTGTCAAATTGTACTATTAGCCTCATGCACCTTACTTATCCTTAAGGTTTCCTGCTGCACCTGGATTTAAAAATAGACCGAGATATTTGTTGAGTTAAGATTTTCAGTTGTAGACTGATTGCTTTGCAGCGGCTGTTAAAAACCAGGCGTTTCCGAACAGGCTCTGCACGCCCACATCCATACAAACACCAAGTCAGTGTCTGTTCCTTCAGCCTGCATGACCGTAATCGCACAACCGGAGTGATTATTAAACCTCCTTTCTAACTCTCAGTTGATTTTATTTTTAATTTAAATAATTTGCATTAATCACAAACTGGACTTTTGCAGCAATGTTGGATGATTGTCTTTAAAATGTACTGATTAGCCTGAACATGAAGTAGTTATAGCTGCATGAAACCTCATAGAAACTGTAGTTGCATCCACATCTTAATTAATAATCCTTTTGTGTCTCCTGGAAAACACACAGGTACTAGACACACATTATAATCTCACTGCTAATTACCATCACCCTCTTTCAGTTGTCCGTGTCTCCTTAACCTTGCATCATATTCTCATTAACCTTCTTTTGTTAGCCCATTTGACATTGTTTCTTTTTTTCATCCCTGTCTCCTGACTAGGACGCTCCTTTGGGTCTCAAGCCCCCCTCTCCTGACTCTGACTCCTGCCCTTCGTCTCCCAAGCCCCCCGCCTCTGTTAGTACTCACCACTAACCTCACCTTCTTCACCTCCTGCAGGGATTTAACGTGGTCTCAGATTGTTGGATGGTGACACATGTTGTATGGCAGGTTTCCTGCACAGGTCTTTGTCCCAGTTAAATAAAAGAAGCTCAACATCCTGAAGGAAAACTAAAGTCCAATTGAACAAATACCTTAAACCTGTGTAGGAAATCCTGTTAATAAGCAGCACTGTGGATTATAAAAGCATTTCTTGGCCTTGGTTAAGCACACAGAAGTTTTTATATTGTCAGAAATTGTTTCCCTGAGTTGGTTAATTCACCAAAAATCACCGTGTTTGTCTGAATGTTGCACAAGTAGTTTTAACGTTAGTTTATTCTAATACATTTTCATTCATTCAATTCTGCCTTTCAGAAAAGTGGTATAGTAGATTTTTGGATTTTTTGCCTACAAGCTAAAGGCTGTTATTATTCTGGTGGTGGGATGTTTGGTGGTGGCGGTGGTGTTTTTATACAGCAGTAGCAACCAAGATTAAACAGCATCTCTCTCTGTCTCTTTTTGTGGGAATTATCAAAATTAATCAATGTTAAAACTGTGTATTAATTTTTTTCCCCCTCTGCAGCCATCTGAAAAATGTGGAATTCTGAATGTGACAAAGATCACTGAAAATGGCAAGAAAGTGCGGTAAGTAGTAGTAAGTAGCATGATGATTAATATTATGGTTAAAGGGATTGATGAGTTTGCCAGTCAATTTCTCCATTACCCATAAAAGAATTTCAATATATGAGATTAAAAATAAACTGAAGCTGCCTCGCCATAGTTTCAGGTCATGTCTCCACATATAACCAACATTTGTGACACAAATGGTTCTTGTATAGTGCTTTTCTACTCAAAGCGCTTTACACAACTTGTGCATTCACACCAGCACATTTTTCTAGGTGCTTTCTAAGTAACATTCATACACATTCACACTCCGATGGATTGCAACATGGGGTTAGTATCTTGCCCAAGGATATTTAGCATGCAGGCAAGGAGCAGCCTGGGATCAAACCACCGACCTTCTGGTTAGTGGCTGATCTGACCCACCTGAGCTACAGCCACCCCTGTAGCTCAGGTGGGCTTACAGGTTCGTACCTGGACTTTTCAGTCCTTTAGTGTGTGTGAAAAAGCCGATGCCTATTTATGACTATTGGATTTATTTATTTGCTTTTTAAATGGAGCTTCAGGCGACAATGTATTTGCAGAGGTACTCGTTTAACTCGTCTTCTTTATTTTTGTTGGTGAACGACTTTGCTGTGTGTGATAATGGTGCAATGAAGACTGTAGGAGAGACAAGTGAAATATTTTACACAGTGAAAAAAACTGAATTATTTAGTAGAACTAAACTACAGAATCAGCTAATGTTGTGACTTAACACCATTTTAGCTCTTCAGCTGATATCTCTGCCACTACATCAAATAATCGTGGTCAGCCAAATCAGTCAACATTGTACATTGTCAGTGTGTAAATGTTTCATAACACCCGGCGCTCCTGTTTGTCGCTTACACGTTGTGCATTATGGAGGTTGGATATCACTACTCTTATTAGGTGAAGGTTAACCTTCTCTGCCGCCATGGCAGCAGTGCCGCAGGGGGATGATAGGACAATCGAACTATAGAGAAAATCCAACCCCAGTGAGTAATACTCTCTCAGTATTATTATCAGCACAGCAGAGGGTCTCTCTTATTAGGCTAGTCCCCTCATGATTTAAAAAATAATAATAAAAGCTTTTTTGCACATTTCCCTGTAAGTTGCACCAGGAATCATTGTGTTGTTAAAAAATAGGCCACAATTTGTCCAAATTAATTGCTTTCTCAAAGAGGGTCCACACTGGAAACAATTAACTTATGTAGTACTTTGTGGCTGATGGTTGGTCAGACTCCAGTTGCCTAGGTAACCCTTGAAAGTATTTACCAACCCTGTAATGTCAGTCAGCGGTATCCTTTGCTCTCGCTTTTTGTGAGAGGAAGTTGAATAAAGGACCTACCTGCTCAGCAGAGGTATTTTGCCCATCATTATTGAATGTTTGACGTTCTGTAGTCTCTGGACACCATGCTGCTGCTAGGACATCTCTTTACTGTCAAATATTTCACAGCCTGTCTGTGTAGGTTCTGAGTCATCCAGGGCATGGTAGTCTATCTTAGAAGCTTTTTTGAACTTCTTCCCATATGAGTATGAGTATCACAGCCTGCTATGCGACGCTGATGTAATGTGTTTAGCCCATGCAGATGTTTTGTTTTTTTCTTTTATTTACCACATTAGGGTTTCTTTGTAATGATAAACTTAAAGATTGATGCATGCTGTCATTACTTTTTTCTTTATAAATTCCAAACAATGCAGCATGACACACGATACTGTTTTTCCAATATTTTGGAAATTATTTTGTTACACCAGTTGAAATACAGGCTATAGACGCCATTAGAAAAAAAATAAATTAAATGGACGTAGCTTCTTTCTATGAAAAGTGAAGCAAATGTAGAAGAACCTGAACTTGCATTCTTTTTATTAGCCACAAGGAGGATAGCTAATAAAAGGCTGCAAAAAGACTTAAGATCCTATCGAAGTATACGAGAAATCTGCTCATACATTTCACCTCAGTAAACATTTTCCAGATGAGTTAATGTCCTCAGTCACTCCTCTCAGGTCATACTGAAGTCTGTTTGGTACATGCTGGTCATTCTAAGGGTCAGAAAGGATGTATCCAGGTTATACTATTTGGTTTCTGATGGGCAAGTCACTGGCCAGAGCTTCACAGTTAGACCCACCCCTTGTTCATCACATTCGCTTCAAAAGCAAGACGGCGATGCTGATGGCAACGATGCTTATCTTAAGACTTTAAAACTAGACTTCATAAACTTGTGGGTGATGTTAAAGTGACTATGTCCGTCTTTTACCCTGTCGGATGAGTGGAGGACAAAAAGATTGAAAAACAAAAAAGGAGGCAGTTAAGTACTCTCAGTAAATTAACAATAGAAACGATCCCGTGAATGTTTCTCCAATTCTTTTCTGTCTTGCATGTACATGATGTAGTTGTCTCTAATCTCAGCACTTGTTTTAAGTACATGAAGTATGTTTTTTTTGTTACTATTATTATTATTTACATCCATTACAGGAAGAACTGGACTTCTTCCTGGACCGTCCTCCAAGGTTCAACGCTCCTGTTTGCCAAAGGACAGGGAGGTGGAACTAGCTGGGTGAGTGATAGAAACTTGCTGCCATTAAAAGCTGTCGTTTCGTATCAAAACAGAGCCACACACTGTTTTGTGAACATTAAAGGCCATTGAAAAGAGTTACTAATGTGGCTCTGCTGCTCTGTTGTATTGAAAGACCTCCTTCAGGGACTTTTTCATCTGAGTTCACTTTCTTACGCTTCTGACACAGCCTGTATCGAACACCGACTTTCATGATTAGATGTATGCCCAGCAGTATCCTTTTCATTATGTACAGTTCAATTTTGATTGCAGCTTTGTTAACACAGTCCATAACTTCATACATTAGGGAATATTTTGGAGGTAACCTCTCCTTTTGGTGAAGTCTCACTAACTCAGTGAGGCCTGAAAAAGGTCAGTCTCAGTGGAAAGGTCGTTCTGCTTATTTATAGTGCAGGTCAGTTCCTTTGATCTGAAGGGCAGATGTAGGAGTGTTAAGAAACACTGTGTGCATTTAAGCTTTTGAATTGGATGACTATCTGGTTTCTGTTATCTCAGTCTCAAGGGCAGCCTGGCTGCTAACTGTTCCTTTACCTGTTGGATATAGTTAGCTGGTGGTTAAGAAACTCGGTGACAGGTTAAACTTCTGAATTAATTAAGCATGCCTCTGTATTCTGTACTTATTCCCCTGCATCTGGGGTTATTATATAAACCCCATCTCTTCAAAATTTGCACAACATTTTTCAGGCTGTTTGTTAGGTCACTGAGGGGGAGTTGAATATTCTCTCTTCTGTATGTGTCCTTTTCTTTCCATGCCTCCATCTCTTTACCTTTGGCCTCATCCTCCCATCATCCTTTTCTTTCATTCCTCCCTCCATCCCTCTGTTCAGCCATACTATCAGAGCGGCTACTTCCCTGAATTGCTCCTGTCACTGTTGAGTAACTGGAGGTCGTCAGCTAAGAAACAACCTGATGTCTCCTTTGGCTGCTCAAGGCTCAACCGAGCCTCCTCTGTATGTTCTTCCTCCTTCCTTATGCGTGCTTCCAACTCTTCCTACTTCTCTGCATGCCATCTTCCTGCTGTCTGTCATGCTCTGACTAATATTCACTGGCATGACTCAAAAAAAGGGACAATATTGCTGTCATTACTTGCTAATCTCTGGGTTGACAAACAGGATGTAGATTTAATTTAATCATAGAGTTGTTTGGTTAGAAATGGAAAACTGGGATGGAGATCTGCAGGGCATCACAATTATTGATTTCTCACACAAGCAGGATTACCTTGAGTTTTAGATGTACTTGTGCAAACCAATCTTTTCTGGACTGCCTTTGGTTTATGAGCTCCTGATGTGAAACGAGTGCTACAGGTGGATTTTGTCATTTTTTTTGTTTTTGTTTAGCACACAGGAAGACTACAGATCAATCACTGGAGTTACGTTTTATATGCATGTGAATTTGGATCAAATGCATGTTTTTTTTGTTTGTTTGTTTTTCTTATTGTTTAGATTTTTTTTTTTTTTTTTTTTTTTTTAAACTCTACTATCAAAAAGTCATCAGTCTCGTCAGCCAATTGGCTGAAGGGTGAAGACACCTGGTGTGCCAAGAAAAGGAAATACTGAAGCAAAGTGTGTGCAATTACATTGAGTCCCTAGTACTGATTTAGGTGGTGATGGGCACTTTACTCTATCGTAAAGGCAGTTGGACATTTTAAATGTTATTTCTTGTCTTCCTTTGAAGGGAAGTGCATATTTAAGCCTTTGTTTTCAGCAGTAAATTAGGCAGCAGAGCACTGAGTAGGCAACTAGGACGACCACATCTAATACACTTGCAAGGAAAAAGCTGAAAATACAAGTAGTACAACTCTCCATTCATATTCACCATTAAGTGTTTGGCCTCGACTGAAACTATTCTTCTGTTTTCTTCCTCACACTTTAAAAGCTAAGAAAATTTTACAGTTGGGCAGAAACTTGACTGACGTGCGCACCGTTATCATTTGACTTTTTATTTTCTTTGATGTGAGCTGTTGCATGGTTCAACAATCAAAGAAAAAGGAGACCCCTGTATATAAGCAGGCCCTCTGTTTGTTAATATGATTGTTTTTCTGTCTCTGTCCAGTTTGGAGGCGGTCAATCGAAACCAGAGTTCACAGTGGATCTGAAGGGCGGCTCAGTGGACTGGGCTTCCAAAGACAAGTCCAGCAAGAAGCACGTTATAGAGGTGAGGGAGATCTTAAATAACATCCAGTCTTTTGCTTTTATCGCTTTTTATGAGGCGTCACTGTTTTTACATATCATTTTTTATTCAGAATCAAAATAAAATCTATTAACTGTAGACCAAAATCTCTTGTTCGCCTCTGTCATATTATACATCTGTGCAAACATTTTAAAGAACTTCAACTATTGAAAAAGCTACAGCGTTGAAATCGAAATTGTAATTTCTTTTAAACATGAGAAAGTTAGTAGCGTTATTTACAGATGAAATAAATACATTTTTTACTTTATGAACAAACGTTGAAAACATGAGAAAGGAACAAAAAGCCATCACAAACAAAAAAATCCAGCACTTACTCCTGAGCTTTTATTTCTGTTTATTGTATCAAAAAGCGATTGTGCATGTTGTTTAACATTAGTGCTTGGGTGTGCCATGTAAATGTGCAAGATTTGGCTATAATTTGTTTTATGATTTTCCTCTGCTGTCCCCAGTGAGTTGCTAAAGCATCTAAATACATAAATGACAAAACAAACACAGCCAGTTACTGAAACAGTAACATGTATGTTACTGCAGATTATGACGGCTTGCTTGATTGAAGTAAATGTTTCATATTCAGGTGGAGAAAGCATTGAGTGATGTTAATATTTCTCAGTTATGAAGTATAACAGGTTTTTCCTGGTTTAAGCTTCTCTGGTGGGTCTCACAATTTCTTATATGCAGGACATCCAGCAGTTATTGTAAAATGTTTAGAGAATAAACTATCGCTCTGGTGGATTCGGATGTTTTGTGATTTTAATCAGTAGTCAGTGCTGCACTCACAAACTCAAAATGTTTATGAGAAAAACGATTTGTGCCTCTCTGCAGCTGAAGACTCGTCAGGGAACAGACCTGCTGATCCAGTCAGAAAACGACAGCGTAGTCAACGATTGGTTCAAGGCGCTGCAGGACACCATCAGCAACCATGTGAGCAGCAACACCTTCACTCTGTCAATATAGTTTCCATCTGTTTCAAACAGAATAAAGTCCATTTTAAATCATCTGCAGTGAGAAGATTTGTGGTTCAGCATGAAGGAATACGTCCGGGTTTGACATTGTGCGGGTGTCTGATAAGAGAAACAAAGAGGACTGCTGTGTCGCAGTTACCTTTTTGCTCTGAGCACAAACTAAACAGCAGCTGCTCATTTTTACCCACTGAGGGAAAACGTTAACCAACAATAGGCTTTATGGTCTGAATGAAACGCAATTTCACATTTATGGAAAACCTACAACCAGCAACTGTAAGGGAAATAAACACTTCAAAGCTACATAAAAGCAGAGTAGCATGAAAATTAAACCGAGAAGATAGAGAGTTTATTGTTTTCTTTCCAGAGGCCAAAGAGCACCTTTTGAGACTTTTACAAGCGGTTGTATCTTATTTCCTTGTGCGTGTATTTTTTTTTCTGTGTGTATTAGGCCAGTGAGTCTGATGACCCCATAGAGGCGGACATGCCCGAGTCGCCTGGTGCGGAGAAACATGACAAAGAGAAAGACCGCAGAGACTCCAAGAAAGCCAAAGGTGTGCATGCTGTTAAATGGTGGGATTCATTCATTCAGGGTGTGATTCGAGAAATAAAACGTGACTAAAAATGACTGAAAGTAGCCACAAATCATCACATGCCAAATATTTACAGTAGCAGTAAATGACTAACGTGCATGACTCCTCTAACAAAGAGCAGAAGGGATACATGAGTGAAAGCACAAAGTACAACAACAAGCCTATTTGGTCAAAGGCCTCAGCAACCTCATCTGCCCTCCTTACCCTATAAAACAATAGCTTATCAGTTTCACTCCTCCAAAACATCATGGCGATCAGCGTGCTGAGACGAATGGTGGATAACACCGTCCTGTCTCGTGTCTCCTCCACAGCCATGAAGCCCTCAACCAGCATGGACTCCGCCGAGCACAAGAAGACCAGGCACAAGCTGAAGAAGCTCCTGACCGGCCGTCCCACCCTTCAGACCGTCAAGGACAAGGGATACATTAAAGGTGCCAAAGAAACAACAGCAACACTCGAAATGTTTTCGGTTTCATTTCTTCTGTGGAAAGTTGAAAAGATGTTACAAGCAGCAAAGGTTTGGAAATGTGATGACAGCAGTAAAGAAGCACACATCAGTGCTTTTTTTTTAACCACCGCTTGCCGTTTAAGGTTAGAGCCGTACATTTGGATGCATCACGTGAGCTTTGGTGTGTTTCTTGTTATTTATTTTACTTTTAAGACTTTTGGCTTAAGACATCAGAGTCCAGTTTTCACACATAAATCAGGAATTTATGATTCGTTTTCGCCTTCTGTACCTTAAACTCTAATAAAAACTAAAAGCACTGAAGTACCAGAGGTCTAATGTTGAGATCTGAAAGCAAACTAGTGTGTTTGGTCTGTTTTATGACCGTTCTTTATTTTCTGTCTCCAGATCAGGTGTTTGGCTGTGCTCTTTCCAGTTTGTGTCAAAGGGAGAACACCACGGTGCCGAACTTTGTCAAAATGTGCATTGACAATGTGGAGAATAACGGTGAGTAACTTTGCTGTTAAGAGAAAATCATTCTACTCTCTGTTTTCTTCCCTGTCATAAAAGAAAGGTGAGGTTTACTGCCTACTGAAATAAGGTGCGACTGTGGTCTCCTTTTAGCTGATTGTGCTTTTCTGCTACTCAGACTTTAAGGTTAATTTACAGATACTGATAACCTGGTGTTGATCCCTGCAGGTCTGTCGGTAGACGGGCTGTACAGAGTTAGCGGGAACCTGGCAGTCATACAGAAACTCCGCTTTGCTGTCAATCACGGTAAGTGCCCTTTGAAACTGCCTCTGCCTTTAATTGCAGAGATACCACTGAAGTGAATAATGGAGTAAAAATGAAAAGTAAAGACGAAAAATATTCAAAACGTACTTTTTTGTAATAATAATCAGTTAAAGAGCTTTTAACACGATTTTAAAAACACAATTTGATGTGTGATACATCACCTATTTATGGCACAACACTTTACAAAGCATTAAATATTCTCACTTTTTAATGTAAATATTTCTTTAAAGTCATGTTAAATATTGTCAAAGTTCTACATTAGGAGTACAGGTAATCTGGTAATCCCTATGAGCCAAACGGAGCTCATTTTCACTTTTTTTTTTCAACCCTATGATTTTTATGGTGTTGATGTTCTAAGCACACAGCTCTCTAGAAGCTCCATTGACCTTTTGCTCAAACCAACCAGACAAAAGCTAAACAGAAAGGAAGAGAAAGCTAAAACTGCTTCATTCAGGTCATAGATGAGCATAATATTTTACATACAGTGTTATACAAGATATTTTGACTTGAATTCCTTTCTTTTATTCTCAATAAGATACTTAAGTGGTGTTCACATGTGTTTGTCACCAGATGAGAAGGTGAATCTGTCAGACGGGAAGTGGGAGGACATCCACGTGACCACAGGAGCCCTGAAGATGTTCTTCAGAGAGCTGCCGGAGCCCCTCTTCACCTACAGTCTCTTCCACGACTTTGTCAGCGCCATCAGTATGTGTCTCTGTATCTGTAAATAAATGCAGTGTCACTGTAGTATCCCTTAAGTGGAATCCTGTTAACTTTTTAAACAGCTGGTTCACAGCACCCAAACAGCAAAGACCCAAACTCAGTCAAGGACTACAGCTCCTGGGTTTTTATCCAGGGACTCATCTGTATTTACTGTAAGGGTCTGTAAAGACAGGCAGGGTCAGTCAGCTGCAGTCACCAAACCTCTCTCTGAAAACGCTTTAAAAATGAGTGTCAGTGAACCGAAGTGCACTTTTTCTCATCATTGTCTCACTGAAAGTAAAGATATGTTGGATTTTGTACTGGTGAGCTGGTGTAACTTTGTGATGGATCCAGACTTTGATGGATTTTGTCTTTTGTTCTGCAGAAATATCTGACCACAAGCATCGAGTTCAGTCGATCAAAGAGCTGGTCAGACAGCTGCCCAAACCCAACCACGACACCATGCAGGCTCTCTTCAAACACCTCAGGAAGTAAGAGCAGCACACCATGTTATTGATTTTTCCCTGATTGATTTTTCCCCTCCTAGGAAAACAAAAGTTAAATATTAAAAAAAATCATATTCAATCATAAGAGGGCTTCATTCTCAACATGAGCAAACTCAAAGGTGTTAAATAATGGAAGAAAATAAAAAAGATTGATCTACTTGAT
Organism: Copadichromis virginalis; assembly: GCF_057382275.1. NCBI lineage: Eukaryota > Metazoa > Chordata > Actinopteri > Cichliformes > Cichlidae > Copadichromis > Copadichromis virginalis. The sequence goes on along the minus strand of NC_140635.1, from coordinate 8,254,514 downwards.
GACTGCTCAGTTAATTAACAAATGAGTACTGAGCACTCTTTGGCTTCCATATTACCTTGCACGGTAAATAACTGACAATGGGTTTATCTATTTTTTCCAGAGTGATTGACTACGGCGAGGAGAACCGTATGACGACCCAGAGCGTCGCCATCGTATTCGGCCCCACGCTGCTGCGGCCTGAAACGGAGACGCTGAACATGGCGGTCCACATGGTGTATCAGAACCAGATTGTAGAGCTTATACTGCTAGAGTATGAGAGCATTTTTGGAAGGTAGATGCCACAGGATGAGCTTCTCTCTCTTTTTTTTTTCTTCTTTTCCTCTCCCAGTGCAGAGCTCTTCCTAACCTAGTGTGGCAGGCCTCGGGTCAACCCGGCCCAGCCTCGCCCTGCCCCGGTCTGGGCCAGCTTATCCTGAACTCTTACCAACCTGGCTTCTCTGGTTGCTGACTTCTCCGATCTTCAAAATCTTAGACCAACAAAGCCAACCGAAAATATACAATGAAAACATCCATAACTATCGACCAAAAAGTTTGGACTCTTTGCACTTTTCAGTCTCGTTTTCTCCCGCAGCTGTATTTGTGCCACTTTACTGCAAAGGTGGCGTCCTTCTGTCCTATCACTGGATTCCTAAAACTATTATTACTTACTAGGCCAAGCAAGCCTGAACTACTGCACAGACTGACTGAGGCCAAAGCAGCAGCAGCAGGTCCAGTAGGCTGTATTTACAGATGAGGCAGCAGTATTGGGGGTTTATGATGCTGGATGCAGCTTGTATGTACTGTACTGTAAATCTCATTACTTGTATAGTCACTCCTGTATGAACCACACTGAGGAACCAACAGAAGGAAACCAAACTGTGGACTCTTTACCCTCGGACAGAAAAGGTGAAACATGCTGACGCTGTAACAAGAAGAGGAGGGAAGAATATTTTTTGTTGTTGTTTTTTTATTTTGTTTGTTTAGTTTTTCTTTTTTTACATTTAGTTTAAGTGGATCATTCCCCCTCTCTTTGAATCTGCTTCTCTGTATTTTCTTGCTGAGAAACAGGACCAAGGTCCTCTGAACACATAAAGGTTATCGCCTCCGGTATTGCATCTGCACGCCACCCGCTTAGTTTTTAGAATAAATCATCTAACAGTGGGCAGAACATCATCTTGGGGGGGACAAAACAAATTAACGATATTGTACAGTGTTTGTGCGTGTGCATGTGAATGGGGAGGGTGGATGGATTCATGAATGAATGAATTAAATAGCAATATATTGTAAAAATAGTAAATATAAGTACGCCTGGAGTATTAAAAATATATATGATGCAAGGGAGAAATCACTATTGTGTGATCATTGTGTAACCAACAGACCTGAGAAATAAAATTATGAACTGGGATGTGGAGGTTTACCTTTGAGTCAGTACTGTTGGCGTCTAACTGAATTAAAGACCTCAAATAAGAGATACTCTAAATCTTCGTTCTTTGTTGATTTTGCACTTGTTCATGCATTTTAGTCACCGCATCACAACACAGAGGGCTGGGTAGGACCATTTTTTTAAAACTCAGCAGCAGATGGACATGGCAATTGTGACATCATCAGCTGGTTATTAAATACTCTAGCTGAGGATTTTCAGTATTGCTATTTTGCTGTTTGGATCTGTGAGTGAGAAACTGAAAACGGTGCATGCTCATAATCATCTACCTGTCGATTACAACCCCGATCCAGAAAGGCTGGAATGCTCTTTAAAATGGGAATAACAACAGGTCACATGTTTATAACTGTGTAGCATCCTAGCTTCTTTTAGTGATCGGCAAACATCTGGGAACTGGAGACCAGCTGACCTTTGGGAGAGGAATGGTGTCCTATTCTTGTCTGACAGTCCTCGGTCGCTGCGTCAAATATTTGGTTTCATGATGGTTTCAGATTTTGTTCAGCTGATGAAAGGTCTGGACTGCAGATACCCAGACTCCTCTATGTGAAGTCATGCTGTTGTAATAAAGGTGCAGTATGTGGTTTATCATTAACTTCATGAAGTATAAAAGCCTCTCCCTGAAAAAGACACCTAGATGAGAGCATATGTTTCTGTAAAATGTACAGCAGTGTTTGTGTCTCGCAAGATGTGTAAGCTGCCAATTCCATAGACACTAATATATGCACCCCATCCTCTCTTGGACCAAGAGCTGAGAACCCTCGTCCCTCATCTTCACTCAAGAAGGTGCAGCATCCATGAATTGTAAGAATTTGACATTTTGGCTTGTTTGGGGGTTTTGTTTTGTTTTTCTGACCACAGAACAGTTTTCTACTTTGTCACACATCCATTTCAAATGAGGAACAGTCCACGGAAGATAGCGGTGGGATCATATTCACATATGGCTTCTTTTTCTTCACGGTAAAGCTCGAAACTTCTTTTTTGGTGGCACAATGAACTGTCTTTACCCCTGTCCTCCCACTTCCCTCATAGTTTCTGGAGGATTTCCTGAAACGCACCGATTTCCATGACACACTCATGCTTGTTTTTATGTACTGGGGCTCGAGGGCCCAAAGATCCATTTTGCATCTCCTTGCTCACAGAGATTTCCCCAGATTCTCTGAATCTTTGGATGATATGTCGTATAGATGATGAGATGTTCAAACTCGCCACTTTTTTTTGTTGCGCATTATTCTGAAGCTTTTCCATAATTTGTAGATCCATTTTCGGTGGAATGATGGGTGTCTGCCCATCTGTACTTTTGAGAAACTTTCTTGCTCTTTTTAGGCCCAATCATGTTAGGGAATTGTTGCCAATTAACCCTGTGAATATTCTTCCAGCTGTTTCCTTTTTGATTCTGATTACCTTTGTTAACACCATTCCAACTTTTTTGAGACGTTGCTGCAATCGAATTTAAAATGCGTTAACATTTTCTTTAGTCTTAAAATTGGAAATGTTCAAAGTTTAAACATTACAAGTCATTGCATTCAGCTCTTATTTACATTTCACACAAGATCCTTTTTTCTTTTTGGAATTGGGGTTGTACCAGTTAAGCCTGTCATGAGGCACAAATACCCGGCTTTATTGTCCTTTTTTACTCTAATGTAGACTAGAATTTGCAAAATAAATCACATGTTGCATTAAATAAGACTTAGAAATTTGAATAAAAGCCATACACTCATCAGGAAATTGTTTCCTGAGCACTCAGACCAATGAAGTCAAAGGGTTGTTTTCCCAGTAGGCTTCTATCCGATCAGCCTTTTGCTCTGCCCCCTGCAGGCCATTAGAAAAACTGCAGGGTTAAGACACTTCCACATCAGAGTCAGTTCTCAGACCCAGAAAGTTGATCATCTTTTATGAACAGTCTGTATTTATTCTTTATATTTGATTCAATCTAATTTTCTGTGAAATTAGTTTTGTTCTCAGAAGGTCATATATTTTATTTATCATAGATTTTAATTCATCCACAGTGTCAAGAATGTGACATTTAAACTCACATTTTCTGCGTATAAAAACGTCAGAATAGGTATGGGCTCAAATTGTGGTCATAAATATTTTGTACTTCCAAATCAGTTTTGTATGTGTAAAAAGAATTTGTGTGTGCATGAAAAAGATTTGTATGTGTAATGTGTATGTGATTGGATTGTTAAATTTGTGATTGACATGACATTGGCCAATCAGATGAAAGGAAGAAAAATAGGGTCAAAATCCGTACTTGTAACTTGAAACTTGAGTGCAGAGTTTCACACATATTTTTTGGCTAAGTCCACACACAAATCTTTTTTACGCACAGACAAATTCTTTTTACACATACAAAACTGATTTACAAATACAAAATATTTATGACCACAATTTGAGCCCATAAATAGGCCAGGGCAGGGCTGTTTACAGGAGAGATTTTGACTTTCTGTTGCAGCAAAACAATAGGTAACTAATGAGTTCAACAATGGCTGCTTTTTGATCATGGAGCCCGCAGGCAGTGTGCACAGTGGGGTTATAGAAGCGGAGCACTGTACTGCAACAAAGCCTTAATTAAGGTGATGAATCCCCCCCGTGAATTTCCTGCTAATGAGACACACCTGGTGGAGAGTAGTGAAGAGCCACAGACCTGCTTTATTTTCCTTTTTATTTCAAATAGTTTAGGTTGTCTTTTTTTTTTTGCACTTCTGCAGGCTTCAGGATTTCATGCTGATTAGTTTTATAATTCAAAACCTCTGAATGACCGCAACCCTGAGGGGAAGTTATCCAGAGGTGTAGTCACACCTCCCATCGCAGGACTCACGGAAGCAGACACGTGTGAAATAACGTGGAGATCAGACAGATCCATGCAGCTCAGAAACTGTGACTCTGCCGATATGATGTGCAGGCTTGTACAGACATCCAGCTCACGACCTGCGAGAGCATTTCATGTCAGAAACTCCAGTGCTCAGACAGAACGCTTGATAAGACGTTTTCCACAGAAAGTGAGCGGATATTTTTATATATGCTACTTTACTGTCAAGAGAAATGATTCCAGGAGTAGGTCATGTACAGTCTGTGTGCTACTCAGCAGGGAAATAAACATAAGAAGTTTTAATTAGAAATATATCAAGGTCATCGAGGCTGACACCTCTGCTTTGTAGTCACACATTGGATGATTTGTGTTCGCACTAATCAGTGTTTAAAAAATGATCAACATGCACACAGATGCAGACACTTGCCTACATATGCTATTCTGCATGCTTTTAAACCATTTAAAATTACAATTCATAGTTTTATATGTGAATTATATAATGTTAAATTACTATTAAACAAATGACTGACTAAAGTATTTTAGGCTTAATTTACTTCAACCATATTCCATATAAATCGGGTATCATACAAAAATAAAAATAGCTTCATGAATATGACTTTAAGGACTTAACAACATTACTTCAGTTATACTACACCAACATCTCTGATACATTAGCACTAAGAGAACACTGAATGATCTGGTGGTTTTTGTCCATAAAACTACTCGTCTAAGATTACCACAAAGTAAAAGATCTCTGCAACATTTTAGGCACTATTGCCCCGATCAAATCAGTGAGCTGAGATTTTCTATTCTAAACATGAACTACTGTTACAGCAACAGACACGGACTACTGCTGACCCACACAACAACTCAATGTCCACTATGTGAAGGAGCCAAACACATGCCTGCTCCTCTCGTTAACTGAGATAAACTGCTGGCACATTTGTTTTACATCTATACTGTCCAGCTCTTCTGGTGGACATACAGCAGCATTGTTTAATCTCATTTGAGTCATTGTTAACCTTACCCATCTTTTTAGTCTTCTGAGAACACTGAAGCTTCTTTCAGCCTCAGTACATGCATTTTATCCTCAGATTAAAATTATTATTGTGTGCCTGATGTGCCTCACCTTTGACCCTGGCTCTTCCCCTCTGACTGCACTAGGACATATTGCTACCTGATAAAATAACACATTGATTCGTGCCATATAAAAAGTGAGACATGTCAATTCAGATTCTTTGTCAAATATACACTAATGAATCAATTTACACCAGCAGCCTAACAATTGTTATGATGATAAATACTAGTTAATCTATAGCACCAAATCATCAGCCAGTCACCTGTGACCTCGCCTCCTCACCTCTGAGCTACAACATGGCAGAGCTGCCTCTGTCGCCTGACAAATAGGACATACATGACAATAAGAATAAAATGTGCAGCTGCTTCAGTGTTTCTGTCAATTTGTGCAGATCTTGACTCATCAGTAATGTTTGTAGGGTGAGTGCATTTTTAAAACAATTTGTGCAAACTGCACTACAAGGTGGATATTTGCAAAATCATGACTACCTCATTATATTTTGTCTCAAAAATCAACCCTATGAATATGTCAGTGCCATTAGGATGAAATTATTGTGTCACCAACATTTTAACGTTAGACATATAATTTTAACAGCCTCTGTAAACTAATATCCTGGCTTGCTCGAGGCTGCCGTTTTCTCTGACAGCTTCAATCAAAATTAGAAATGCTACTCTGGGACTGAGAGAACTAATAGTGCTGCATGTTGTGCAGTTAGTTTACAAAACACGTTATTCATGGTTGCATACAGTTTTAGACTGATGTGGGCCAAAGCCTGTTACGTTATTAAGACGGACACATTTTATGAGTGAACTTGGTTTTAAGTGACTTACAGGTTTCTTTGAAAAATACTTTCTTATATCCAGGTTCTTCCTTGTTGCTGCCATCCTCCTCTCCTCCTTGCATGTCCTTGCATCGCAGGCTTGCCGCTGCTAAAACTAAACAGAGGTAGGTCACATGAGGTAGGACTCCAGTAGAGAACGTAATTTAACTCTTTCTGCACCGCTGGGTGAATGAGACGTTGACAGATCGTTTTTTTTCTTTCTATCGGGTTTGTTTTTCTTTACTCGAAGAGATCAAATTATTGGTGGGGACAATTCAATAATCGTTGGATATTGGTGGGGACATGTCCCTTCCGTCCATGCCAAATCTACGCCCTTGTGTATGCACATAGTTCTTCAGAATTTTGAATTCTCTATAATTGCTCTTATCTCAAGCCCCACATTAATACACCTTCATTCTTCCAGGAAAACAGTTTAGCTGAGCTTGCATTCTTTCTCTTTCTAAAGACTGTCCTACTTTAAATTGCTTCAGTTACACATTCATACCCATGAGATGAGGTTAAAGCTGTATTCACCAATTCAATAAAAACAGCTTTTTTAAAAGATGACATTGACTCAAATTATGTCACAGATTTAAAAAAAAAAAATCGCCCATGTCCATCTTAGCTGTGAAAATCCACTGGTTTGAGACCAGAAGACACAAAATCAACCTCAGGGGTCACAAAGCTGGTGTATTTAATGCAGCCTTGCAGTACATTGGAGGGTTTGCGTCAGGAAGGGCATCCCGTGTAAAAAATATGTCAAATCAACATGCAGATCCATCCACTGTGGTCAAATAAGGGTCGAACTTAAAGTACCACAGTCAAGATATATAGGTGTCACGGCGGGGTGCGCCGGTGTGTTTTTTGAAACAGGACCCGAAAGCAGATGTGGACGAGGAGTTGCAGGTTTAAACAGAAAGCGATCCTTTATTTGGATGATAGCAGTAGTTAAACATGGAACCCTAAGCAAACTAAAAAACACTAAGAAACAAATACTATGAAGTTCTATGACTATAACAATGACAATAACTAAGACAATGGTGGAGATAACAGACGACCTGACAACGACATTCAGAAAACAGAGGACTTAAATACACACATGAGGTGATCAGAGGAAGTGGAGACACATGAGAACACAGCTGACTCAAATGAAACATAATGACAATACAGGGGAGAGTAACACTAACTACAATGAACAAAGAACACCAGACTCTTACATAGTAAAACAGGAAACACGGAGACATAGACATGGAGATAAAACATGACATGAACTTAACATAACCACATAGACATGAAACATAGACGCAGGAACCAGGGAGACTGGGGACAAGGGCAGATGACAGTAATAACTAAGAAATAAGGTCTGAACAGCAACCTAGAAATTAACTAGATTGAAAATGAATACAAAAATACATAAAACTCAAACACTGGGTCACACGACCCAGTACCGTGACAACAGGGTTTTCCAAATTTAGCAGTTTCCTCCTCCTTATCTCTTGTACAGAGAGTAAAATAGTTTAAAGCAATCTTATGATTTTTGGTTGTGTGCGGTAAATAATTGATCTGCTTTTAAGGCAAAAATATGATATAAAATAATCTCACAAGGCTGACTCCCAGTCTGGTTGGAGTATAATATAAAGGCTGTAACTGCAAACACATCTTCATCAGGTATTTAAGCCACATATATTTGACTGAGACTGAACGATCGAGGACAGGTTTCTTTAAGTATTGGTGGATTATTGTAGTTGACTTTGTCCTGATGTGGAAGCGGAGAGTTTCGTGCTCTTCAGTTGGACTTTTGTGGCCCCTCTGAGGATTTTAACACTGACCTTGCAGTCTGTCCTCTCAATTATAATCAGCTAAAATTAGAAAGTTAACATCAATACTCTTAACTCCAGCCTTACAGAGTAAGAAGATTTCTCTGTTATCTTTGAAATTACACAGTGGTGGCTGTTGCTGCTGAGCTCCACAGTGAGGCTACGCCTCAGGCCCCGTGTCAGGCTCCATCAGTGGGGACCATCATTAGCTGTATCCCTGAGGAGCTGTTTCTGCTCCACTTCACCCTCAGCCCTTTGTGGCCTGTGCTGATAAGGCCAAGCTAATATCTGCTCAGTCACTGGCTGCATGGGAAATGATAAACATAGACTGAGCTGCTGTCCACTCCACCGGGACAATAAAAACTCAAAGTCTAACACCTAAAGTGCACTTTTAGCTTTATATGTGGTTTTTAACTTACACTGAAATATTTCATTTGGTACCTTTGATTATCTTCGCTTTGACAAATTCATTTTCACTTCATTTGAAACTGCTCTACATGCATCTCTGAACCCTTGAATTTTGCTCAGGAAGCAAAGTGATGATAAACAATTTAGAAAAAAAGCAGCGCAGGTGCTCCTGATTATGCTCTGATGTGCTGCCACTGCAGGCACAGAACCAATGATCAGCCGTCATGACACAAGAACGCAGAAGATGTTGAAGGTGAAGTCTAACAAATTAAGTCAGGTATGGTAAATGCAGTCTATTTACACCTACAGGCCAGTGGACACTCTTTCAATGATGAGGATGCACACATCCTGGACAGGGAGGAACGCTGGTTTGAGCGCGGAGTCAAGGAGGCCATTTACGTGAAAAGGGAAAGGCCATCTCTGAATCGAGGAGGGGGCCTGAGGGTACATCTGTCACCATCTTACAATGCTGCAATTGCAGCCATTCCCCAACTCTCTGTAAATGGTACTCATGGCCATTGATCAGTGGTTGGTGATCAATGGTCATGAGAATTTGCATAATTACGATGAAAGAACTGACCTCCCAGCCTCACGTCTCTGTCAGAATCTTAGAGCCTTAAATCTCCAGTCAAACTGATGCATTTACTCTCCCTAAAGCAAAATCTCTCTCTGCCCCGCTGTATTATAGCCTTCACCCTTTCCCTCAGTCTAAAGTCACAGGTCCTACAGTGGATGTTTTTTGGCAGTTGCTGGGATTCATAATTTTTTCCCTTTGGTCGTAACCCAGAGGTCATGACCGCGTCCGAGGGTAGGAATCAGATCAACTGGCTCAGGCTGGTAATGCTACCCCTCATCATCGCAGATGCTCTCGTCTCCGCTTCATTCATGAACAGGATCGCAAGATGCAGCTCTTTCACTTAGGCCAGCATTTGTCTCCCCACAGACACTTAAATTTAATAGCTCTGTATTTTTTTATTAAGACTTATGACTATCTGCTACATTAATTAAAAGCAGTATAACATTAATTTACATCTCATTAAACAGCTGAGTGACAGCTAGCCTCACAGGATGAAGAGATGCCGTCTGCTGACGACGGATAGCAAGGATAGAGGGTTTAAACGTGTACATGGCAGGCTGACACAGTTTTTATCTCTCATGCTTATGTATGTGTGGGACCACCTCTGAGGAACTCCCCTTCCTTCTACAGACATGCAAATGTAGACAAACCTACCTCTGTGTCTCCTGCTACTGGTTCTGCATGGTAATTGCATTCTTGCTGGTTATTTAAAAACACACGCACACTGGTTGACAGGGTTCTCCTCAGACTCCTGATTTTTGTTGCAAACTAAGACTGCACGTTTACTCTGAGGCTCTGCTGAATGGAAACCAGAGAGCGAAGAAGACGAGCAGACTTCAGTGCAGCTACCTCACAGCGTGCAGTATTGAATTTTACTCAAAGTCATTTGAACCTGTTAAATGTGTGTGTATGCTTTATAGGAAACGAGTTTAACTCAAAGACTTACCAATTGCTTTCCTTGGCACAGTAAAAACTTTTACAGACATCGACACTTACATGAATTTAAACGTGCAGAGGATACGAGCTTCCTGTGTTTTAAAGTTCCTGTCAAGATTTTTATAAACTCCTTTTTTTAATGATAGTCTGTGGGGATGAAGTGGGTTTAAGACTGCTACAGTGTTGCAGTTTTAAACTTAAACAGACAGGCTGTAAACCTTGTCTACTGTGTTATTTGGTTACTTCTATAGTGGTGCCACTGCTACAGTTTCTATTGCACAAATATGTTATTTGCTAAGTATTTAGTAACAAAAAAACCAAAACAGAGCATTATAATCAGCCGGATATCCAGCAAGTCTCTGAAGCATGAATTCTAAATGTTTTGTCTTTGTGTCCATGTGGTACATAGACTACAGTCAATCAATAGATCAGTTACAGATACTCCTGATTATTGCATAAAGCACCTGTTCACAGAATCAGTTTGGGCAAATGATGTCAGGGACATGATTGTAGATTAGAATGGGCTACAAGACCCTCAGCAAGAAGCTTTGTGTTGGTGTGCTTATTCAGGGATAAAAGAAGTATAAAATGACCGTCAGCCGCCCACAGTCTGGAGCTCTGTGCAGGATCTTGCCTCATGGGGTGAAGATGGTCATCAGAAAGGTGGAGAATCAGTCCAAAACTACACAGGGGGCGCTAGTTAATGACCTGAAGGCAGTTAGGACTACAGTCACCAAGAACACCACTGGTAACACACTGTGCTGTAATGGATTGAAACCTTGCAGCGCCCACCAGGTCACCCTGCTCAAGACAGCACACGCACAGGCCTGTCTTAAGTTTGCCAGTGAATATCTAAAGTGAGAGAGGGCTTGGGACAAAGTGCTGAAACCAAAATCAAACCCTAGAGCTTGGATCAGCATTTAGGGGTCAGTGGACAGAGCCAGGTACTGTAAAATATTAGACGATAACCTCCTTCTCTCACCCAGAACATTGAAGACGGGTTGTGGATGGGTCTTCCACCATGACAATGACCCAAAACATATCGCCAAGGCAACAAAGGAGACTCTAAAGAGAAAAAAAATTAAGGTCATGGAGCCGCCTAGCCAGTCTCCAGACCTCAATCCTGTAGAAAATCTGCACCTATCTCCTAAAAATCAAGTGGATACTATTTCGGAAATAGATCCTTTTGGCAAGAGGCAAATCTCTGTTCTTTTTTTCTTATTTTTGTGCTTTATTTCTATGTATAATCACAATGTTCTCATTCTATTGTGACCACAATTTGTGTAAAGCGAATAAATATATATTTTTTTAAAAAAGAAAACACATTAAAGTAGCCTAGGTAGTCTCCAGACCTCAATCCTGTATGAAATCTGTGGATGGAGTTGAAGTTTTGAGTTGCCAAGCAGCGGCCAAGAAACCTAAAGGATTTAGAGAGTTTCTGTAAAGATGAGTGGGCCAGAATCCCTCCTGAGATGTGTGTAAACCTGGTGACCAACTACATGAAACTTCTTACTGCTATGCTCGCCAACAGGAGTTTCGCCACCAAGCACTAAGTCATGTTTTGATCGGGAATACTTGTTTCTCTCAGTTACATTCAAATCAGTTTAAAACTTTTATGTATATCTAAACTCTATTCACAGTATGATGCACTGATACACTAAACTTCAATAACTTATTTCTCTACTATTCTACTTCTACTCTAACCTTCTGAGCATCACTCAGCTCATATTATGAGCTATCACTTTCTAGCCTTAAAAAGTTACAGTAAGGGTATGGACATTCTGACATTCTTTGTACTGTTGGGATGTCTGTCTGTCTGTTTAGGCCATTTCTTCTTCCCCTTTGCTTTCTTCATCTGTAAGACTTCCTTATAACCCAGGTCTAACACAAAATTTCTCCACACTGCCCACATATGTGTCGCTGATACTGTACTATACTGATAGTACCCGTCGTGCTATGAAATGTATAAAATGGAACATAAGTTTTCCCCTCTTATCGTAACCACTTAGTTAAACTGCTGGAACCTGATCAGACCTTGGGGAAAAGAAGACTTGTTTTGGAAATAGTCAGATTTGGTATGGAAAGCACTGATAACGTATGGGAATGTGAAGCTCTGTGTTGGTGCAGCTAAACATGTTTACTCGAACAACAGGAAAAACAGTCACAACTGCTTCTGGTGTTAAAGCTCTGGGCTGGTTTTTGTCTCCTCATAAGGCTTTGGGTTTCACTGGTTGCTCCAAACTGTGAGATCTCTATTAAGATAGACCTGAGTGACAAGAGCTCCAGGTAGCTAACAATCTCTCTGTATCCCCCGCTGGTTGGCAGTGATGGTGTGGTGTAAGCCACTCACTAGTGACAGGGGGACAGAAAAAAAAAGCTAACCAGCAGGATAAAAATCTGCAGGGAAGCTGCTCAGCCTTTTGAAACGTTGCTCTGAATTTCCACTATATTTTTATCCAAGACAGCCCTGAAGAGTCACTCCTTATCTGTCAGAATGAGCTGGAAACTGTCAAAATATATTTCACACACCCAGATTTTTCTCCCTGTATCTGCTCTTCTTTAGCAGAAAGGCCCAAAATGTTGATGAGTGAGATGGCGCGCTGCTCGGAGGCGATATCTTTTGCTACCTTCAAACAGAAATCATGGAGCTATATTTCCCAAGTGAGAAATGACATCCAGGCAGTTTAGGTTGTGCGAGCAGAGATTCTGATGAAGTGGGATGTCTGAAAGTTGAAATGATGGATACCTTTTGTCCAAGTTGGAATAAAGGACCAAGATAACTTAAGACACTAAAACATTTCAAAACACAGCACATTTCATAAAATCTGTGAACTTTCAGGAAAGCCGTAATAAATAAAGTGAACAATAAGGTCATTTTCCCAAAGACTTCCTTGCAATTGGACTTACTTTTTAAAGCACAGTAGTTGCCCCCTGCAGTTCATGCAGAAAGAGCCTGCTACAAAGGTCACTTGAAAAAACCAAGTTGATGAGTCTAGCAAGTAGCTAAAGAGATGCACATGCGGATGAGACACTGGGAATTTCCTGGAAACCATGGAGATGGTTGTGCAGATGAACTAAAAACAAAAAAACAAAACGGTAGAGTCACAGTTTGGGGTATATTACATTAAAGCACGGATCCATTTTGCCCCGTATCAATAGTTCAGGCAGGTATAGGTGGTGTAATGGTGTGGTTGGTATTTTCTTGGCACACTTTAAGCCCCTTAGTACCGTCTAAACTTTGTTTTGAAATCGCCACAGCCCACCTGAGTATTGTTGCTGACCACGTCCATCCTTTTGTGGACACAGTGTCCCCATTTTTGACGGCTGCTTGCAGCAGGATGACACGCTCAAAACAACTCAAACTGGTTTCTTGAGCATGACGCAGAGTTCACCGTCACCTTCCAGATCTTAATCCAGTAGAGCATGTTTGGGATGTGTGGGAACAGGAGAATCACACATGAATGTGCAGCTGACAAAATATGGATCAAAATCCATGTTGGTCCATATTGAACATTTTCCTCTTGTCACGGCTGGCGGAGGGAGCCGTGTGGTGTGGAGGAAAAGGAGGACCCAAGATGCAGCGAACTGATGACAGAGTGATGTTTATTTACAAGGTGGTGGTGGTGGCAAAAACAGGCAACTCAACATGAGCAATTACAAACCTAAACTGGGAGAAACTAAAGACAAACCTGAGACCATACAAAAGGGGTGCGGGGCAGAGAGACGCAGAGACAGGAACGAAACACCATAGAATGCAGAGCTACACGGAGGAACGCAGACGAGCCGACGAGGAGCACAGGCAGACACCAACTATAAATACACACACCAGGTAATGAGGAAATGGCACACAGGAGGGGACACAGCTGGAACTTAATGGGCATAACGAGACACAGACCTACAAAGTAAAACAGGAAATCTAGAACCCGAACCGGACACAAGGGGGGAGGACACAGAATAACTAGAACAGAGGGAAATAGTCACAAAACACAAAACGCTGGGTCAACGACCCAGGACCATGACACCTCTTCTCTACACAGGCCTTGGTGGAATTTAATTACGTTTAAGCGATGCAAACGTAAATGATGGTGGTGTCATGATCGTTATATTACACATGATTCTGTCGTTGTTGTCTTTGTTTTGTTCTTTTGTGTCGTTAATCATTGATTCTTTTTATAGTTTTCTGCATGAATTTGGCTTTTTCTCATCAGTGTGACAGCTGGACAAAATCCACAGTCTTATATTCATGTCAAACACAATGGAAATGAGGTTTCAGTAGTCTGAATCAGACAAATAAATAAATAAATGTTGGCATATGCATCAGGTTTGATATTTTTAGCAACACAAATCTCACAGCACTCATTTCTAAATGCATTTCTTAGTTGGAAAGGACAAGCATTTTAAATATTGGACATAATCCTTTACCAGCATTTTCTTTTCTTTCTTCTTTCTGGTTTTTTTCCTTGCATACATCCACAAAAAAATCCACTAGTGTAAAGACAGAAGCAGCAAACTTCCAGTCCTCTGTCTCCCCCTCCAAGATTGCCACATTTTCTTCTGGATGCTCATCACAGCTCCACAAAGAAATACAGTCTGGAAATTAAAAGAGGATATTTCCCAAGTTGTTGTTAGAATATTTTGAGAAATATCTACTGAGTCTATGTGTTTGGAACGCTGAAACCTGGCATCACGTCTTTCATTTAATAAAGACTAGATTTTCCTAACAGCTCTTCCAGCTTCATTACTTTAAGAAGGGATCTCTTTAAAGCAAGTATGAAGAGAAAAACAATAACAGCAGCCAAATGCGATGCTTAAAGGCAGACTTTTAATTTAATCCCAAACCAGACCTGCCTGTGAATGTTAAGTTTTACTGAACGGTCTGTCACTGGCCATGTGGTGTGAGTTGACACTAACTGATAAGTTTGTTTTAAACATGAAAGATCTAGCCTTTGGGGTAACGTGATACTTAGTGTAAAAAGATTATTCACAGCTTTAAGTTTTGTAAGTTTTGCCAGGCAGATTTGGGGATTTTATTACTGCAGAATGAATAGGTGTGTAATTATGCTTCTTTGACCCCAGTGCTTTTATTTTTCACATGGACATCTGGCCCGGCCACGGCCTTTGTGGATGACATTTATGTAGTTAAAGTGAAATCTGAGCGCTAGAAGCCCGCTCTGACAAGACTCGAGCGAGAGGTTTCTGCCTCCACCGTGTTTGATCGGCTTGTTTAAAATCCCTCAGCACACGGAGCAAAGGTGCCAGAATTCTCCTGACATTTTGGTTTGATGACTGACAGCAGACTGGCAATGTTGCCCAGTTAATGAGATTTATCCAGAAAGGCCAATCTGCTGATCCGCAGCGATGCAGTGGCATTTCTCTCACTATAGATTGATCGATAAGTGGCCAGACCTTCCCCTAAAGGCTAAACATTAAAACGAAAACACAGCAAATGCTGACTTTAGATGAAACTGCTCACTGGATCAAAACAACCTTTTTTCTCCTCTTCCTCCCAACAGACTGGGTTAAATGCTTGAAATATTCACAAAAATTAAAATGCAAATGTAAAATGCTCTATTATAATCTGAGGTCTGCTGTGTGTTGTTCTTCCAAATCAGTGTGGAGCTGTATCAGATGAAAAAGATAAAAACATTTGAAACTACTGAATTGTCTCCTACGTAAAATTGAGCTGCTGTGCTGAACTTCTCATTGAATTTAAATAGTGCGAGGAGTATTTAAGTGTTTTATTAATGTTATGCATATGAGCAGATTTAATATGCACACAGAGGCTGTATACTTGTTTGCTCAACGAGAGCCAGCTGTGCAGATATCTTCTATATGCTAGCTAGCAGACACAGCACATGAAAAAATTGAAATGATCTGCTTGTTCACTGCATTTTCATTTTCTTTCACACTCAAAAAAAGCTTCACTATTATTAATAAACTAAAAACAAATTAATTGTGATGTTCTTGTACATATTTGATTGGGTTTTAGAGTAAAACTTTGGGGCAGTTAGCTTTGCAGACAGCAGTATGACACTCTACACACTTACACATTGTAGATATACAACATACAGACAACCAGAACCACATTTGCTGTTTTCTACTAGTGCAGCACCCTCTGGGATGTCCTTTTTTATACACAGCTTTAAAAATGCACTTATTAATTTTCACTCCATAGCAAGTTTTTGTTGAGAGTGACCAGCATGGACAGCCCAGTCTGAGCAGTTTGGAGACAGAGTTAGAGAAACCGTTGAGACATGTGCAGAGGAGGGATAGTGGATATATTGGATGAAGCATGTTGAATATAGCTGTCAAGCATGAGGAAAAGAGGAAGATGCAGAGAAGATTTATGGATAGTGAAGGAGGACATGCAGATGGCTGGTGTGACATTAGAGTTATGACAACCCACGGCCTCATGTTAGTATTTGTTGTTGTTGTTGTCTGCTGTTTGTTTTCCCATTTTCCAAGGAAAATTATTTCACCTGAGATACGAGACGGTTTCCTCCCAGGACGTCTCTCTCCTCCTAGAAGACCATTTTTCATTTGCTTGGGTCGACTGTGTTACAGTTATTCTTAGTTTATGCCACTTTGTTTGTCTTTTTACTCATTATTAATATATTGTGTGAGGTAAAAAACACAAGTGTATATCTCTCCTGCACAGCCATTGGCATCCCTCTGATTTTGCATCTTTAAATTTAAAATTTGCATTTGCAAATTTACAGAAAGTGGATCTTGATGGCTTACAGCAGGGGTGTGGGGAACTCCAGGCCTCAAGGGATGGTGTCCTGGAGGCTTTCGATGTGTCCTTGATCCAACACAGCTGATTTAAATGGCTAAATTAACTCCTCAACATGTCTTGAAGTTCTCTAGATGCCTGCTAATGAACTAATGATTTGATTCAGGTGTGTTGACCCAGGGTGATATCTAAAACCTGCAGGACACCGGCCCTCGAGGCCTGAAGTGTCCCACCCCTGACTTACAGTAATCCCTTGTGTAGTTTCTGGCTGAAAGTCTGTTAAGCTGCCTGCGTCGTGTGTGCTGTTCTCAGGGGCACCTTCAAAATTTTTTGTCAGCAGGAATAAATTTGACACCAGAATATTTGATCAGAATTAAACAGTGTAGAAAACGCTGGGTGTAATTTTCAGGGACTCATAGATGTTTCACATTAAGTATGAAAATGCACAAGAGTTTAAACATACCTTTTCAGTTAATATCTCTTTTTGAAAACTGGCAAAACAACTATTTAAATTGCTTCATATTTAAATATTTAAATAGGCTGAAGACATACTGCCTAAAATAAAAGTTCTCATTATACGTGCTTGCATTGTATTAATATTTCAGTGAGGGGCACAGCTCTGCACATACCTTAGAGTTTTAAATAGTATATTCCAATTAGGATTTTCCTTTTGCCCTGTTCCCCAACACATTTAATTCCTCCTTAAATATTTCTAGTTTGCACATCAGTGGCTGAAGAGTTGAATATGAGAGCTTCTTCCACTCGATTGGCTGAACTGTTCTGGCTGGCTCGAGCGCTGAAACATTAGTGCTTTCTCCTCTTCGTTTCACCCCTGAGGTTCTCTTTGTCAAGCTGACCGGGGCTGAAGAGGTGGGCGTGAATGTTGACACCGCTGTCATCTTTTGGCTGCAGCCTCTTCTCCACGGCTCTTAGCAGCGCCCAACATTAAGTTCTGTGTTAAACCGGCACAGGGGTCTATCAGAGAGCGACATTGCTGTTTAGAGAAGAAATGTGGCGTGAAAAAATGAACTGTTTAGAGATTTCAACAGCTGCTCGCATACAGAGAAATTGTCGTGGTGTTTCGGATGGCAAATGTTATAAATGTCTGCTGGCTTGAGCCGTGACACAGATCAGTGCTGAAAGTCAGACTCACATCAGCACCGGCTCGCTCTGTGTGTGTGTGTGCATTTGTCGTGGCAGGCATTAATCCAAAAACTGTTTCTCCAACTTGCCTGAGGGTGCAGCTGTCTCCATCAAGGGCAAATAGAGGCAAATAATAGAGCAGATTAGCATAAAGTGTCAAGACTCAGCTCAGGGATTTGTCTCCAGACTGCTCCTGCACACTTCTCCTGGCAAATATTCACTGCATAAAAAAACACTCCTCCTAAACTTCAAGGCTGAACGTTTGTTTTTGTTTTATTTTGCTTTTCAGAGACAGTAGGAGCAACGACACCTCCTTTTGAAATGTTTAACCCGTAATTCTTTTAAATAATTTTATCAGTTTGTTCCTTATGATTTTTTTTTCACAATCTAAATGTTTTGGGGACTCATGTACACAATTCTGCCTTCTGCAGTTTTAATAAACTGAATTATTTGTTCACTTAATATTTGCCATTGTTCCTAAATCAAGATAACACACAGAATCCAGTGGGGCTACTCTCTCTGTCATTGCAAATGCAAAGGACTCCAGTGTTGCTTTTATCATCTGCACGGGACGTTATCGTTATTGATCTTCTGCACCTGAGACAGCTGAGGCACGCCCTGCCACGTCTTAGTTGTTTTTAATCATTGCTGGTCTCTGCACAGCCACGGTGAGAGCTTGGTTCACATTACCAGCTGTAAGTCAGTCTGGGCAGACAGGCCGAGCCTTTGTCACTAATGCTGTTCATAATATTTACATAATATTTCTAGGTGCTGTCTAGGTGGGGAGAGCAGAGAGTCATCTCTGCTTTTTCATTGGCCTCCATCGTGACCTCCAGCTTGGACTGAAGTGGTTTGCAGCTGATTGTGGTGCAGATGGGATGAGAATTAGCACCTCCGTCTGAATCTGTGGTTCTCAGCTGGAGTAGGATGGAGTGGCCAGTCCAGGTCAGTGAAGGCATGGAGGAGCTTAAGTATTGGTCTGTTGCGGTGAAGAGAGCTGACCCCGAAGGTGTCGATTTATAAGTCGATCTACGTGCTGACACTCGCCTGTGGTCACACTGACTCTGTGGACATTACTTTCACAACTAACAATACTTTAAAAAGAAATACTTTTTGTTGTTTTTATTATTTTGTTACTATAATTGCTTCTTACTGTAAATTATTCTCGAGGTCCCCAGGTGCCCCAGTCAAACATCCACGTGTGTAAAACATGTTGATTAAATAAAAGCTGTCGATCGCAGCAGCATCCCGGCACACACCATGCTTGGTTGGATCAGTGAGTTTCCTCTCCCACGGGGACACTGTCGAGCAAAAGCAGGACGAATGTCACGGTGTGATTTGTTACATGCTCGGTTGAGTTTGTCCACCGTGTCAGAGTCGAGATTCACTGCTATGCCTGATTGCTTTCAACAAGTTCCACTTCTCCAGTCATTTGATGTTGACAAGTTCCAGTGGAAAGCATCACACGCTTTGATTTCTGGAGGTATTTGCATAATGGCTGATCTCTCTGTCATGAAGGACCTGTTGAGGAATATCTGTGAGGACCTTGCAAAGGAGGAAAACTCGACCAAACTTTAAAAATGGATCTGTTTGTATGAGCACTTGTCCTGGTTTCTGTTACAGTCAGCATGGGTTTGAAACATGTGCAAACATGTAACTGGGAACACAATATTTAAGGCAAAAACAGAGTTTGCACAATTGTAACAAGCTTGAAAGTTGATATTTCTTAAACACAACAACTCTCTTATGTAAACTTCTTGCAGCAGTTCTCAGGAGTAGTTCTCCAGGGCTCCTGATTTTCCTTTCTTATGGGAAGAGAAATCAACTTGACAGCCACTTTTCCATCGAGACCACTACTGATGAGGCTTCAGCAAACAGTAGTTCGATCAACTGAAAGGGCCAGACGAATCTCTCAGGTCCTGTAACGTAGTTTCTGCCCATTAAGGACATGAGTGTCAGATACTGTTCATGTGCTGTAGATTTTATAGATAAATATAAATGTAGATTTAGGCCTGCCACTTCTTTTGTCCTCTGATATCTCCACTCTCCTCACATTTTTAAGGACTGAGGTATGACAAGGTTTCCACTGAAAACTCTTTGGGAATCACCTCGTTGATTCAAAAATACTATTTTATGCCTGTAAAAACGTGTTGTTGTTGTTGGCATATTTTGTGGATTCAACAAAAACAAAAAAAGGGAACAAGTGATATGTTTCTCTTGACAGGATGTGAGTAACAAAGTGCCAGCAGACAGAATTTAAAAATGGTCCTTTGATGAGCTGTCTGTTATGTGTAGCGATAACACTGGTTCATCACTTGAGTTAGGTGCCTTTTCTGTGCTTGAATAATTCATAGGTCAGTGTTAAATGTCTTAAACGGACAAACAAGAAAAAACCCTCTGAAAATGATCAAGTACGTGGACTGGAGTGAAAATGAGTGACAATATCCAAAGAAAACTTTGAAAGAGCTTCAGAAAGCCTGGGGAGACCGGTCAAGACCAAAGTCTGGCTGCATGAAGTGAGAAGTAGCTCAGTATTTGTGCAGTACTTTATATAATAATCGTGAATTAATACATTTTGTGTATTTGTGTGTATGTCACAAACTGTTGTAAGGTTGTTACAGTGTTTCACTTTTTTTCCAGTAAGACAAAAATTGTGTTGGTGAAGCCAGATAAGGCGACAAGTTGTTTATCTGTTAGGATGGAGGAGCCATGATGGTAGAGACAATAGATGTTTATGTGAGCTGAGCTTCTTTAGCAGGAAAGGACAGTGTTTTCTTCCCTTTTCCACCACTAATCACTGCTTAACTCAAACCTGCCAGAAAGCAAAACAACAGTCCTGGACATCACTGCAGTGTGAATTACAGTGAGGGAATCCTTTACCTCCATGTAATACAAGTTAACAGGTTTAACTGTGGAGCTGAGAACAATGCTGGGATGCTGCAGGATTGAAGAGATAGGAGGAAAAAAAGCAGAGATGCAGAGAGAGAGAGAGAGGCATTCACTCTAAGTTATGTAAATTTCCAGAAGCTGTTCCCAGTAATCATTTCCATTGTAGATTGTGGTGTAATTGTGCTGCTGTTTTGCTGCTGATAAACCTTTGGAAGAGTCCAGTCTCCATTGGATTCTATCAGGAGGGTGTCAGACAGAAAGTCTTGGCTCCACCAGGAACCAGGAGGGGTTTTTTGCCACAGTAGCACTAGTTTTTCTTCTTTGTCCCAACACTGACAACATGCAAAGAGAAGACAGAAGTAACAGGCAGAGAGGGATATCAACACCTTGTTGTCATCATACGTACATGCAGCTCGTTTGGAGTTCTTATCTGCAGCAGCTGGTGGTGCAGAGAGTACACAGCCTCTTAGTTTTGATGGTCCAAGTGGAAATAAAAACCACTGACTGAAGAACTAATCAGGACTTTTGTTTGTGTCAGTGGACCATCAAAAACTTTTCAGTTTCCTCCACAGCCATTTAAAATTTCACCACTAAAATTCTTTACAGAGGCAGTGCTGAAAAGAGTTATATGTGTGTATATATATATATATATATATATGGAGAAGGAGGCTAGAGGGCAAGATCAAAGTAGCACGGAGGGAGGTTAGCCAACTAACGGAGTTGCAGAAAGGTGCGACAAAGAAGGTGCATAAGAAATACAGCAAGCTGTCCATACCTGAGGCCTTGGAAACTGCCAAGCAAAGACTCACAGCCTTGGCCAGCCGCTTGAGGAGGTACACCAGAGAGATAGAAGGCAGGAGAATAAACCAGCTGTTCTCCACAGAACCAGCAAAGGTGTACTCTCAGTGGCAAGGGAACAATAATAAGAGAACAGCACCACCAAGGCTGGAGATGGAGCAATACTGGAAGAGCATATGGGAGAAGGACGTAACCCATAACGGCAATGCTCAGTGGCTAGTGGATCTGAGGGCAGACCACAGCGACCTCCCTGAACAGGGTCCCGTAACCATCACAGTGGCAGATATCCAAGAAAGGGTCTCCAGTATGAAGAGTTGGACAGCACCAGGGCCCGACATGGTTCACGCCTACTGGCTGAAGAAGCTGACTGCACTCCACGAGCGTCTGGCAGCACAAATGAACCAGCTGCTAGTTAACGAGAGACACCCGGAATGGCTAACCGAAGGTCGGACGGTCCTGATCCCCAAGGACCCCAAGAAGGGACCGGTCCCCTCCAACTACCGACCAATAACCTGCCTCAGTACTACATGGAAGCTCCTGTCAGGCATCATATCGGTTAAGATGAACAGGCACATGGGTCAATACA